>NW_026068023.1:4489860-4529248 GCF_014885135.2 Alexandromys fortis | reverse complement strand
TATATATAACCTTACCAAACATTAGGGGAGAGAGCGTGAAGAAGAAATAGTCAACCAAAGCAAGACAAAAATCAGCAAGGCACATTCCAGACTCTATCTCCATATCTCATGTCAAAGAGCTGTTCATATTTGCAACCCATTTCAGCTTTGTTGATTGCAACAGGCTCCACTCTTTGATTCGGTTCCACTCACTGTTATCAGCTCTCCTTGGCAGGTAAATCATAGCTTTGGCATTTCTAACACCTTGGGGTCTCCAAGGCAATTCAGGCTTTACCATTGCAGCTTCACACAATGGCCTTTCTAAGCCTCCATGTAGGGACACCCCTGACACATCTAGCTTCAGCACCTTTCCTGAGGAATGGGTAAAGATTCTATAAACCCTTTCTTTTATGCTTGACTATAAAGTCAGAACCAAGTGGCCAAAACTACCAAGTTATTCTTCTTGCTGGATCTGAGACATGGTCTCCTTGTTCAAATATTACTTCACCAACTTCCAGCTTTCGATAGTTACCTTTACTGCATAAATTTGGATTTCCTCCCATCTTTGCCTTCTGAACACTGGATTAAAGGCCTTCTCCTCCACAGCTGTTCTTCAATTCCTTTTCACAAGACAACAGTTTAGCTGGGGAGAGCCTTACCCTGATGTCACCACTGCCTTTAGTCCATTTTTTCATCTGTTCATCTTCCTGAATAAAGACCTTAGTCCCATTCCACTTCCAAGTGCTTCCTTTACCCCCGCCCTCAATATGTACATTTTGAATCTCTTCTTGCAAGCTTGCTCTAAGGAACTTGTCAAAACTATGCTGTTTTGAGGTTTCCACTGACAATGGAATTAATCTAAATCTCTTCACTTAAGCTTCTTTTTCCTTTAAGTTGAATAAAATTTCATTTTTACAGATGAGTGTATTTCCATATTATGTACACATAAAATTATATATATATATGTACATAAATTTTATTGCCTAGTCATCTCTTAATAGACATGTAGGTTGATCCCATTTGTTAGTTATTTTGAACAAAGAAGCAAGAAATATGGATGTGCAGGTGTCTGTCTGGTAGGATACCCTGTCCTTTGGTTATTATCAGGAATGTTATTGCTATAACAGGTGGATTTCCTACTTTAACTTCTCAAATCTCCATAATGACTTGCCTAATGGCTAAAAAAAACTACCCTCATATCAAGAGTGAATAAGGGTTTCTTTTTCTCTGTATCCTTAACAACATTTGTTATTTGCTCCAAGGCCCATAGAACATCACAGAAAAGCTGTAAAACACTTAAACAGCAGATGATGGGAAGAATGATTCAAAATACTGCAATCCAGATATGCTTATTGCAAAATAAATACACTACAGCCATGGCTACCAGTACAGGGCAGGCACAAGACTGGCCTCTTTGACATGCTATTATGTAGAAGAAAGTCCCTACACCTTAGTAATAGAACACTGGCAACTTCTGACTCAAAGAAAAGGGAATATCAGTGTCTTGAGGGAATTCTTATGGGTAATTTGTCTATGTACTGACAAAGAGCCCTAAATTTATACTCAAGAAAAAAATCTAATCCATTTTATTTAATGAGTCAAAAAAAAAAAGAAACAACCAAAATAAATGAAAATAGAAGGTATTATTGGGGAAGAAATGGTTCATTGAGATGGAGGGGTGGAGGAGGACAAAAATAATTGAGACAGTCATAATTATAACATACTGTATATAAATCTTAAAGTTTTAGAAAATGAGTAAATAATATTAAAAATAATAAGACATTTGTATTAGAAATGTCACAAGAAATGAAAGGAAGGGGAGAGAAAAGGAAGGAAGGAGGTGAGAGAGGAAGAAAGATAGATCAGGTAATGATTGTTTTGGCTATACAAATCTATAAAATTAATAAACTTGAAAATAGCTGAATACACATTCACATTCAAGTCACACAGTGTACTTATATAACCAGTGATTTTTTTTTTTTTTTTTTTTTTTTGCTTTTGCTTTTTCGAGACAGAGTTTCTCTGTGGTTTTGGAGCCTGTCCTAGAATTAGCTCTGTAAACCAGGCTGGTCTCTAACTCACAGAGATCTGCCTGCCTCTGCCTCCCAAGTGTTGGGATTAAAGGCATGCACCACCACCGCCCGGCTACCAGTTAATGTTAAGAAAAGTGATTGGTTGTCACAATATTAAAGCCATTGAAAGAAATTACTACTTGTAGTGACTGTACCAAGATACATTTTTTAACAAATCAAAAATGGCAGCCAATAGAGTATTGAAAGTAAAGGAAACACAAAATAGTTAATTTTGTTCATAGATATTAGGGGTGGGAAAGAAAGGGAACTCATGCTTTGTCATTTTTGGCCTACAGCTCTCCCTCTTCATCCATAATGGCCAGAGATAAATATAACTCTTGAACAAAGGACAGATAAGTACCACTATTTTTTGGCTTTGTTGATGTGGCTTGTAAGAGTTTCTGTGATTAATTGAAACAATGGACATGTAAAAAATACAGTGGTTTGGGAAATAGGCATGGAATCCTTGCATGGTCAATTTGGGCCAGAAAATATTCTTCTCCATGCATAGCCATGGAAAACTGTGGTGTATCCATGAATATCATGAGAAGGATCACTCCATTGGGTATCTATTTTCTCTTGCCTTATTTATGGACTAAAAAAATGTATAAATGTTTTAAATATTAAAAATGATGTTTTAGTTAAATTGAAAAGAGATAATCAATGTCTGAATGTCTAGGTATATTCATTATTTATTGTAGCTAAAACAAAACCATGCACATATATTTAATGAGTTGAAATCAAATGCTAGTGTGACTGTGTATATTCAAGATGCTGAATAGAGCTATTTCTTGCCATATCCAAACTTTCCAAGGCTAAATGCATTCTTGGAATGCTAGCCTCTTTCGAGCTATGATCACTTTCCAAGTTCTGATTCAGTTTTCAATCTTCTTTGAGTCTCATCTCTTCTCTTCTAGGAATCCTGTCGGTATTTCAATCTCAGAGGGGTAAACCAACTAGGCTTCTCATCTCAGTGTACTTAACAACTATTCATTAAGTATGTTTTGTGCCACATGAAGTTACACAGCCACAATTAGGACAATAAATGGGGATAACTTTGAAGAGTACTATTCTGTATAGATGACAGAGAAGCTGATACTCAACACATGCTTACTTTTTATAAAGAAATTCAAATAATGTCATCACTCTTGCAGCATAACAGATATAACATTTATATGTATACCTCCAAAATACTACCAGAATATGTAATATAAGCTACTACATGTAATATGTCTCTTGTAGATTATATAAATCTAAAGCAATGGAAAAAAATAAAAAGGAAGATTATGATCAAATGACAAAACTACAAAGTGATGTGCTAACAAAAACTAAGATTATTCCCCAGTGAACAATAATCTTAACTAACAAATTTCTATTGTTATCTTTTGATAAAATAATGCATCATTGTGTGTATTCCAGCATAAATAACCTGCAGTAATGTTCTTGCATATTAGTAAAGTTCACATAAGATAATTTCTCTTTTCCTGTGCAATATGTTTAATAATTGAATAATGAAGTGTTTTCCATGTGAATGATGAATGTGATATCTGCAGTCATTAAAATTCAACCCTGTTAAATTATTTACAATTTAAATCGTAATTACTGAACTTCACTTCCACTGCAGTTGAAGTAAATCTTGGCTTTCTTTAAATGATAAATTGTTCTTCAATATTCTCTTGCATTCAATTTTTAAAAACAGCATGATTGTCAGTTCTTTTCTTGTCATATGGCTAAAAAATTAATGATTTATGGTTTTACTGTTTCATTCCATTCATAATTTATAATATAGAGCAATGAAGTAAAAATAAGTCTCTTTTGTGCCATCTGCAATGCTGTGTAGCATATTTTTCATAACTGGAGTCCTGGTCTACGTGAAAACTTATCTAAGTCTTATCCACCATCAGACACTTAAAATCCACTCCAGCTCTTCAACACTATACTAAAACACTAAAAAAAAAATGTTGGTAGTTGAAGATTTCACTGCCATGAGATTCCATTTCCAATTATTCTTGATGTCAGGAATATCCTCTGGAAAATTAGTATTTTAAGCTACATAAAAAATATATCAACAACTGTATTTCGATAGACTGTTCTTGCACTGAGTGCTTTCAGTAGAATTCTGCTCTGTAAAGTATTCTGCCTCCTTTGAGTTTTTCATAGCTTACAGAGATAATGTCACTTACAATGTTTTAATTATATGGCATTCTTATACAAAAAACACTTTGTTAATCTGTAGATAAGAATTTAAATCATTTGTGAGTATTCAAATCTAATGATAAATTATAAGTAAACAAATTGTTCTTCTTGAGCTGACTCTCTTCCCTACTCACTTTGTACAAGACTTGTAATGAGAGTAGAAATAATACATATTTTTTTAACCAAGACTCTAGCAATAAGACAACAAAATAAATTTTGATATTTATGGTATTAAAACGCAGTGTCCATTTTCTCTTTTCAAAGCTCATGGCTCCTTGTTGCCAAAGAGGAGGTGGAAAGATTTTAATAGTCAGAGTAGGTGGATGACAACAAGGAGCAGTATTTTCGGTTGCAGCAGGGCAGGTGCACATACGAACTCACAGTCCATCCACAAGAGTCTGGCTTTATGGAGCCCATTTTCTTTGAAAAGATACCTTGCTCAGCATAGACAAAGTGATATGCTAGACTTTGTTGACACCCCATGGGAAGCCTTACCCTCTCTGAGGAGTGAATGGGAAGTATGGAGGAGGGAAGGTTCAGGGAGCAGTAGAAGGTGAGGGTGGGAGAACTGGAGTTGGTAAGCAAAATGAGAAAAGACTGGATTTTGTTCTTTTAAAAAAATTAGTTAATAAAATAGAAAATTACATCACTGGGAAATAAAATCACCCCTTTTCATTCCCTTGAGACACCATGAACAGGAGCTGTATCATCTCAAGCAATGTGAAATTCCAGCATTGAGTTTGGAGTTAGAAATGAATTTCTACCAGCATCTGCTTAAGTCAACCAGCTTCTTCATAAGAATATAATTGTCCTTAAATTAGTATTTTCAATGAACACCTTTGGTAGCTTTCTATGAAAGACCCATTGCCCAAGACTCTAAGGAAATATCTAAGTCTAAGTGTGGGGCTTTGTCATACACCTTGGTTATAACTGTGTAACTAATTAATAACTGTATTCCATCTTATACTTTTAGTATAAAATACAAGTATATTCTGTCTTATATTAAAAGCATAAAAAATATAGTGATTCTTGGGGGATTGTAGGGGAAAACTGGAAGGAATCAGGGACAACTGAGGTCAGGATTACTGTAAAAGAGGAAAATGAAAACACACAATTAAGTAGAATGAGTTTATATATCTCTGTATAAATAGAGAAATATAAGCTATGTTAAATAATAAATTACCTTAAAAAGAAATACAGTTTCCTTCACAAGCATTGGAAAAAATGTGCAAACCAATAGATAGTGATATTAGCTTTACTTCATAGTCACATTTATACTTGAGTGAAAAAGCATTCTTGGAGTATTAGCATTCCTTTTATACAACATACCATTTCAAACTTTTCCTACTGTACAGAAGCAATACTGCCAGATTATGGCTTTTATTTCAATGAGAAAAGCATAATGTGCCAGCAGCAAACCTCTCTGATTTTAAAATTACCTTTAATTTTATATAGTCACAAATAACAAGGTATCTGATAATTTGGTAATTAGACCAAGCAAATATTTGCAAATACACTAACTTCTCCGTGTTGTGTCTTCAAGATAACTATGTTAACTGGCATAGTTGCCTTATTTTCTCCCCTTCAGTGTAAGGCTCATATTCAATGTTGATAAAATAGTAAGTACTGAAGATATAAGCAAACATTTAACCTAACTTGTCACAGTTCATGGACCAAGTGAGGTGATCTAGTAATCAACTCTTCATGTCTGACTCTCTCTCTCTCTCTCTCTCTCTCTCTCTCTCTCTCTCTCTCTCTCTCTCTCTCTCTCTCTCTCTCTCTCTTTCTTCTTCTTTTTCTTCTTCTTCTTCTCTCTCTCTCTCTCCTATTCTTATTTCGCCTCTCTAAATACTTAGTTTCTTTTGTTTTTTTCTTTTTATTGAATTTGTAAAAAAGTTTTAAAATAAGATATAGTCACAGAAATATTTTCTATTTGCTGGGGAAATGGGTAAGTTTAATCTACAGTGCATGTATATAAGGATGTGTCTTTGTACTAAAAATGACTAACACTCTTAATTTGATGCCCTGATATCTACTCTGTAGATTGTCTGTAGAGATGATAATCACATAAGTGGTTATAATAATTTATATTCATGTATATCATCCTTAAACAATCATCACTATGTTGATGTATTTAAGGAAACATTATTGTCACGTACTTGTAAAGGGACCCTATTAAAAAACATGGAATATTTTATTCCGTGTTTAAATTAGGTGAGAGATGTGTGTAAGATAAAAGTGTCCTGTAGCTATTTCCTCCAAATTAAAACATTCTGGGAGGTGGGGTGGAGGAGGAGTCAGGCTCATAAAACTCAGAAAGTAAACAAAACCTGACAGACCCTGTGAATTATTAAAAGTTAAGATTCACAATACCCCGCAGAATCGTGGTTTTCAAGCTTCCAAGTACTGTGACTGTTTGTTATCATGTCTCATATTGTGATGACCCCAACCATAACATTTTTGTTGGTACTTTATAACTGTAATTTTGCTACAGTTCTGAATCATAATGTATCATATCTGACATGCAGGATTTCTAATATATAACATTCCCAAAGGAGTTGCAACACACAGGTTGAGAATAACTGCTACTTAATGTTATAAGAGCAACAAAAATTTCTTTAAAAAAAAAAAAGGAGAGGCTCCCCTAGAGCCATCTACATGCAATACAGAAACACAGTTTTGTGGTCTTCTGGCAGGTATAGCTGCATTAGTGTTATCCATGGTCCTTGAAGTAACTGTTCACCCATTGTCCTGTAATTCATTTTAATAAACTCACTTTTTCCATAAGCTATATTTGAGGAGAATTGTTTCTTTGGTGTGTCTTCTATGTTGTAACCTATGGAGAAGACTAGATATTTGAGTTGATAAAATGAAAGGGAGTGGGGGAAGAGGGAGGAAGAGAGGCAGGAGCCATAGGAGAAGAGGAACTTAGGGGAGAAATGGATCTAAAATGGGAGGGGAGTGTAATGAGAGAAGAGAATATGGGAAGCAAGGGTGAAGGGAAGAGAAAATAGAAGGGATGAAAAAGGAGATAGGTTAAAAAATAAGTGCAGGAATGATCTGTCAATAAATGGAAATTTAATTCAATCAACTATACTTAGTTCAGAATGAATATTGGAAGGTGGTTCTGTTTATTGGTAGTCAAACATGTTTGATAAGACAGGTATGGAGCTTAGAAACATAGTAGTGGAAACCTGAACTCCATGTGCTCCCATACTGCATAGTGCTGAGGAAGTATCAGGATATCATCTCCCCTGACAGTTATCGGAAACTTATTACAACACTTACTTAGGCAACAGGACTTAGAAAAAAAAAATGGGGCTGATCTAGAAGAATCTTCCCTGAAGAATATCTCTTATAGTGTCTCAATGAATATGCAAGCTGATAAAAGAAAAAAGGCAATCTATACTTCCACTTACCCAGCTGTAAAGTAGATGAACCATGATTATGAACAGCGGGACAAGATAAGGCCAATTATATAATAGTGGTGATTTTATCTTCAGGATAACTAACAACTATCTGAATGAACTTAAGTTCTCTTCAATAATAAGAAAACCATACTTGGTAATATAAACCCTAAAGCAACTTCCTTAGGTTTAAATAGCTTTTGACATAAATTTTAATGGTAATTTCATGAAGATATAATTTCTTACACAAATGGATTATTCAAATATTGATTTTCACAATTCAAAATGACATTGTCATTTAATTAAGCACATCATTCAAAATTGCAGAATATGACATATTGGTTTTACAATGCCTGAAAACACATTCTTTTCAAGTATTATAAATTTATAACCTGCAAAATTAAAGACTCAAATTGATATTATTAATATCAATATGTCTATAAAACTACAACATATACTCTCATGATTGAATCTATTTAGTGAGCAGAAGGGTGTAGACAGAGACTGATCATTCATTTCCTGGCCACACAGACCCTAATAATCACACAGAAACTCTGTTAATTTCACTGTCCAACGACTTAGGCATGTTTCTAGCTTGCTTTTACATCTTAAATCACCCATTTCTATTAAGCTGTGTGGTGTCTCTTTGACTTCACCTACTCTCTCTCTATGTTTCTGCTCAGATTTCCTGCCTGACATTGCTCTGCTAAGTCATTGTCCAGCACAGCTTTATTCAACAACCAATAAAAGCAAGACATATATCCAAGATGATTCGACATCAGAAGGAGGATGAGATTTTCTTCAAGGAAGTATAGAAAGATCACATGTATATCTAAGTACTCCTCCTGGATGCATTTTATTCATTTTGGTATTGATTAGCTAATTTTCCTATTTTTCTTTATTAGATTAATTAACAACTTTATGTAATGACCTAATAGAAATTTCTTTACCATCTAACATACTGTGCATATGAACTATCTAATTGTATCAATTTTAATGAATATATTTCAATCAGTGTAATTGTCTTACTGTAAGTAATGTCTTTACAGAAAACATATAAATATTATGATTCCCAGCATTATGATGTCATAACACCTATAAATACCAGGAAAAAATATATAGTCTCAAATTAAGAGTTTATAGCTCTCTTGTGGATATCTTCCAGCTGAAGAAGAGTATCCATAATTCTTCTTCAACTGAAAAAGTGGAAATCTATGATTCCTTTAAGGTATTCAAGAATGTTCCAGTTAGTTGTACCCCATGATCTAATTTTTTTTATTGTCAAATGGCTATTATAGTACAAAGGTTATACTAAAAAGATAATTCTATCTGAATAATCTTGACTGAGTTTTTAATACTACTATATTTCAAATTAAAATGTAGACTTTGTATAGGACAACAAGAAAAAATAATGGGGTCTGAAGGTAGGACTATAACATAAGAAATGATGTTTCTTTGATTTAGAAGACAGAGTATTCTTTGTTCCAGAGGAATTCTTAGGACAAATCTATGTTGATAATGATTATTTCTATGTTCTAGTGAATGTCTATATTCTCTGAATTTTTGTCTTTCAACTTTACTATTCATGATAAACATTTCTGTTTTTGAAATGTTACATTAATAATCTGATTATATCTTTAAAATAACAAGCAACTTGATATCATTTTTTTGTTGTATCTTATTTAGTTCTAATTTGAGTGTAAAGTGGTTTTTCTAGCAACTGTAAGAAATCCCATTTCCATGATTACCTACTCATGATGATCCAAGGAAGTTCAGCTACTGTAAACAAGCATCTCTAGTAACAAAGAGTGTTTGTAGTTTTCCTTAAAACACAGATCAGTATATTATCTTATGTTTGCTTCATTCAATGAAATTTTTGTCTTAGGCTAGTCATAAACATAATTTTATAGGCTTATAATATTTCCACAGTTCTTGGAGTTGATGAGATAAGATTATATTATAAAGGTTTTTTAATAGATACACATCAAATATGAACAGGTATCTAGTTTAGAAAGTGGAGTTGGGTTTGAGGGTATGTGTGCTGGGGGCTGTTTAATTGTCATACAGATCTGTGGTTTTGCTCTTCTTGTTTCTGTGCTTCAGATATATCTACATAAGAAGAATCTCCTAATTCACTGTGTTGTCACAATCAGGAAAGAGGGGGCATACTAGCGTTTTCAGAAGTAGTCCCTGAGCTGGTGAGGGGAATCTCTAAGATGTCATCAGTGTGAATGAGAGTCAGTTGTCTGATACAGTAACTAACTCAAATTCCCTCTTAGAATTCTTCCAATGGATTAAGAATAGCATCTTACTTATCTAACCAAACTCACCACAACATTTTGTTTGGATATTTCAAATTTCTTCACCCAAATTATTCATAAATTTTGTGGATTTTTATTGAGCTCTACAATTTTCTCTGCTCCCCTCCCTGCCTCTCCCTTCCTCAACAAATTTAAAATTGATTCTACCAATAACCCTTTTGTAATCATATAGTCAAAGTCACATTGAACTGAAGTGTTTCATGTAACTCAAATACCTTGGAGTCATTTATTAGTGTTTGCTGAGAGTGTAATACTTTCCAGGCACTGTTTCAGGTTGCCATATGTTGAATATATGAAACACCTAATTTCAAACTCAGGTAATTTACATTCTGTGAATAATATATTTAAGATATAACTTTAGCAAAACCCTAAGGTCTAGTGAAAGATAAAAGGTTTTCTATATTAGCTGCATAAAAGTTTGCATAATGACTTTTTGCTTGTCCATAAAATTATAAAATATGACAACAAAGTGCTTTCTGAATAAATTTAGGGCCTGCTTCACACTATGAAATACACATGGCATTTTTAACCTGGCCAACAATTTATACTTGATGATCTCAGGGTCCCAAGTATGTATCTACTATTCTACTAAATGCACATAGTGTCTAGCTTTCTTCTAAATTTGTATCTCCATAACCATATATTAGTGTAGATTTCAGATCTCATCATCGATACTTTATGCAGTGGATAGTGGTAAATATAGAAACTCGTGTACTGTAGAGATGGCTCAGTGGTTAAGAGCACTGACTGTTTCTTCCATTGGTACTTAGTTCAATTCCCAGAGCCCACATGGTGGCTCACAACCACCTGTAATGAGATCCATTGCTCTTTTCAGGCCTGCAGAAACACATGAAGTCATAACACTGTATACATACTAAATGAATAAATCTTTAAAAGAAGAATCTCACAGTAGATCAAAGTGTAGAGAATAAGATTTAGTTGACTGCTTAGGCACAAATAGACTATCTATATCTTCCTACCCTTTGCAAAGGCTCAAGGACCATGAAGGAAGATATTGTGAGAAAACTCTAAGAACTAAGAGTTTGGAGGACCAGATTAAAAAAAAATCTTCTATATATTACACGACCATCACACTGATAAACTCACTGCAGCAATGGTTGTCTGGACAAGAGCAAGATGTCCACTTTCTAATATAGGGTAGAAAGGACCTTATGAGCTCCTACTCCTGAGCAACACTATGCCGTTGCTGGTTTCTGAGGGAGGGAAAGTTAGTTTTCTTCAGTTTCTGGTAAATGGATCATGCCATAGTGGATAGCACCATAAACAGGAGCTCATGTGCATAAAAATTGGGTGTGATGTGTTATTGGGGGGTGGGAAGGACACAAATTTGAAGAAATAGTGAGGTGAGGAGTAGACCTCAGAGGAAGAAAGCTAGATGAATGTGATCAAAATATGAAACATGAAATTCTTCAATAATTAATACTTAAAAATAAGCTTGGGCAAACTAACTCAGAATATGCTTCTAGAATAAAATTATAGGAGTGTAGATGCAGACATGTGTTGGGTCACTGCAGTGAGGATTCTGATGCAATAATGTGGCAGAAATTACAAAAGACTAAGTAAATTTCAGTAAATGTGTTTGCTTGAGCATAATATAAAATACAATCCAGCCTGAATTTCTTATACTTCAATAGGTGTTACATCTGGATTCAGTGCTTTTGTGTGTGATATGTGCATCTATGTGTGCACAGGTTTGTGTGAGTGAAAGCATCAGTGGAAGCCCAAAGCTGATATCAAGTATTTTCCTCCATTACTTGTCACTTTATTTATTGATCAAGGGTCTCTTGTTGAACATGGAGTTCATTCCCAGGTGGTCCACTTATCACCTTGTCTTGTTTCGATTTTCAGAACCCCAGCAATGCAGGCACATACCCCAGATGCCAGGCACTAATGTAGCAACTAGTACCCAACTCTGTTCCATAAGTTAATACTATAAGCAATTTATCCACTGAACAACCTTTCAGTCCTGACTGAGTGTTTTTTTCTTTAATATGCACTTGATTTTATGTGGCTTTATATGTATCTGAGCATACAATGCACCAAGTTATTGTAACAAACCAAGGAAATCAGAAGAGGTAGGTGGTCCCTGAGACTGGAGTTAAAGAAGCTTGTGGGTCACCATACGGGTACTGGGAACCAAACCGTGTTCCTCTAAAAGAGTAGAAAGTGCTTGGAGTCACTGAGCTGTACCTCCAGCCCTCATTCAGTTTTTTTTTTTTTTTTTTTGGTGTGTATAAGATTTCTGACAATAAATATTTCTGTGTTCCTATAGGTAAAATCACAATTTTCTAAAGAAATTGACATTGTAACTTATGGGAAAGAAAACTAATTGAGTAGTAAATTTTATTATTCTGGAAGAAATGCAATAGTACTACATTATAACATTCACTTTTCTTGAAGCAATGTTTTAACAAAGTAATTAAGCCTGACTTCAACAACTTAATCTGAAATTTCACCTCTCTATGTGAATATTGAGTTTAGTTGCTTCCCTGATATAGTATACTCTTACAAGAAAAACTAAACAAAAAATATAAATTTAAATATATTTTTAAGAAATCAGATTTTTGTCTACTTCACTCTCTGTCTTTTGGGTTCACAGAAAATTGTTAGATTTGTCTGGACTTTTAAACATTACAGTAATTGGTTCATTTTTCAGCCCTTGATATATGCTTCTGTGAATTGTTCCCTGGTGATAAGTACCTTTGGGAAGAACCTGCTCTTCTTCCAGATCTGTAAATCACTACTTTATCACAGACATTGACTTGACAAGTTAGTATTCTCATTTGTTCCTCCTCCCCTAGGTCTGTAGATACTTCCATATAGGTGCTCTAACACAGGCCCCAGGGTTCTTAATGCTAGCAGGACACAATTATTTTAGGAGGAAACTGATTGTATATTCTTTTTTGTTGTTGTTGTTGCCACTGTATTTAATCTTGCCCATGGACACATCACCTACTTATGATTATAGGAATTTTCTTGGTTCTCATCACCTACCTTGTCATCACAGGCTCCCTGAATGGCAAGTGTTTCTGAGGTTCTTCACAATTGCATTAGACTGACTGGGTAGTTTGTATTTGTAAATTGCCAATTAACTTTATGAGATAAAGAATCATAATGACAAATTATTTGAGTAAAAGAGTTCCATCCTTAGCCTGATCTTTGTGAGACTTACTATTTTGATGTATACAACAATTTTTATTTCTTCTACTGTTGTAGGGAGAGGACCTGCTTGTTCTTCCCAGCCACCCAGCTGGCTTAGCCCCAAAATAACCACACAAAAATTGTATTAATTAAATCATTGTTTGGCCCATTATCCCTAGCCTCTTATTGGCTAACTCTCACATCTTGATTTGACACATTTCTATTAATCTGTATATCAAAACATGGCTGTGGTTTACTGGGAAAGATTCAGCATGTCTGACTCTTGCAGCTCCATGGCGGCTCTCTCTGGCTCTGTTTTCTTCCTCCCCGAATTCTGTTCTGCCCTCTCCGCCTACCTAAGTTCTACCCTATTAAAAGGCAAAGGCAGTTTCTTTATTTATAATCAATGAAACTGTCATATAATCAGAAGGACCTACTACACCATTCAGTTTAATTTTTAATACATGTGAAATCTCTGATAATCACTAAGCTACTTTTCTTGTATAACACAGAAAGAAAATAATTATTTTTCCTTCCTGTGTAACTTAAAACATTAATTTTTCTTTTAAATTTTTCTCTTAATTTCTTCCCAATAAGCAGATCTTGAAAAATTTATGAAATATTTGAAATAGAATAACGATGAAGGTTCAGCTCCAGATGACTTCCCACATCGCCAACACTGTACTTTCTACTTGTAACTTCACTTTGATTCTCTTGACAAGTCTCTGTGATACAGTGGAAAGAATAAGAACTATAATTCTGGAGCCTAAATTAAATTCTACTACTCCTCAGGAAGCTCAGAGTCAACCAATGTTGGCCATTTATATCTTTTCTGTTTTTTTTTCTGTATAGTCTAAGAGATAAGGACATAAATGATGAAGAATATATCTGTATAATTATGAGAGCATTCTAAACAACATCTATTATGCTACCACACTTTAGGGAATTATGGAAGATATTTGATAAGTTGTACTAAGAAGAAAATAACAGAGTACATTGCCTTAAACAAGGCAGGACTAATTTACTGTGGGCAGATGAGCCAGCGTCTTAGAATTATCTTTACTTCTTGCTAGCATTTCTGCCATTCTTTCATATCTGAAACCATTCTCCCACTTGAGAGAGAGAAAAAATACTAAAGTATCAAATACTTAATCACACCATAAATAAAGACTAAAAGTAATTAAGACACATTTTATCATAAATATTAGGTTAGCCAAAAGTTGTTTACAGGACCAATATCTATTATACCCAGCTGAAAAGACACAGGATCATCCTAAATTCTGTTAATGGAAGAAGAATGGTTCTTGTCAGGCAATTAGGACTTTGCTAAACTCCTTGTCTTCCTGTTTATATTTATTTCTTATCCAGTTAATTGTCCAAACTAAGCTTTTGCTTGAAAATTTACAAAATCCTCCGTTCTGTAGTCATTCTAACCATTTATGTATGACAAGTGTTATGTATATTGACATTAGATATTGCGGGAGATTCAAAGTGTGTGGCAATAACTATAACTAGAGGAGTTTTACACTGGTCCATATCATCTAGGTCTGCCTTCTAACAGTGTAATTGGCAGTATTATGATATGTATGTCACACTTTTTAAAACAATAAGGAAAATACAGCCGAATGATATGTCTTTTATGATTCAGCACTTTTATTTTTGTGTTGTATTTCCAATCAAAAGGATAAGGAAAAGAAAACTGTAAACAAGACTAAACAATGAAAACTCAAATAATTCTTAAATACTTGCCCCGTTTATATTTGGAGCTTTATGTTAAAATTCTAAAAATTATTCTATGTTAATTTCTTTGATATGCACAAAATGAATTCATTTTATAATCTATGTTCTTTTATTTCTCACCCTCTCTTTCCCCAGAGATTTTCTGTCTTCCTTTTCTTTTCCTTTTAGTTTAATGCATCAAACTTGTACCTCTCATTTAGGCATACAGCATGGGGATAGGTCACCCAGTGGATCATTGGTGACATACCAGTGACCACAGTCCTAAAGAATGCTGTCTTTCGCTCTCCTAGTTGCCCTTAATTCCCAATTTCTGCTCAGCTATGCTTGGGTCACCTGAATCCATGATCAATAGTGGAACTTTGGCTTAATTTTGAACAGCTCTAGTACAGATAACTGTATCTTTTGTAAATCATGAAAACAATAGTAAATTTGTCCATATGACACTTTCTCCCATCTACTGGCACTTATATTCCTTCCACTCCTCTTTTTCTGTTCCCTCAGACTTTGGGGACATCAGTGGTTCATTTAGATGTCTAAATTAGGCTTGAGTACTCACGGTCACTTATTCTCAGCACATTCCCTATAATTATTCTGCAAATTAACCTCTACCCAGTGTGAAAGATGCTACCAGGTCTCCTGAAGCTTTACAACCTCTTAACACTGTGACAAATGTGTCTTTTAAATCCTGAAATTTTAGTGATTTTTTTTGTATTTTTTTTTATTTTTTTGTATTTTCTCTTCCTGTATCTTAACTTATGCCTCTTATTAAAACTATGGCAGATGTGCAGTAATTGTTCTTTCTGTTCTATACGAACACTATTATCTTTCTCATGGTTTAAATGCTGCTATTTTCACAAACCCTGATTTCATTTCAGATGAAAATGCTCTAATTTACCACCCTTAAATTTGCAGTCTATTTGTGTGAGTGGAATGGTTGCATTTTATTTTTGCCTTTGAAAATATCTTTTCTCTTTAAAAGAAACTTCACAGCCCGTTATCCAGTGTTGATTTTCTACTGTCTCATTTGCACTCATACATAATGTATCTTCTATCAGTTACCTGCATTTGCATTTTCTTATTTCTACCTGACAATTTAAGTCATATACAACAAATTCACATAATGTTGATATTTGATACTGAGTCATTATTTTCGTATGTGCAGGTGGAGCGTGTTTGGAGTGTTTATGTGTGTATGATTGTACATGTTTGGTTTTTGTAAATGTGTGCACATGGAGGTCAGGGGTTCATGTTGAGTGTCTTCCGCAGTCCTTCTCCAGACTATATTTTAAGGACAAATATCTTTTTGCTTCTTTAAGAATGTAATGCATATACATTTTCCCTATACCCCTTTCACCTTCCACCTCCCCTTCTACCTTACGCGCTGCCCTCCAGGTTCTTAATTTACTCAGGAGATCTTGTCTTTTTTCCCCTTCTTAGAACAATCCAGTATGTTTCTCTTAGTGTCCTCTTCATTGTCGAGGTTCTCTAGGGTTGTGGCCTGTAGGCTGGTTGTCCTTTGTTTTATGTTTATTAACTACTATGAGTGAGAACATATTATATTTGTTTTTTGGGGTCTGGGTTATCTACCCATGATGACTTTTTTCTAGTCATATCCATTTGTTTGCAAATTTCATGATGTCATTGACTTTCACCACTGAGTAATATTCCATTTTGTAAATGTACCACATTTTCCTTATCCATTCTTTGGGTTAGAAACATTGAGGCTGTTTTTGGGTTCTGGATATTGCAAATCATGTTCCTATGAACATAGTTTTGAAAATTGTCCTTGTGGTGTAAGTGTGTATCCTTTGTGTATAAGCCAAGAATGGTATTGCTGAGTCTTGAAGTAGATCGATTTCTAGTTTTCTGAGAAACAGCCACACTGATTTCCAAAGTGGCTGTACAAGTTTTATTCCCACCAACAAAGGACGAGTGTTCCCCTTACTCCATAATCTCTCCAGCATAAGCTGTAATCAGAGTTTTGAACTTGACCATTCTGATAGGTGTAAGATGGTATCTCAGGGTTGTTTGATTTGCATTTCTCTGATGATTAAAAATGTTGAGCATTTTCTTAAGTGTCTTTTGGATATTTGATATTCCTCTGTTGTGAGTTCTATGTTTAGATCTGCATCTATTTTTTTATTTGACTATTTGGTCTTTTGATATCTAGTTTTTTTTAGTTCTTTGCATAATTTGGTAATCAGTCCTCTGTCCACTGTGTGATTGGTGAAGATCTTTTTCCATTTTGTAGGCTGCTGTTTTGTCTTGTTGATTGTGGACCTTACTTTATAGAAGTTTCTCAGTTTCATGAGGTCCCATTTATTAATTGTTGCTCTCAGTGTCTGTGCTACTGGTGGTGTATTTAGGTTGTGATCTTCTGTACCAATGTGATAAGTGACCCCCAAAAATTATACCAGGGGAATATTACTTTTGACAAACACCTTCAGCTATGTATCAGGATACAGGATTAACTAAAATAAATAGCCTTTCTATATAATTATAATAAGTAGACTGAGAAAGTAATCAGAGAAACATCACTTTTTACAGTAGCCACAAATAACATAAATTACCTTGGGGTAACCTTAACCAAACAAGTGAAAAATCTGTTATGACAAGAACTTTAAGTCTTTTAAGAAATAAATTGAAGAAGATCTCAGAAAATGGAAATATATTCAATGCTCTTGGATAGGTAGAATTAACACAGTAAAAATGGCAATCTTATCATAACCAATCTACAGATTCAGTGTAATGCTTATCAAAATCCAGTCAAAATTCTTCACAAAACTCGTAAGGAAAATGCTCAACTTCATATAGAAAAATAAAAATTACAAGATAGCCAAAATAATCCTGTACAATGAATGATCTTCTGAATGCATCACCATCCCTGACTTCAAGCTCTAATATAGAACTATAGAAATAAAAACAGCTTGTTATTGGCAGAAAAACAGAGAGATGGATATCAACCCACATACTTATGATTTTTTTTTTGGATTTTGGGCAAAAAAAAAGCTAAAACTATAAGGCTGGAATAAAAAAGCATCTTTAACAAATGGTGCTGGCATAATTGGATGTACACATGTATAAAAATGCAAATAAACCCATATCCATCTCCATCTACAAAACTCAAATCTAAATGGATTCAAGACCTCAATATAAAACCAAACACACTGAACTTCATAGAAGGACGAATATCTTTTTGAACCTAGATATCAGTGATTCAGCTTATATAGCTAAAAAATAGGGCTCAGAAATCCAGTGTCTGGGGGCTGGAGAGATGCCTCAGAGGTTAAGAGCATTGCATGCTCTTCCAAAGGTCCCGAGTTCAATTCCCAGCAACCACATGGTGGCTCACAACCATTTGTAATGGAGTTTAGTGCCCTCTTCAGGCCTATACACAGACAGAATATTGTATATGTAATAAATAAATATTTTTTTTAAAAAAGATATCCAGTGTCTGTTTTCTGATCAACAATATTAGAGGACACACCCAACAGACATTTAAATGGGTGCTTGGAAATAAACACTAATTCTAATCCTGCATGATAAGTAATTTACCTATTGAGTCATCTCTCTAAGACCCATGTATTCACTATGAACCGTTACCACAATCAACAAAATGAACACGTGTCACAACTTAAATAAAATAACTTGGTTATAATAACCTGTTGTGATCACTCTTTTTTCTGAAATATTATCATGTCCAGCCCCATATCCATTTTTAATTAAACATTCAGTCATTTTATTTTTAATGTGAATTATTCTATAAGACAATATATAATTTGAATTTTCTGCATGAATTACTTTGTTTGTATTATCCATTAGTTTCTTTTGCATTACTATGCGGAAAGTTGAACCCAGCACTTTATTCCAGCTCAGCATCCTCTGAATTTAGCAACCTTTCCCATACTTTTTTTGAAGACTTATTAATTTTCATTTTATTTGTATACATTTTGCCTATGTAGGTGTGTGAACCATGCTTGTGCAGTGTCTGCAGATGATAAAAAGATAATCATATAATCTGTCTGTAAAAATAGTTCTCAGCTGCTCTGTAAATGCTAGTAACTGAACCTGGGTCTTCTGCAAGAGTTAAATCTACTCTTAACTGTTGAACCATCTCTCTAGCCCTTATTTTATTTATTTAACCTACTACATTTTTGAGGAACATCCATGGTTTGCTTATTATGAGTTTATAAAAATTTTACTATTAAATAGTATTCAATTATATTTGTTTGTTGGAATTTATCACTCATTAATCTTATAGATTTTAAGGTTCTTTTCCTCTGTTTGAAATTACAAATAATGATTCCTCAGGCATTTTTCCACACATATTGTAGTGATAGTTTTTTTTTTTTTCTCTTGAGTTAATACCTAGAGAAATTTTGTCATGTTAAGTTGGCTACTTCAGTGTGTTCAGTTTTCTTGTAAGAATATTTTCTCCACTTTTAAAATGAGCAATAAGGTCATTGCTTTAGGAACATTGATACTTATCTGAAGCAGTGGTTATGGTCATGGCTACTTCTGTAAGTGCTACTGTTGTTGCACATGTAAAATTACTTATACTGAGTTTGATTGATTCTTCTTTCAATTATTTTTCTTAAGGGATTTCTGGATTTTTAAATACTTTATAATTTGCAAATTTTGTGGATATTCTTTCTGTATTTTTTATTATTAGTATCCAATCTAAATTCACTGTGAACATTGATATATTTTTTGTGACTGATGTGATTATTTTTGAAAGGGAAATTGTTTTGTGATCTTAAACATGGGTCTTTCTTTGGTCTGAAGAAATGACTGTGGATATAAGATCAGAAACCAGCTCTCAGAGCATGTGGCTCACAACAGCTAACTATTTCCAAAGGGTTTGATACACTTTTCTGACTTCTGCAGACACAGAATTCACACAAAGAAAGCCATGCTCATACACATAATAATACACAGAATTAAATCTTCATAAATATTGCTTCATTTGCAATAAATGTGTTTAGTCTGTTGTTAGATACATTTAAATATATACCAGTTAGAATAAATTGATTGAAAGCATTCTTCAATTCTCCTATACTGTAATTTTCAAGCAATTTCAAAATGAGCTTTTAATTTAAACTTCTTTTATTTCAGACAATAATTAAAAATATCAAGTAGATATTTATTTTTACTTTTAGTTTCATTTGAGCAACTTTTGTTTTATGTAGTTTTGAGTGAGAGAATTTAATGGTAGAAGTTTTAGATTGCTATGGTATTTATTAATTGAACACTTTATAATCATGAATTGATTCATTTTATAACTAGTTACATTCAATCTTCTACAATCCAATGTATCCATTATACATTACACTTTTCAAATTTTATTTATTTTCTTGTTTCTATGTCATAAAATTTCTTTACTAACCATTTTATATTTAATTTATTTATACTTCTTATTTAAATAATTTGTATGTTTCTTTTAGGCTCCTACCACATTGGGCTTCAATTATATGCTTAGTTTAAAAATGGATTCATGTTCGTCAGTAATGCTATAGGATAGGGTCATTTCAGGTTCCCTATCCTCAGCTTCCCAAGGGACTAACTGGTGACATCGCCTTGGGCTCCTGGGAGCCACTCTAGGGTTCAAGTCTCTTGCCAACACTAAAGACATGGACGGAGGGGGGAGGACCTTGGACTTTCCACAGGGCAGGGAACCATGACTGCTCTTTGGATAGGAGAGGGAGGGGGAGAGGAGTGGGGGGAGGGGGAGAAGAGTGAGAGGAGGGGGAGGGAAATGGGAGGCTGGGAGGAGGCGGAAACTTTTTTTTTTTCTTATTCTCAATAAAAAAAATAAAAATAAAAAAAATGGATTCATGTTCTCTGGTAAAATCTTTTTAATCTTTTTAAATCAAACACATTTATTTCAGTTCTTTTCTTACTTATTCCATTTATCTCCCTTCTCTTCTCTCCTTGCTTTTTTCTTTTCTTCTTCTTGCATATAGCAAAAGGAGGCATAGTAAGAGACACAACTAAAAATACATATGCCAAATGTAAAACGTTGGCTTCTTAAAAATAAATGGCTTTGGGTCACCAATAAACAACAATTACATCTTGAATACCATGCTTGTTATACTTTAAAATATGTACATTGTTTATACAATACACATATTCTTTCATAAATATATTGTTTTAAATAAAAAATCAATTTGCAGAAAAGATATTAAGTTTCCAATCTGAATAGTTTAATAGAACTCATATTTTCATTCTCCCAATTTTACTCTAAAAGTTTGAATTTAACATTTTCATCTGTATTTGCTAAGTTTCAAAATCATATAGCATCTTTTGTTTAATTATAAGTACAGTCATATTTTGCATTATAAAATGCATAATGAATACATGAAATATGTATGTTCTGTGAAGTAACGTCCATGCATCATTTACTACATAGTGAAACAGATGCACTTTTAATTAAACTCTATGATGCACAATATATGACTAGAAGAATTATGCTTGGATAGCCAGTTCTGTAATCAGCCCCATAGTAGGCATAAATGTCCATATATAATTCATGGAATACTCTTTATAAGAAACAGAGTAAAGGAGATATTTGATTTTAGCACTTATTTTTATGATGCAATTTTAAATTTGTTCTAAGAAATTAAATGTTGTATATATCTTCAAAGATACAAGGCCTTGAAGGCAAATAAAAAGACAGGGCTAATCAAGTTCTTATCTGCAGGCTAGCACACTGCTCCTGGCAAGATGGAGTGTAAGCATAAGAAAATTGAGAAACATTTTAGTCACAGGCAGGAATATTGGAAAGAGCTTTATCTGCATGTAGTGCAGGACATCTGCTATTGACATATTCAAGAGCAGCTATACACTGATTTCCAGGTGAGAGACAAGATGCTAACCATCCAGGCAGACTGTAGATGTTTAGGATTGCATTTTCAACCAGGGACTGTACAATGTTTCAGATTCTGCTTCAGCAGAACAACTCTGCCGATGAAGCTATGAATATTAATAGACGAGCAGATGATTCTAGTGTAAAAGATAGGTTAGGTCTGGCAGCATATACAAGGTTCAGACTATATCTATACAGTTAGTTATCAAGGATAGTAGAAGACAGAATGGATGCAAGGTAGCGCCTATCACCTCCCTTTACAAGCGTTGGTTCTGAAAAGTAAGACATGTAAAGTTTAAGAGGAAAAAGATTAGGTACAAATGTGCTATTATTTATTTAACTATTTATTGTATAAAGAACATAGTTTTACAGGTTTTAACATTTGTGTATGGGCTTTGAAAGTAAATATCTCAACATTGCATATGGTTTCTTAAATAAATCACGAACACATTTCTAAAACGGGAATACAACTTGACATTTTTCACCATACGTGAATTGCCCAAGTTTTCCATATCCTCTTTAGATTTTGATGTTTTTTGTGTGTTTTAGCCAGTCTTATAAGTCTGTAATACTATTTATTTTTATTTATAAAATTTCCTTTTATATTAAATACACTAAAGATTTATATGCTTGATAAAGACAACATTGCCTTAACTCTTCCTGTGTGAAATAAATGTATTTAATTAGAGCCTCACAAGGGTGAAAATTCCCTCTTGGAAACTGTTAGTGTGGTTGAGTTTTGACTATGGAATTTTTTGAATTGATTTTCATTGAGCTCTTCATTTTTCTCTGGTCCCCTCCTTGCCACTCCCCTCAATTTCAACCTTTCCCCAAAGTTCCCCATGCTCCCAGTTTACTCAGTAGAGCTTGTCTTTTTCTACCTCCCATGTAGATAGATTAGATCTATGTATGTCTCTCTAAGGGTCCTCATTGTTGTCTAAGTTCTCTGGGATTGTGATTTGTGGGCTGCTTTTCTTTGCTTTATGTTTAAAAACCACTTATGAGTGAGAATGTGTGATCATTGTCTTTCTGAATCTTGGTTACCTCATTCAAAATGATGTTTTCTAGCTCCCTTCAATTTTTTGCAAAATTCAAGATATCATTATTTTTTTTCTACTGTTTAGTACTCCATTGTGTAAATGTATCACATTTTCCTTATCCATTCTTTGGTCGAAGTGCATTTAGGTTGTTTCCAGGTTCTGGCTATGACAAATGATGCTGCTATGAATTTATTTGAGCACATGTCCTTGTGGCAAGATTGAGCATTCTTTCAATAGACACCAAAAAGTGGTATTACTGGGTCTTAAGGAATGTCCTTTACTAATTTCTGAGAAATCATCACACTGACATCCAAAGGGGCTATACCAGCTTACATTCCCACAACCTCTCCAACATATGTTGTCATCATTGTTTTTGATCCTGGCTATTCTTACAGGTGTAAGATGGAATCTCAGAGTTGTTTTGATTTGCATTTCTCTGATGACTAAGTTAGAAAACCAAAAAGCCCAGTGAAGCATCTGTCTTCTGTTTATAAGGTCTGGTGCTTTTTTTTTTTTTTTTTTTGGTTTTTCGAGACAGGGTTTCTCTGTGGCTTTGGAGCCTGTCCTGGCACTAGCTCTGTAGACCAGGCTGGTCTCGAACTCACAGAGATCTGCCTGCCTCTGCCTCCCGAGTGCTGGGATTAAAGGCGTGCGCTTTTATATCTTCTTTTCCATTAGGGCACAAGAAGTCAAAAAGGAATGTGCCCACTGATCGTCCTCCCTAATAGTCCATCTCTATACTGAAGCCCACTGGGTCATTTTTAATACAATTTAGTTTGGGCTAAATCAACTTTTTTTGGAGCCAACCAAATTGTGTATTTTCTCTTATGACATGTAGAAAGCCATTGAGATTTTTCAATGACCATATATTTGTTCTATGACTCTGTATGTGCGTGTGTGTGTGTGTGTGTGTGTGTGAGTGAGTGTTTGAGAGAGAGAGAAAGAAAGAAAGAGAAACAACAACCCTGATTTGCAATTCTAATTTATTAAAGAATAATAATTTGTTTAATGCAAATGTGTGTTTATCTATAAAGGGGAGATATCAAGAACAAACTTTTAACAAACTATTTTTGACAATTTATCTTGCTTGTTCATGGCATCCAACAATGCTGGAAAAATTGATCAAAATTGACAATAATGATACAATATCATCATTTTCTTGGTGTAAAGTGTTTTCAAATACAAACTACAACAGACACTAGCTATAAAGGATGTGTAGTAATGAGCATTAATAACATTTAACAAAATGGTTACTGTCATGGTGACTGTGATTTATCTTTACATATGTCTTCAAAGAAGATTTATTTACACAAAAGTTTATAATATATTCAAAGGCAAGGCAACGTCTAGGGTAATGTAATTGGTTAATTTTGCAAATAAAATTTTTTCAAAATATAACTGAATTATCTATTTGCTAAAATGAACCACCAGGACACCTGCAATTCTCTCCACCATTACTACAAAATACCTGAGATGAGGTTATCTTTAATATAAAATTAGTACGCCTATTGCACCATTACATACAAGTCGTCAGGACAGTTATTGTTTTATTAACAGAACATATATTTGAGGACTATTGATAACTACACCTCTGAGAAGCCTGTTTATTAATTACCTTCCTACACCATAAGAACTGGACATTAGGGAGGATGCTTCAAGTTCAAAATCTGCTTACATTCTCTAAGTCCTGTGAACAAACTGTAAGATGTATTCAGCAGTGGGATCTTACAGTCAAGTTGTGAGTGCAAATCAGGTTCAATGGGGGTATTATTTTCTGGATCATGTAGATTCCCTGACCAACAACTTAAAAGGAGTCATCCCATACTCCACAACTTGCCCTTTGCTTTTTGTTTAATAGTTTATGGTCTCAGGGAAGGTTTTCTAACCAATCCTGCTCCCATGTAGGATAATTCCAATTAACTATATTTTATTTATGTATTTTAACAAGGCTTATAATATAGTAGGATCTTGTGGATAATCAAAATTACATGTTTGTACTTAAGGCAGGCTTGATAGCATGGAATTCATTACAGATATTTTAAACTGTGTCAAGAACACACGATAAAATTGCAGAAACCAAGTAATTTTTTAGTGCCCATACCCAATTGAGACCCATAACAAAACCCTTACACCTAATCTTCAAAGAACATCTCAGAAGAGGAAAGAGAAGAGTCTACGAGCCAAAGGACAGGGAAAATGGTGTAAAAGTGTGTCTTCTGCATGTAACAGGAGTTGTATACCCATGGACATGCATCAGAAATGGTTCCCTATAGATAACCTATAAATATTATACCAAGTCCACTTTCTATCATGGCCCCACTCCTATTAGAGAAACTGCTGGTGTGACTATTGCTTAGGGAGGGTAAATAAACTTTCAAGGACCAGCCACCTGATTAGCTGCCAGTCTCTATCCATGTATTTCTTTTCTGCATATACAGACAACACTAAAGATAGCATGAATTTGAGTGTGAGGGAATGGGTAGGAAATGTAAAGAACTGTAGGAGGAAAACAAATGTAGATATGATCAAAATATCAAATACATATCTCAAAAAGTAAAAAAAAAACTTATGAATAAATAATTAATTAAAATAGTTCAAACTATGGTCTTGTCTGGATAAGGTCACCCAGAAAGGAAGAACAATCACAGAAATTAACTCATACCTCTGAATAGATGATGTTGGACTGCTGGATTCTTAAACAAGGAAAAGTATTAGGCAAAGAACTGCTCCATGGGTAGAATAATAATGTCTATTAGGTGGGAACTGCAGGACCAGCAGTTGATAGCTAGGGATTATCATTCCTGGCTAAATTTCATAACATGTAAGATGAGAAAAGGCAGAAAAGATATACTAGAAAAGACAAGGTAAACGATAAACCTTTTTTTATACTTTGGAATAGCAAAAATGAAAAAAATCATCTGTTCTTTAAAAGTCCCACAAAAGCTTACAAAACACAATGATTTCCTTCAAACATTCCATTAGAGTTGTTATCAGCACAATTTTTACTCACATTACAATATTGCTGCAGAGATATAAAAAAAAAAACAAAAAGAAAAAAAAACAAAATCAAAACAGAAAACAAAAAACATGCACTTACTCATCTTCCATTAGTGAGCAGAAAACATACCTAAGTACAAATACCACCGAAGTCTAATTTGGTGAACCAATGTTTTAGTGGTATTACTTACAGAAATATAGATGAGGGACTACTTATGGGAGCAAACTGGACTCTATGACATCTATGACCAGAATCTAATCCTAGCACAGGTGACAGCTCAGTGTAACCTGAAACCTGGATTCACTACATAACTTAGAGAATAGGTTGAGAACTTTCTCTTTCAGACCACTCAGCTTCTCTGAGTGTCCCAGAAATCTGAATTGTCTGCAGGATTCTCTTAGTTGTCTTGACAGCTTTTATCTGTTTGAGAAGAAAAATAACTGGTGAATTTGCTCAGTCTCAAGGAGTTCCTGAGGCTTTTGAGTTGTTTTCTTTCAGAGTTTAAGAGGTTTCAGGCAGGATAGAATGTTTCACCTCATTCTAGAACATCTTATGTTTTTAAAAGCTTCTATGCCAGACAGAATATTTCACATCTCCTTAGAGCATCCTGTGGCTTCACCTTTTCTATTTTAAGAGATCTGACCCAGGAACTGGCTGGCATATACATTTAAATAGGGCGAAGTGTATAGTTGGTTGTAAGTCTAAATGGAAAATAGACTATCAAGTACTTTTTTTTTGTCAGTGTGAAGTCAGAAAGCAGTGTCTTAAGTAACTTCCCTCCAAGAGTGAAAATTTTAATCTTAGTGGAACTGTAGCATAGCAATCACCCATAAATTTATTCTAAAATATATACTGTAAGAGGGTATACTTCTAGCCTTTCTAAGGTTAAAGTTCATAATTGTCTCTGAGACAATAGTGATAAATTGATGCTGATCTGGGAGGAAAATTTATTACAATTCCCTCATAGATAATGATTACACATGCATTCTATTATCAAGAATTATTGAGCTTCCAAAAGTATTCACCAAGTCTCCTTAATAAAATAATTTACACATGACAAGGAATATGTAACCAATGAATTGGCACATAGTTGATTCCAGCTGACAGTTTAGTACTTTACTATAAGAGATCTGATCCAGGAGCTGGCTGACATTTAAGCTTAAATAGGGCAAATTGTCTAGCTGGTGGTAAGTCTGAATGAAAAATAGAGTATCAACTAGTTTTTTAAATTCAGTAGTAAATCATAACTTAAGGCAAGGAGTCTTATTTTCTATTCATATTTTGCTCTTATTCTATTATTGATTTAGTGGTGTTATTCTTTATTTATAAAGATATTTATAAATAAATTTATTTATTATATATCATATACATAATATCATAATTATATGTATTATAATTATATATCATAATTATTATGGTTTCCAGCTTTAATGTTTATGACTCTGTACTAGTCTGTTTTTCTGAATGTCAAAGAATATCCCTAGAAGCTAAGTGTTCCAAGCTAAGTAAAACAATAGGAAGGGGAAAAACACAAAATGACTAAATGAGTTCAAAGAATCAAGAGATACTTTACCCACCACTAAAACTGCATTCTTCACTTTTGATGTACTTAAGTACTTGGAACACACCTCTCACTATTTTTACAGTCTGTTTCCTGTGCTGAGGAGGGCTTCTGCTCCTCAAGTTCTGACTTTAGCTGTATCATTTTTAACAGTGATCCCTTAGTCTCAATTTGAAATATTGTTGTATATTTTCATAGCATTGGGGCATAACTCTATCACAGCAATCTCTCAAGATTTGTTGCAAATGGCCATTCATTTTACTTTAAACTAAATTCTACTGTTTCCCTTATAGTGCTCTATCTCCAGCATCTAACCCAGAGTGTTTTGTTGTACGGACTTAGTCAGAAACTCATTTGTCTGTGCTATTGACCTGGTATTCTTCTATTCTTCTTCATATATGCCTAGAATTAGATAATTTGCTTTTTCTATGGTGCTCTAAAATTCATACAGGTTTCTTGATTTTTTTTTTTTTTTCGAGACTATGGAGCTTTGGAGCCTGTCCTGGAACTAGCTCTTTTAGACCAGGCTGGCCTCGAATTTTCATAATCTTTACTTGTGTAATTTAGTTATTCCACTTTATCTTTATCTTTAAATATGATATATATTTTGTCTTCTATTAGATTATTCTATTTATAACAACTTCCCCTGAACTATCTAATTGGGCTTTGGGATTTTAAATTTTATGTTTATTTTGGCACAAGTTCTCAAGCCTTTATATGCCTTTTATTTTTTTTCAAGACCATCAAATAACTTACTGTGATTTAACTTGTGCCCCATAGGTACCCGGAGGAAACTGAAAGGGGTTGAGAGCTGGGGTGCCAGTGGCAATAGGGACAGTTCATGACAGTCAGTTCAAATTGTCTATGCGAAGGTCTTGGTCATCTCTGTCCACCATGCCTGGACTGGACTGGCTCCAGCTCGCTTCCTTCCTTCCTTTCCTCCTCTTTCTTTCCTTCCGTCTATACCTCCTCCCTTCATCCAGCACCTCCAAGTCCTGAGCCTGGAGTCAGGCCAGCACACACTTGCAGCTCAGGAAGCCAGGTCGCTATCATTAGGAGGGTTCAGCTTCCGCAGTTTATCTCACTTACTAGAGTATAGAAGGCATCCTCCACAGCCTACCGGGATATGACTTTACTAAATTAAGTTTTAAAATCTTGAATTGTCTTAGTCTTTCATTCATCCACATTGTAGTGCCTGACACTGATAGGTTGGCCAAAAGACAGAATGAACAGGTCACGCGTCTGGGGGCGGGGGCGGGCAATTTTTCTGCTAAAACAATAGCTATAAAATGACGTTTAAGACAATCTTGTTTACTATCAGATAAATATCTTAGCCATTATCCTGAAATAGACAAGAACTAACACAAAGATCCACAGCTTTACACTATGTGGAGAAAGAGATTTTGAAACACTGAGTCCTGAAGATGTTACCTTCATCAAAACTATGTTACCTTCATCAAAACTATGTTACCTTCATCAAAACTACTCCGGGTTCGGTGACCTATATGAAAGAGAATCAGAAACAGTTAAGAACTGGAGGTATGGAAGGAAATTGTCTTCTAAACACAATGGAACTGATGTACATATGATCTCACACAGACTGTAGTTGCACACGCAGGACCTGCACTGGTTCAAGTGAGACAGGGTCCTAGCTTCCAGAGTCAGAAGTGGGCATGGACTTCTACACCTAGCCAAGCAGCTATCTGTAATCAGCAACTGCTTGCAAAAGAAGAATTAGTATTTTCCAATTGAGTCTTTCTGGGTATATTAGCCACACTTCAGGGTAGGTTCATGGTCAAGACAAACAATGGCATTTTTGTGAACATTTTTTTTCTCAAATTGCTATGTTTAGGCTATTTTGTGTTATTGATCTTTTGCCTGTATATTTTGGTTTCAGACTTTGTGGTTTTATGGGCACACCATTGAGGGATGTTTATCTTAATTAAATAAGTTGAAGGGGAAAGGCTCATTTTTAATTTGGATGTTTTGAGATGGACAGTACAAACATTAATCTAAACTATACCTCCCACTTGCAACCTAAATGAATAACATGGAGGAATTGTGCTCTCTTTGCCTGCTTGCTCTCAAGCTTGCTTGCAAGTCCATGCTTTCTCTGGCATTAGAACTTAATTTCATGGGATTTCAGCATATCGAGACTAGTTAGTGACTTGAACAACTACTGGATTCTTGGATTTCCACTACAGACAGTCATTGTTGGACTAGAAGGACCACAGCATGTAATCTACTTCAATGAATCATAACTAGTAACTCCATTTTGTTCATCTAGAGATGCCTGACTAAGGCAGATACTCAGTGTTATTATGTACCAGAGGAAATGGATGGTTCCACATCAATGAATAACCAAGAGGATAGGGCAAAAAAATGGATGAATCTGCTCAGGTAGATGTTTTGTAGCATTTGCTGGCTAATTTATGCCTGGGAATATGTGAATAGTTTAGGTGGTCTGGGATCTTGTTCATATACCAGGGTAGTCTGCAATAGACTTTGCAATTGAGGCTAAGTCCAGTGGTTTGGGATGGATCAGGCATACAATTTTCCAGGGATTCTAAAGGTTGAGCAGTGACACAAGTGTTCATTAATATCTAGTTCTAGAGAATAAATATAGTATACATGTGTTACAGACCAAGGAACTCATCAGAGTGGACAAATGCACAGGATTTATGACCTGGGATAAGCAAGGTTATTGCATATGTTGTGGTAGGCTAGGGTTCAGAAGTCTTACTATACTGAACTGTCACATAGCATGCTTGACTAAGGCCAAGCCTGAAGGTGAGAAACAACCCAAATGGCATTTGCTTTGATTCAGGCTGTGTCCAGTATGTGGAACCCAAGGTTAGGCCTGGCAACTCCTATGAGGACACGGGGTAGAAACTATGTTCAGGCAAATTCTCCAGGTACACCAGGGCACACAATGTGCACCTTGAGCAAGGCTTCATGGGTGGATGTGATACAGGCAGTCTAAAGTGAAGTTGGCTATTGCACAGGATGCACAATTTGAGATAATCATGGAGGTTTAGAACTCCACAACAGGGCCCACATGCTGCAATAGGTCATAGAATGTATCCCCCAGGTTTGGCCTGAATATTAGGTCTATGTGCTTGTTCATTTTCGAGACAGCATCTTGTTATGTATTACTTGCTACAAATTAACTCACAATTGTCCTATCTCATCTTTCACATGCTAAGATGATAGGCATGTAACACCACCAATGGCAGGAGTACTTAGAAGTAGGAGGACATTTTTTAAAGAGTGTGAAGCATATTGTTTTACATAAGTATATTATGTAATTATAGACATATGTAATTATCAAAATTTAGCAAATTTATGAACTATAGATCTTACTGAATATAGACTATAAGTCAATAAAGTAAAACCACTAAATTTTTCTAACTTGCCATTCATTCAGTTTAACTCTCAATTTCAAAATTTGTCTCAAGAATTTAAATTGGGTATCAATAGACAACTAATACTCAAAACCACGATACTAATTCAGTCAGCAATGTGAAGACACAGCTCAGAGTGTCTGTATCAAAATCAGCAAATTACCATTCTACTTTTCTACTTCCTGAGGTAGAAATAGTTAAAAACAACATCATTTCCCACTAATTTCTCCTATTCTGCACCCAATCCACTGGGAACTTGTTGCTGCAATTTTTATTAATACTCTGACCCAAGAATGTCAACACAACCTCATCGTTTATAACTGTTATCATTTATAACTGTTATATATCATTTATAATTGTTGCCTTGGAACCTCTACTGTTGATTCTTAGTGGAGTAACAAATTTATCCTTTAAAACCTAGAGTGGCTCCCAGGAGCCCAAGGCGAAGTCCCCAGTTAGTCCCTTGGGAACCTGAGGATAGGGAACCTGAAATGACCCTATCCTATAGCAATACTGACGAATATCTTTCATATCACCATAGAACCTTCATCTGGTGATGGATGGAGATAGAGACAGAGACCCACACTGGAGCACTGGACTGAGCTCCCAAGGTCCCAATGAGGAGCAGATGGAGGGAGAACACGAGCAAGGATGTCAGGACCACGGGGGGTGCACCCACCCACTGAGACAGTGGGGCTGATCTATTGGGAGCTCACCAAGGCCAGCTGGACTGTGACTGAAAAAGCATGGGATAAAACCGGACTCTCTGATCATGGCGAACAATGAGGACTGATGAGAAGCCAAGGTCAATGGCAAGGGGTTTTGATCCTACTTCATGTTCCGGCTTGGTGTGAGCCTAGCCAGTTTGAATGTTCACCTTCCTAGACATGGACGGAGAGGGGAGGTCCTTGGACTTTCCACAGGGCAGGGAACCATGACTGCTCTTTGGATTGGAGAGGGAGGGGGAGAGGAGTGAGGGGAGGGGGAGAAAAGTGGGGGGAAGGGGGAGGGAAATGGGAGGCTGGGAGGAGGCAGAAACTTTTTTTTCCCATTCTCAATAAAATAAAAAAAATTAAAAAAAACATATTGGAATCTGAGTATCATGTCTTATATATGGCTCTAATCTCTAATCTCTAGCATTAGAAAAGTAGAATCAGGAGTTCAATGTCAGCCTAAGAGAAAATCTTAGTAAGTTTAAGACTACCATAAACTCTGTTATACCTTGCCTGTCTTAAAGAAAAATGGAGAAATCTCTATCTCCCCACACATTATTTTCTCCCTAAAACCATCTATTGGCATCAATTAAATAAATCAATGAGTGGGAAAGAATTCTGTACCATACCTCCCTCCCCTCCCTCCCACCTCCCACACTTTCTTAATCTTTGTCTTCTGCTGTGTGGATCATAACCCTTTTTAAATGTAAACAGATGCAGCTAAGCTCAGTTTTGTATGAATATTAATTTTCTTCCTACAAACAACCTCAACACACATAGTAGGTTCTCAATGACAGATTGTCAAAACGACAAGCCGATGAATATGCATTTCGCATATCAATTCTCTCATTGATTTGCATCCAGCAGCATCCAGGGCTCCCAGGAGTTATTCCAGCTCAAGCAGCAGCTTTGCAAGCACCAGTTGCTTGTTCAACCTAATTAGCATTACTTACAAAGGAAATGTAGAGCAGCCCAGTGCGAGTGTAAAGAAAGCATTAATCAACTTGAGAGCAAAGCTTAAAAAGCAGATAGTAAAGGAATCTACTTCCCCACTCCTTTAATTATTCCGGCAACCACAAACAGAGCAAAATGATGAGAAAGAATGGAACTGCTCAAGAGAGCCATACTGTGATTGGGTCTCAAGGAAATCATTCTTCCTCCCATTTCATCCAAGTTTTTGACATCTCCACCTTCCCCAGTTCCTGCAACTCCATATTCATCTAAATTTATAGTTTTAAATCTTTGAGAAGCAAGTTCAATAACTGTATAGGGGAACGTGTCTGCATACTAACATTTAATAGCTTGGCTTACTTCAATTAAATGAAAATAAAATTGTATTCAATGATTTTCAGGGAGAGACAGCAATAAAACTGAGACAAATCACTGTAAGAAGTCACCTTAAGGCTTTAAGTTTATATCTTATGTTCTTCCAATTCTTAGCAATCTCAGTATTACTAGTAAAGCCTACTTTTAGGAAAAGATAAATGTACTACTTCTATATAAATACAATATGAAAACTAGTCAAGCATTTTACTCACCATGTCCATTAGTGGGGAAGACAATAGATTATTAAAAATAGTTAAAATTAGAGTTTAATCCCAGACATTTGTATTTTCTCCAGGACAAAAATCATTTGAAATCTGTGAGCTAGGATCATTTGCATGGTTGTCACACAAGTGTTTCTAGAGGTTGACTTCTATTGTGTTCATTGTGCAGCTGATGATCAAAGACAAATTTTCACAACCCAATTGATTCAAATATCCTCTAGAGAACCTACTAAACAGTGGCAATTATTTAGCCCATTTCCAAGTAACGGGCAATTTTTCTTGATGTTAAAAATAATTAGCATACTGAACTATAAATTTGCAAGTTGTACCTGAAATTCATTGAGCACGAAAATAAGTTTAGCATCTGTTTGATGACAGAAACTGACACTGTAGAAAGAGCAGTCATGACTTGCATCCTACCTATATGGTACCTTCTCTAAGCTGCTAACCTCCTAATAGAAGCTCCAGGGTAGGATGTGGCTATGGCTAGAAACTTAATCAGGATCTTGGATTCTGTTTATAAGTTCACTGATCTCCTAAACCCAGAGACTTACCACTCAAACAAGATCCTTTCTCTAACTCAATGAACTCTCTCCTCTAAAGTCTATACATAAAAGGAATTCTTTTGTTACTAGGGTGGTTTTTTAGTTTCTGCCATATCCAATCTTTCCCTGCTGCATGACTCAAGGACCTGTTTACCTTCCAGCATCCATCCATACCACACCTATACTCCATCCAGGTTTTCCTTCCTTACCTAAAAAACTTTTTTATTATGCAAACAACAGCAACTAAACGGTATTGCATATTTTCCTCTGACTTGACTTTTAAAAATGTACTCTCTAGAGGACTTTTTTTTTCTTAAGTAAAACAATTTTGCTCTTTATTGTTGCTTTGAAACTACTATTTATCATCAGTCTTGACTGCAGAAATGGTGGAAAAGCAACAGGAAAAGTTGCAACAGTAATGCCTTATTTACATTTATTGTTTTCCATTTTTCATTACGATGTGTCAGATTCTTGAATGTTCTGCTAGCAAAGAGAAACCGTCTTTCCTATTTGGCAAAGTGAACTCATTGAACAATGCCATATACGTTGTGTGCTAGTGTTCTCTCAGTTGCCCTAAAACATATAAGCATAAATCTCTGTGTTCTCAGAAGATTGCTCTTTCAATATTTTACACACTGCTTGGCTTCCTAGTGAGCATTTGGATTTTATAGTTCTTTGTGTTTGCAAATTAAGACATTTTTAGAATTGCAAATATACTTAACAGCCTTCTCATTCTAATGGCTTAGTGAATGTCTTCCTCCAGCAAGAAACTATATAACAATGTTAATTATATTAAAATGTCAAATTTGGAAATTTGATGGTTCTAATAACCACCACTACTTCATCTGCAACCACTCATTAAAACCAAAACAAATAAATAGCAAGAAGTGCATTAAATGGTAACATATATTAAACATTAACTGTAAACATTTTTAAAAATGTGGAACAAATCCTGGAATAAATTTTGAAAATCATTATTTTTTTGCAACATACACTCAGTTTCTTCTTTCATTAATATAACTTCAACTACCATCTTACATTCCTGGGAAAATTTCTCACTTGCTTTTATCCAAAGTAGAAATATTCTTAGAGCATATCAGTGCAAATGGCAGCTCAACCCTCAAAGTACTAAGATATAATTTATTTTTGTCCCCAATATGAGCAATCATGACCTGCAATCTTAGATACATGTTACTGAGTTACCATTGTTCAAAGTGAAAATAATGTTCTTATATTTTTTTATAGTCAAAAAATGAAAGTTTGCATCAAGGCTCTTTTCAAATACATTGCTGGAAGCGTAGGTAGGAAGGTTACAGAAAAGTGGAATTCTCTGTTGTAGATTTCTTAGTGTTGTCTGGTTGCTTTCTTAGCTTTTGGGTTGATGAAAGCTGAATTACAAAATGTTTCTTCTGGGATACACAGATACCTTAGAGCAAAAGCAGTGGTGGAACCTATATATCTATAAATGAAGAAAAATACACAAAATAATTTGGTTCTTGGTGTTCAGTCTTCTAGCTCTCCACAGTGACGAAGTCATTTGGCTAAACAGTCAATTGGCTGTATAGGATCTTTAGCATATAGTTTTTTCTATGAACTTTAGTTGAATGTTATTGCATTATTCTATGATATTTTCTTATTCCTAAAACAAATGAAGATGTTAGACAATAGTACACAAGGACAAAGTATCAAAGGTCATTAGTGTGAAAAGTCATCTGTAACTAATGTACAAATCATTTATCCTTTTATAATGGGTTTGTCATGTGAATCACTTTATATTTAACTTCTAATTGTATACTTATTGTTCAGTTCTTATGAAATAATGACTTCTCCAATTAAATCCTGATAGATGTGTCCTTGTCATTGAATAAATACTGTATGTATTACTCATTATGTCTTGATATAACAACAATAGAAAATTATGAATATTTAAATAGACTAAAACATTTTAAAAATGTTATTAGTGGTTATATATATGTGTATATATATGTATATATATTGTAATGTAAATAAAAAAGTTAAAACGGTTGTCTGCAAATAAGATACACACTACATTTGTGAAATCTATTGATTGTAAAGTCTATACTGCATTTTTACTATTCCATATCAAAATAAGAAAAATATTAAAGACTAGAACTAAGCATAAATTAATGATAAAAAACATGGTATGCTATACAAACTGATTTTTTTAATCATAAAGAAAATTGAAATTAAGATATTTTGAGGAATATAGGTTGATATGGAAAACATTATAAGAAAGGAAAGAATTAAACTAGAATCACAAATGACAAATATTCAATGTTCTCTCTCAGATAAAGATTTCAGCCAGTTAACTTTGAACATTCATATATAGTTTGGAGCAATGTCAGGAAAGGTCAAGAAATAGTCTCTGAGCACATAGGGAGAGTGCTCTAAGAGAGGAAGGTAAGCAAGTTAAAATGAAAGTATAAAATACTAGGAGACAAAGGGTATAATAACAATGAAAGTAGGCAGAAAAATGACTGGGAATAAGGAAGAAGCAACTAAAATGATATATGTAGGAAAATCCTGTAGGGAAATATGTAAGTTAATTATAGAAATTAAAATAAAATGTTTAAAATTAATAGCAAATGGACTAATGAATAGCTAATTCTCTAAGGAAGAAGTACAAAAGGATGATGGGTATTTGAAAAATATTCAAAATTCTCAATCGTGAGAGAAGTACAAATTAAAATGACTTTGAGATCCTATTATATATAAGGAAAGTTAGTTGACATCAAGAAAATAACAATAAATGCAGTCAAATTTACAGAAAATAGGTTGTCTTTTTACAGAATGTCAGGAATGTAACTGGTATGAAAGAAAACCATGCCGATCATTATGATTGTATTACAAAATGCTTAAACTGTAACAATCACAATTCAAATATGTTTGGAGTAAATCCAAGTTATTTTAAGTTGGCATAATATATAAATACTTGCCCTTTCATATTTACTACTGCAACATTCACAATAGTCACAATATGGAAACAGTCCAAATGTCCATCAGCAGGAGACCAGATGAACAAAATGTGATATGGTTAATCTTTTAATCTTACATTGTAATCTTTTCCAGCAGAAAAGATGAATGAAATTGTGTCAATTTCAGCAAATTGGATGGGGCTGGATGTCATGCTTAACAAAATAAGTCAGAAACATGAAAAAGTATTCTAACTACTTTCTCGCAGAAACCTACATATAAGCTTTCAGACACTGATATATCTGTAGCACTGAAAATAGGAAGGTGAATGTGAAGTAAAGGAAAAACTTGGAAGATACAAGAAGATGTGTGCTGTGAAAGCACAAAGGAAGAAGTGGATAAAAGAGAAGAGGGGAACAGAATGGCAAGAAAAACGTATATGAAAATGATATAGTTAAACCCACCTCTCCCTATGGCATCGAAATACTAGAAAATGAAATGTAGTGTTACACAAAAAAACATACTTTGGAGGCTTCAAAATGGTTCTCTTAGGAAAGTGCTTACTGTAAAAAAGACCTGATTTTGATCTTCTGTATCTATGTGCAAATGTTAACACTTTGGCTCACTTCTGTAATCCCAGCACTCAGGAAAGAGAAGTAGGCAGATTCAAGGGCCAACTGAGGAAGATAGTATATGTCCTTCTGGAGTTTTAATGTGCATAAAAGTCCCACATATATGCATGCATGTCCATCCATACACATGTGCAGGTATGAACATGTGCACATGTGCAAACACACACACTCACACAACAAATGCAAATGTACTCAAATGTACACGTGCATGTAACATTAAAACTTTTTATTAGTATTGATAATTTAGCTGAGTTCCCATTCCTGATTGTAACTAATGGAAAGAGAATTTATCACTATCATTAATTAGTGCAACCAAAAAAAAATCAAGATCATTTGACTTGGATTTTATAAGTAGCTTCATTTTGAGGAATGGAAATGCAATATTTTTTCTAGGACCAATCAACAAGTTTTTGTTTTGGAGTAGATAACCAAGATTTTGTGATTTTCTTCCCCAAATAAAATAAGTTAGATTAAAAATTAAGGTGCCATTGTTGCTTGTTTGCTAGTTTTATTACTTTCTCTATGAGCTGACAATACAGAGTTCACACTAATGTTCCTATACCTATTTTGGTACTTATTTAAATGTTGACACTAGTAAAACATAATTTGAATACTATTAATTGAATCAGTTAGGATTTCCTGAGATTGACTTCTACTGAGATTTTTTTTATAATATAATATAAAATAAAATAAAGGTGATTATAATGAATTACCTCTACTATATTTGAATCAATGCAGTTATATTTATTTTAAGATTATTTAAAATGTGTATAATAGATAAAACACTTGAATGACTTTTAAACAAAAGAAATGTTCCTAAATATAAGTGATTCCACAAGAACAAAAAATCCATTTAACCCAATTTATTTAATGTGATGGATTATTTTCTCTGAAAAAATGCACTAACTTTAAATTTGTAATATGTAAGTCTTCAAGTATAGATTCACACTGATACAATAATAGATTTTAGTAGAATTGGATAAGAAAAACAGATTTACACTGATATAGTATACCAATTATCATTAATATGTAAAATATTTACTTGTTAGTTCAAGATTGTAGAAGGAATGGCAGGCTGCATCCCACCATCCAGCTAGCTTTACACCTGCAATAATTACACGGAAACTGTATACTTTTAAACACTGCATGGCCCATTATCTCTAGCCTCTTACTGGCTAACTTTCACATCTTGATTAACCCATTTCTAATAATCTGTGTACCACCATGAGGTAGTAGCTTACTGGGAAAGATTCTAGCCAACATCCATCTCGGAGAGGAGAGCTATAGCGTCTGCCTAAGGTGTTTGCCTCGTTGCCTTTTTCCCAGCATTCTGTTCTGTTTACTCCGTCTATCTAATTTTCTGTCCCATTAAAGGACTAAGGCAGTTTCTTTATTAACCAATGAAAATAACACATAGACAGATGACCCTCCTCCATCACAAGATCATTGTGTTTTAACTCTAGTCAAATCTTCTTTGAAAGGTTTTCAAAATCTGATTTTAACAAAATCACTCAACTGAATGTAGATGTAGCTGTATTACTTTACTGTTATTAATTAAATGGATAATTTAGTTTTATTATTAATTGAAATAACAGTTACAAAATTTATTCATCTTATATTGACCAAATATTCATTGCCAATGAATTTTCATATAACAAGAAATACGATCAATATATCACTAGAATAGCAATGTATGGAGTTCTGAGATAATAAAAAAGATGTATTTCAGTTTAATATGCCTTTTCTAGATGACATGATGGTTCAGTTTTTAAATAGTTTTAACAATTTAACTAAACAATTTGAAAGTGTCTCTGTTCTTAAATACATAAAGTAGCAGTAATTATGAAGTGAGCAGTTATGGAAATAATAGCTACTGATGATCAGTGTTTATTGTAGTAACTAAAATATCATTGATACTCAACATAAATGACTAGTTAGGTTTGACAAACTCATGAATAACCTAAAACATCCAGTTAAGATCAGTGCAGCAGTGGTATACAGGTCATAGAATTTTTTTTTTTTTTTTTTTACAGAATTGATAACAGTTGATATAGAGAAAGGTTGAGTGGATGAAAAGTCTAAATATTAGCTCAGAGAAGTGATATTTTCAATCACCACTTGCAACTATCTACATATTAGAATAATCCTTGAGAACAAGGAAAACACATTTTGTACATGCAGACGATGGAAGAAAAGTGTGTGTGTGTGTGTGTGTGTGTGTGAGAGAGAGAGAGAGAGAGAGAGAGAGAGAGAGAGAGAGAGAGAGAGAGAG
>NW_026068023.1:4477513-4485943 GCF_014885135.2 Alexandromys fortis | reverse complement strand
GCACAGAAAATCTATAAAGTCATTTATATTAAGAGATATTTGTGGTCAGTGAAATGGCTCAGCAGATAGGAATGTTAGCAACCACTTCTGAGGACCTGAGTTTAATCCCTGGGATCTAAAGAGCCATGAGAATAGAGAGGGCAAAAAGGTGGATAATAATCAAAATTTAATATTAATATGTCACATTGGAAGCCACTATGTTTAATTAATACATGACAATAAAAGAAAAACTTTAATATTATTGAAATTTTCAATAGAAGAAAAAATTGAAAGACACATAAAGTACAAAATCCATTTTCCGAATGAATTCTTTATTGATGTTCATCTTCTTACAATGTGGAACAGTGTGACATTAATTAATTTGGAGAGCTGCTATCTTTTAACATAGTTTTAATATAAGGTGATAATTCTAAATATGTTGATTGGGAGATTAATTTACCTACAGATTGGTTTTAATTTTTTCAGAAGCATTACTTCTCTTAGAAAGATTTTTAAATGATGTTGCATGAATCCATTTAAGGAAGACAAAGTTTTTCTTTTCTTTCTTCATTTTCTCTGTATTAGAGGCAATGTTTTTGCCTTATTATCAATTTCTAGCTGACAATCTCTTTCTGTGAAATCTAGAGAACACACACATATGCACAAACACCACACACACACACACACACACACACACACACACACACACACACACTTTATCCAATTATCTGTAGTCCTCTAAAACCTAGTATTAATATGAACACTGAACAGGTTCTAGCAAATGTTTCATCTACTTTACTTCTCATGTTTTATTTTATTCCACTAGACAAATATGTTTATTAAGTAAATGGCATGTAAGCTTGTTGTCTGAAGTGTGAACAAACAACACATTGGGTAATAACCTGGAAAAGCAATGTTTGAAATGATTACACTAATAAACTTGTTAGATTACAACCCCAGTGACTCCCAGAAAAAAACTCTTGAGCTAATTGTACTAGTCATTGTAACTAGTAAAGCAGTTTATTTTCTCAGTTTGCTATTTATTGCTGTCTAAAATGCCACAACCAAAGCATTTTGGGAAGGAAAGAGTTATTTCATGTGACAGGATACAGTTGTCCACAAAAGAAAGACAACACAGGAATTCAAGGCAGGAGCCTGAAGCAAAAAAGAAATTGGACCTCCAAGGTTTACTATAATATAACAGGAAATTCATAACATTAAATTTTGCAAAACTGTGCAATCCTTTGGAAAAATAAAATAATCAGAAAAATGTTTAAAGTACCACAAAATATTTTAAGTAGATCAGCATAAAAGTCAAGCATTTGTTTTGTGGTTGTCATGTGTTTCCTTCATTCTCTGTTTACTTTATTACAAAAACATGCAGACCTCAGTATTAATAAAAATTTAGAATTTAATAAGATTTTTATGAGTTTATCCTTCCTGTACATATCTACTTGTTATATTCTCCCAGGCTTCATAAAAGTCATAAATTATCTTCTTTTTGTTGTTTTGACATTTCTTCTGTTAAACCATTCCTCTTTCTTATGAATTATTCAGAATGTTATTATGTATGCATATAAATGTATATCTGTATAAGCATATGCACATATCAATGATTGAAGGCAACACTAATACCTACAGAATTTACATTGGGTTGAAGTATATAGATACAACTTTCTGTTCTTGCTTAATCTTTTACTTATTCCCATTGCATTTTTGTAAAAAGTCAATGACTGTACTTAGAGTCTGATGTATTCATTAGTATCTTCATGAAGGATGCATGAAAACATTATATATGTATAGCACTTTTTAAAATGACATTGTAGAAATTTTCCATATATAATCAAAGAAATTACTACACACACATCTTTCGTGGGTCATTAGTAAGTTTCACTCTCTTTCCAATCATAAAATATATAGTTAAACACAACAAGCTCTCCGAATCTCTAGTGAATAATGTTTAAAATATTACATTTGCAAAAAATAAAATACACTGCAGTGTAAAGAGAAAACCGTGATTTTAATGCAAATGTGAACTTCATGTTACCTTATTTTGCTTCTTATACACTCACTTGCTATCACAGATCAAATACTATCAGAGATTTAATGTAAAATCTGAGATTATGAAATGTGTTTTAATTTCCAAGTAATTGACCATCCAGTCAAGCACTAGATAATGAGCATGAGGCAGTGAAAATTCACACATGTAGTCATCTCTACTTCCAAACAAAATTTATGATCACATGTGTTGCCTTAGTCTTTGACCTGTGAAGATTTCCCTTCAATGGTGTCTCAGAATGGGCTTGTAATGCTGTGACTGTCTACTTCTAGAAGGGGCCTGAATAAAGTGAAGAACTATAAACAAACCTCAGTCTTTTTTCTTCATCTGTTCACTAACCAGAGGCCTTGAGGATATAGCTGCGTGGTTGAGGGCAGAAGGCATTGCAGTGGGGATAGAAAATGTAGGGATTTGGAAAATTTTTTAATGTAACTTGCTTGTGCCTTAACAGCTCACATGAGGCGTATCATGTATTATATACCAGTTCCATTTGATGATGGAATGCTGCAAAGCTCATATAGACTCACAGCAACAGAAGCAGCATGCACAGAACCTGCATATGTACATGTATGTATATGTATTACAGTGTAGTGTTTTGTTGTGATTCCTGAATGTGTGAATTAGTGAGTCTCTGATTCTTGTGTACTCTCTTGGATTCGTGTTCTTCTTTGTGTTTGTCTTGTGTAACTCAAAGTGTTAATTTTATTTTATCCTATTGTATTTTATTTTGTTACATTTTAAATATATGAATGTATAAATTAATGAAGGAAAACCTAGTCCCTAAGATAAAGATTAACAACTGAACTGTCACTTATACCTGCTGGGAGAAGGAAAATCAATATTCTCCCATAGATAGTGACTTGGGTATATAAGCTGTTCCAGGATAGGGCATGTTAATGAGTAGGATGGATCCCACAAATTTTGTGTGTAATTTGTTTGTTTACACACCAAAGGCTTTGGGTTTATTGTTTGTTTTCCCAAGAGTGTACTCTTATTTTGTTTTCTACGTTGTTGATTTTTTGAGAAAAAATAAAGTTGAGTGGTTAGAGAGGGGAAGAGGATTTGAAAGGACTTGGGGCAGGGGAAGAATACCATCAAAATGTATACTTAAATTTTAAATGTTTGAAATGAAGACAAAAGTAGAATCTCCTTTCAGTGCACCCACACCAATACACTCAGCCTGATCTAGTTTTATGTTCCCTCTACCATCATCCCATACCATTAAAATTCATTCCCAGGCATATTTCCTATACTTCTGCTTTGATGAATTAGCAAACTCATTAAGCTCTTTATTAGTGCAAATCACCACCTCATGGAATACATTTTCCATTTCCCATTAGGAGCTTGCTTAGCCTTACATTTGGCTGTAAGTCTAGAGACAAATATATCCCTGAGGGAGACCAGCATTATCTTTTCTGACATTTTTAAATAATGCTACTGGTGACTTGGTAGACAAAGAAGGTTTAATTTTCCTTAGTCAGAGATTGAAAAGAAAATATTTCAAAGGTGGGAGTGTGAGTACTTCTTCTGCTAATGGTGGAGATCACTTGGGTGAAAAAAAAAAAAAACCCTTGAGAAAGTCTTCATCCTCGATGGTGTTCTCCCACACACGTCCACCCCAATTTACAGGATTTAGTTCTCTACCAACTCAGGCCCTTACATTAATCAGCAATACCCTCCAAGTCTGGAACTTTAATTTTCTTTGTAATCTACTGAGTTTCGGAATGAGAACTTCAGTTTGACTATTAGCAGACATAGCTCTGTGACTCATGGAGAAAAGATTTTTTTCCCCCTAGGGCAGACTGAGAACCTGTAGACTGTTTCTGTACCTCTGAAACCAGTCAGCTTTATCACTGAGTTCTCTGATGCCCTTCAACCTACTCTGATATGCTAGAAGTTGTTTAAATTTATCATGAATGATGGTTTTTTCCCTTTCTTAATTTAGCCAGTGATGCTAGAAGCAATAAGTCATCATCATTATTTCCCACAAATTGTCAAAAAAGATTATGTACAGGGTCACCAAATTCATTGCCTGTCACAAGTGGTGAATCAAGGTTAACCAAAAGCATTCATCTCCATAAGTTTGTAAAGTAGTTTACACCTTGGAATTTCAAAAATCTTAGTGCTTCTTAGAGAGGTTTCAGTAGCTGTAGGTTTTGGAAAGTTGGACTGTCTAATCAAGATGCCTTAAACATTCATCCTAATATACCTGATGCTCTAGAATTGCCTGTGGTACCAAAATCTGTATTAGTCAGTGTTCTCTAGAGGAAGAGAAATAATAGAAGTAGCTTATACATAGGTATAGAATGGGGAATTTTTTTGAGAGTAGCTTGTATGCTGTTCTTCCATCTAGTTCAACAGTGACTGTCAATCAACAGAAAGTCCAAGAATCTAGTACTGCTCAGTCCATGAGTTCGGATGTCTTAGCAGGTCTTTAATATAGGCCCAAATCCCAAAGAAGTGTTTTCTGTTGTCAGTGAAGACATGGATTGCCAGTGAGAATGAGGACAAGGAGGAAAACAAAAGACAGCTTTATTCTTCTATGTCCTTTCTATCCATCACTACCAGAAGGTGGATTTTCTCACCTCAAAGTGTCCAAATTAAAAGCTGATATTCTAATGTGAAACAATTTAATTAAGAGAAAAAAAAATCCCTCACAGGTGTACCCTGTTGCTTGACTTTTAGTCAACTACAGAAGTAGTTCAGTTGAGAGTTAAAGATATTCATCTTACTTTGTTCTGGGAATCCACACTACCATAGTGATAATTTTTAATAGGAATAAAGAGTCTTTTATGGGAACCCTAATAAATATTTGGGGGGTTTCACTGTGAAATGATTCTTAACTTATATTTATAAAATTGTGGGGGTTGAACTAAGTCTACTCAACGAAAGCATTCCAGGACATTTTATTTATGAGGCAGAGACACAATTGTTTTTTTATGAGATATAGCACAATCAAGGCTAAGCCAAGTTTGAAGAGTGTCTCACAGTAGCTTGAGAACAAAAGATTTTGATTTCCTACTAATTTATCAATTTATCTTAATATATTCTGTCTGTTTTTAGATCAAATTATCTGAAATTAGATTTTACTAACAACTCTAAGCTAATCTCATTATGAAAACATGAAAAAGTATGTTATATTTATTTTCCACAATTTTTATTCATGGTTATGCATGGTTTCTTGTTTTTATAAAACGCTATGGAGTTTACTGATTTCAGGCATCCATGGGTTTGGGAGCTGATAGAAGTCATGATAGAAGCCCTTGTCATTTAAAAATAAATTAGATTACTATATTGCTTTGAAGAAATTTCATGAAATTAATCAGTCATTCTCAGTAGAGTCAGACTCAAAGAAACAAAATATTTGAAATTATGGTTAAGGTATGCAGAAAAAATGTTAATGTAGATTTTAACTGAAACTCAGAGTACTCAATTGCTGCCCTTTAACAGGGTGATTTAAGTTAGTTATTAAAACAATCATCTAGTAGCAGGTTTTAATTTTGAGAAAAAAGTGGAAATACAATTATGTATTTGGTTTAAATATTTAGCATGATACATTCATAATAAAATGCTTCATGTTTTTGTATTTACAACTGTAAGTGATTAGAAGCCTATGGAAAATATAAACATAGCATGGATGATTCAACACTACATATATCTAAGAAAAAATTTCGGGAGGATTTGTGATCACACATGTCTGTATGGACACAGACATATTCTGTGTGTGTGTGTGTGTGTGTGTGTGTGTGTGTGTGTGTGGTCCTTTCATGTCAGAAGACAGTATTTTGTCTGTGTTCTCTCAAAATCTTGTAACTTCAAAACTTTTGGCCCAACATCTGCAATGGTTCCCGAGCATTTCAGACAGAGGATGGTATACCTGTACCATATGCTACAAATATTTATTCATTACACTTTAGCAAAATTTGCTTCTACTTTTTTTCATTAATTACAATGCACTGCATAAAGAAACATTCCAGATGAGATGTCAGAGCAGAACTAATCTATAGGTTTATAGAAATAGACTTATAAGACAGTTAATACTATGTCCACTTTGAAAGATAATAGTTGTAGGTTCACTTGTGAGTGCCGTGAGCTACCCAACCATCAGTTTTTGACGGGATTTCCTATACTAGGCAAACAATTACTTCTGATTAGTATGTCTTATAATTTTTTTATTACTGCAATAATATCATGGCACTATCATACACATGGAAACCTTTTGATTACATTATATTCTCTAAACATTACTTTCAATATTGAAAACCAATTATTCATTAAATACATTGGTGCCATTAAATATTTGATTTGAATTATATTGGTGTACTATGTTCATTATATTTTTATAATAAGTTATAATAGTATTATATATATTTAGCATATTCGAACACAGAAGAAATTTTACAAGTAATTCAGTATTTATTGTTACTATTGCTTATCAAATTTCTGGATATTTTCTTTAAAATTGTCTGTGTTTTGAAGATAAAGTCTATTTAAACAATCCAGGCTACTCTCACAATTATTGTTATTCCCCTGACTCAGTATCTGGAGTGCTGAAATTGTAGGTGAAGCAGCATATCTATGAACCCTGTCTGTAAATTTTATTTTTAAGAGCTACTGAAACTGTGCTATTCTGAAAATGTGAAGATTAAATTGAAATGAAGAATTCAGAATACTGGAGATTCCAGAATCATAAAATCATCCTAAAAAAATGCTACCATGGAGTGGAACTCTCTCAAGGAGGTGACTTGTATGCTCCAGGCAACAGAACTTCGGGGTTAGTGTAATGAAAGTCCACTGAATCCCAGATGATTCTAACAGGTTGCTTTGATGCCTGGCATGGGGCTCCAGGATTAAGTGTTTGCTCTGCTTGATTTTGGTAGTGTTTTGGTTCAAACGTTCTTCTCTAACCACTTTTTTCTTTGTCTATGGAGATTGTTTATTCTGGGTCCTTATATATTGGAAGTTTGTAGCTATATTTTTGTTTATTAAAGTCCCACATTTAAGAAATTGAGATTGCCTTTAGTTTCAGAGGAGATGTGACTTGGACATTTGAACAGTGTTGGAACTGTTAAAATCTATCAGGACATTTAAAGCTGGACTGTAAGAAATTTGCATTATGAGGTAATCATGGCCTTACAGGGTAAACAAATGTATGGTTATAAATTACAGTGATAAGCTTAATGTGAAGTTGGCATGGTATAGAACTATAATAGTTAAATTTGATTATCAGCTGAGTGAGACTTTTGAATCATTATGGAAAGAAACCTCTGAAAAGGACTTCGAGGACATTTTTCAATTTGGTTGTCTGTGGAATGGAGACCCACCATCAATGTGAGTGGCACCATTCTGTGAGCTGTGTTATTGTGCAGAATACAATTAGAAAGTGGGTAGAGGAGCAGATCTAGCTGATTCCTGACCAGGTCTGTAATGTTTCTCTCTAACTAAAGACCTTGCTACTGTGACTCACATTCTGTGATGAACAATACCCTCAAACAAGGTAAAATGACCTCGCTTCTTTAGTTCCAATCAGATATTTTGTCCCAAGGGTATGTAAAGAAATCAATACGCCATGACTCTGTAAATATTCCATAACAAAATACCTAAACTATACTGCTGAGAGGCCCTGGTATTCTGAGGTTGTAGTCTGCCATTGACTGGCAGTTCTCTTTGAGCTGGGCAACATGGATGACTCCCTTTCCCTGGTGGAAGGTGCCCTATTATCTACCTTAGTTGGAGAAGGTCTTGAGTACTGATGCCTGAGTTATCTCTAGTACCACCCTGGTAGCAGTTCCCTGAAGAAGCTTTCACCCTGAGTTCCCTATGCTCATTAGACATTGTGCTCTGGAAATTACAATAGGACAGTGCTTCCGCAGATGATTACTAAGACTTGTACTAGGTGCTTTGTGACAGGGGCCTGTTGCTTAATGCAAATTAGGTTATTCCCCAGCCATGGTTCACAATCCTACATATTTCCTACACTATGGAATAAAGTTGAGCAGATTCATCAAAGTTGTCTCTTGTCTCTTGCGAGCTCACAGTCTGTACAAAGCTCTCTGTCATCATTTCTTCCCTTTGTCCGTGTGTGGTAGTGACCAACAGACCAAGGGAAAAAGACACTCCCACACTTCCCCATACAACTGCTTAACAAACTGCTTTATTATCATCTGATAAAATACATTAAACCAATTTTAACTTCTCACAACTCAAACTCTACTGGAGTCTCATTAAAATCAGATTCTAGTGTACTGAAAACTTAATTGGTGAATATTCACTTATTTGTAAAATAAATATATATGTATATATAGAAAACATTTAACAATCATAGTGATTTTCACATGCATAAACATATCATTTTTATGCATGTGGATCCTTTAAACTCTTCTTCCCAAGAT
>NW_026068023.1:4466250-4477435 GCF_014885135.2 Alexandromys fortis | reverse complement strand
AAGAAAGTGTGACATACTATATATATATATATATATGTATATATATATATATTTCAGTCAGAAGAATGGATGAGATCTTGTTATGTAAAATTGGATATAAATGCAAGATCTTACATTAAGTAAAGTTAACCAAACACAAAAGGGAAGTGCTATATGTTCTCACTCACAACTGATCTACTTTTACTAATGTTGCCAACTGAGGTTTTTTATCTGTAATGAGAATACTGTGATTTAATGCTTCTAGTCTAGCGATCGCACCTTTAGGAGCAAGGCATTGACACATGGGCAGTTTAAAACAGTTTTGCTTTTATAAGTTCCACCTAACCCTCAGGCAAGTTCCCTAGCCTCCCTTAAAATCACCCATTTGAAGGATGCCTCAATATTATTGGAGAAGGAAGGAATTACAGAAAGCATAGGGCTCATTTTTGCTTTTTCTTCAAGTGCCAAGAGACTTCTAAGATTGTTTAGGGGATAATATTCCAAGATCTGTTATTTATGGATGGATGGTAGCGTGTTAGTTGGTGAACGTTTTTGCTATATTTTCCCCATGCTGTGAAGGCATGCCAACATAAAGAAAATAAAGCTACTCACAATGGGCTAAGTTTGACTTACTAAAATACAAAATGTTTAAGGATATAATTTAGCCTTTTGAAAAGCTAAAGGCCTATTTACAAAAAATATTTATCCACAAAATAATAGTTTTATTTCAGACATGGCAAATGTTTATTATGAATAATGTTTTCCACATACAAGGATGAAACACATTTTCTTGCAAAAAAATTCAACTATGCTTGTTTACTTTGCAAGTGAATGATCTATTTCCATTCAAGGTAGAAAAATGCATTAAAACATGCCTCTTCAAAGAAAGTTTTTTGAGAAAGCATTTGGTTTAAAATGATATTTTAATAAAATATTCTTTCCTGTGGTATTTGTATAACCTGACTCCTAGAACCTTGAAATTAGATGTAGCTTTAGGAATGTGGTTTTCCTCTTTACATTTTCTGTGTACCAGCAGTACAAATATATAAGCAGACCAAAGCATGTCAAATCTCAAAGTCTGGGCTTTTCTTAATTTTCCTTTACCCACTATGTTAAGAGAATTATACTTTATTTTACACTTTGAAAGAAAAGCAAACTAAATAAAAACTAAACTCAGCAAAACAGAACAATTCATAAGCCTTCATTATTAATCCTAGTCATCAGAGCATATTAAAATCAACAAAACAACAACAACAACAACAACAACAACAAAAACCATGATGATTGCATCTTCCCTACTTGACAAGAATGTTTTTACTGCAAGTGTCTTTAATTGTTCATACAGCTAATATTTAAGGTTTTTGAATATGCAAGTGTACTTTCCACTGTTAGATTCAAGGGTTTAAACATGTCCACTGTTGCAACAGAATTTAGGTTTCAGTTCTCTGAGAGGGGCAAAACAGATGTCTTTCCTAACAAAGGGCCAATATGAACAACACCATAGTCAGGGACTAGAGAATGAACACATAAATACTTTTGTTAGCCCCACAAGTCTCAAGGACATATCCTGTAGCCCACATCCCTTCTTCTGAGTCATGTCTGTACTTGCCCAAACTTGATCTAGTATGTCCAAAAATGGTAAAATTGAACTTCAGCCAATTGAAAGCATAAGTATTCGTTCTCTCTCATTTTTAGTTTATTATATTTTTCCATTTACATATTTCTGTAATTGTCTATAAGTTCTAGATGTAAGAATGAATTTTATTATTTCTTTTATTTTTTATTGGCTAAAATCACAATGTGAGCAAGTACTGTACCATTTAACTGAATCCCCAGCCCTTATTACTTATTTTAAAGCTTTAACAAATATTGAAGTTCTTATGATCAGAAGTGTATAGTAATATACATCTAAATTACTCTGTATTTCACAAATTTATATTTTCCCACAATGTATACAGTTCTAGTGTAATAAAAATGAATGATAAAATAAGGTATTAGAAATAAGAAATCTCTAAATATAATTAATTGCTATCTTTCCAAATACTATATCCACTGACATTTTTAACAAAACACTTCACTTTTCCACTCTTTACATTGGTTTTGACTGATGTGCTGTCTGATATAAATGCTTTTAGTAGTTGCACTCTTTGCTCAGTCTGAATGCTGATAGATTAGGATTGAAGTCCCTGGTCCTAAAACTCAGAATTTAGTTTTTTGTGAAACTGATTTAAAACCATACACGTAGCTTTGTTGCATTATGTCACAGCCAGTTATAGTAAATGGCTGAACAAAATTCTTATGACAGGTCCAGAGATAGCTTTATGATTAATACTCTCATATTAACCATCATGATCATCATCATCTTGTTCAGAATTGAGATAGTTAGAGTTGGTCATGTAGTTATGACCATCATTTTTCAATTCAATTCATAATAGTGTAACTGAATGTTCTATAAAAGACAAGGAGACGCTGACCTCCATGCTCTTTTCTATCAGAAAATATCTAACAACACACAAGTACTGCCGTGAGTTAATTGTGATGAAATAATTCATTTCTTTACAGTTTCCATAACAAGTTATTGGCCTTCTTTTATTTCATACACTGTCCTAGGCTAAAATTCTTTTATTTCAATATCATAATTGGGAGAAGTGTCAACGTAACACATATCCTATTGTTAGTACAGTGTTTCATTTTAAAGGGGTATCATTCTGTAACATATTTAAAATAATGATATTAATGCCCCTTATTGTGAGTATGGATCTGTGCTGTTCACTCTGCAGAATAAATATAGAAGAGGGAAAAATCCAGTGAAAAATTTAATATATCTGAGTTTCAGAATAACTTGTCATTATATAAGAAAATATGTATTCAGTATTTAATAACATTACAAACCAGTGTGAATCAAAATGTAATATTAGTGGATTAAATTAGAAATTTGGTAGAAATTATCATGATCTCCACAGTTATGTCTTAGGAGAGAACAGAATTAATTGTTTCAAACATATTGTATGAACCTAGACATATTCTTATTTAAAAAGCAGGAAAAAAAAGCTCAAAATATAGTTTAAGTATTAGTAGTGCCTGCTGAACAAACATGGGGTGGGATTTTTTCCCACAACTCATATGTGAAGCCATGCTTTCCCATAAACACCTGTTACTCTAGCTCTAATAGATCTTTTCCAGCACTGGGCAGAATTAGGCATTCATACCTGCGCACATACATGTACTTACATACATTGATGAGCACACACACACATACACATATATACATGTAATATGTCTGAAATACAGAAAAAGACATAAAAAGAAAGCAATAATTTAGTATCCTTTGTAAATGTCTTGACAAAATGTTAGTAGGTTTCACCAAAGTACCAAGAGAGTTATACAATAAATCCAAGTGAGATTGTCCCAAATAGACCATAGGTTGATTTAAGATTCCAAAATAATTAGTATAATTTATAGTATGATAAAAAAAATATTGCTAAACTCAACGTAAAAGAACAGTACCTCAATTTGATAAAGCATGCCACAGAAAACACTAGCTAATAATTAATAGGTAAAACTTTAATTTTTAATATTAAGACTTGGTAAAAAATGTATTTCTCATATTACATAAAAGTTTCATGTGAATATGATTATAGTACTTGGATAAAAATATTAATGATGAGCTAAGAAAATGAAGAAAAAGATATTCTATATTCATATACAGGAACATTCAGTGTTGCCAAAAGAGCAAGTTCTAAATTGATGTATAGATTTAATAAAATAGGATTCTAACCACATAAGTAGTTTTGTTCATACTAATAAATATGAGTAGTTTGATGGGTAGTAACAAGACCCAGAACTCTTCCTAAAGGACAGAGTTGTTGGACTGATACTAAATAGTGTCAAGAGTTATCATTATAGTACAAAAAAAGAAAGGAAAGAGGAAGAATTGGTTAAGCGAAACAAAAACAGAGGCTGTTAAGAAAGCTATGCACATATGATTAACTGATCTTTGAACATAATTCAAAGATCATGCAATGAAGGAAAGGCAATATTTTATTAAATGACATTGGAACAACAGAACATCCAAATAACAACTAAAGCTTAACCATGGAGTCGAAAATGGCAGTAAGGATGATAAATAGCACCTTATCATGGAGCATTGGGTGAGTTCTGCATGGAAGTAAACAAGGAACTAAAGAATCAGAATCCAGCTAGACACACTTTTAAACCTCTGTTACTCAGCTCTGTATATTCACCAAACAGGTCTTCTAACTTCCCTAATAATATAGCCCAGGAAAGCAGTAGACACTAAAGGAAAATGTAATGTTTCTCAAATATAATGGACCTGCAGGACCATGAGAGACCACTTTGTAGTGCTATGGGAAAGAAGACATGTAGATCCCCTTCCACACACTACAGAGCTTGAGAACATCAGTCTGCTAAGTCTAAATTCCCATTCTTCCCTTTATCACACAGCATCACATGGAGCAGGCTAAACAGGCAGGAACCTGCAAATTTCACTGCCCAATTCAGCACAGTTGTGCCAACAACTAATCCCTTAGCTTTACTTTATTTTTAAAGATTGTTTTATGTACCATAGAGATTAATACTTTGCATTGGTATGTATCTTGCTTTATTGATACAAATTTAAGGTCAATTTTTACATGTATATGTATTTCTGATCTTGCTTAAGGTATTGTGTTTGTGCACCTAATTTAAAAGTGTTATGTATAATTAAGAAATATAGGTAGAGACTTATCTATAATAGTCAAGCTTGTATTCATGTTAGTTAGATTTTCTAGCTGTAGAGAGATGTATTTCAGATAAGTAGATATTCTTCAAATCATTCAGAATATGACATTTAACTATTTTAATAACTTAGGACTTTTCATGACAGTGAGATACATCTATTTCTGGCAGCACAAGCTACTTCAAGTGGAAGATGGGCAATGAGAGGTGCCTTATAGAGTTTTCTAGCCATTGGGCCAGAAAATGCTCCTGCTTGGACTTGGACTGTTGAACTGGACATGCAGGACCCATAGAAAAATGACTGTTGAACTTGATTAATGGTGAGATGATCCTTTCATGGTTTCTGCTTCATGAAAGAGTCTGTGAGATATTCTGCAGGATACAGATGAAAGTGTCTGAACTGTCATTGAAATTTACTACTTCATGGAAAAGTCTGCTAGATACTATGGGCCTATATGCTGAAGATTGATGCCCTAACGGTACAGGAAATCTTTGGATGAATGTCCAGGCAGCAAGATGTCTCTGTCAATTCTAGAGTTTTGGAAGTTGCTTACAATGTACTTCCTCTTTACTTAGGTAATAATATATCCTTCTGGAATCTTGACGGAGTTGAAGAATTTATACTTATAGTTTTCCTTGGTTATGATAAAAGATAAAGTAGATATAATTACTATATCTGCAATTCTTGCTTGATAACTGTTTTGTTATATATTATTTTACTATGTTAATGCCTTCCTTTTTGTTTAAACAGAAAAGGGAAAATTGTGCTGTAGGTCTTTCTGTCTATGTGTTGCTTTTCTTGATTAATGAATAAAGAAACTGCCTTGGCCTATAGCATGGGAGGAGGAAGGCAGAGTCAGGGAGATGCCATGGAACCACCATAGTTGGACATGCCAAAAATTTTCCAATAAGATATAAGTGTTAGCCAATAAGAAGTTAACTAATGGTTCAAGCAGTGATTTAATTAATACAGTTTCTGTGTGATTATTTCAGGGCTATGAGCAGCTGGGGACCAACAAGCAGCCCCTCATCCTACATTTATGATTTAGTATATGTGTATTTAGAGGTCTGACACACAATACAAAGGAGAAGTAACTGAATATTGTGGCATAATATAGACTAATAAAGTAGCTTATTTTAAGTTATAGGAACTAGTGCAACAAACCTAGGCTAATGACCAAGGTTTCATAACTAACAAGGCATCTTCAAGTCATTATTTGTGAGCTGGTGGTCCCAAATAAATTCAGACTACAATGGCCATATCCAGTCTCCACTAGAAAGTTACAAATAATTCAAATGAAAGAATACCGGTGTTATAAAACAAACAAAACTGAGTTATAACAACATATTTGTAATCCCTAACACATTAAAGCAAGAAACATAAGAAAAAAACAATAAAAACACCTCCGAAATATACTAACCCTAAAGTTAGAATATTCTAGGAGAGCAAATTGGAAGAAACTACAGAGAATACCAAATAATAATTCTAATTTTGTTTAAATACACAACAGCTGACTGAAATAAAGAAGGTGTTTGATAGCTTGCTCATTCAGTTTTAGCCCAGCTGGATTTATTCTCCTGGAAACTGGAAGCAAACAAGATTGCCAGGAAAAATTTGGTAGCATGGGGGTGGGGGTAAGGTTGGGGTGGGGAAGGGGAGAGGGGGAGAGAGAAGGGAGAAAGGAAAGACTGGAGAGAGCTTGGGGGAGTGGGAGGGTGGAGATGGAGGAAGGGCTGATATAGGAGCAGGGAAGAAGATATCTACTTTAAGGGAGCCTATTTAGGGTTGACAAGAGACTTGGCTCTATAGAGGAGATCCCAGGTGTCCAAGGGATGTCTCCAGCTAGGTCCTTGGGCAGCAGAGCAGAAGGTGCCTGAACTGGCCTTGTCCCACTATCACACTGAAGATTATCTTGAATATCACCATAGAACCTTTGTCCAGCCACGGATGGAGGTAGAGACAGAGACCCTCATCAGAGCACTAGACTGAGCTCCTAAGGTCCAGTTGAAGAGCAGAAGGAGGGAGAAGATGAGCAAGGAAGTCTGGACTGAGAGGGATTGGTTCATCCATTGAGACAGTGTGCCTGGTCTAATTGGGAGCTCATTAAATCCTCCTGTCTTATATTTCTCTCTAGTGCTGGAACTAAAGGCATGCACTACTACCGTGCAGTTTCTTTGATTTTTATGGCTAATAGGATTAAAGGTGTGTGTCACCACTGCTGGTCTGTAAGGCTGACCAGGGTGGTTGTTTTACTCTCAGACTTCAGGCAAGCTTTATTTACTAAAATACAAATGAAGTATCACTACACAGGTCCTTGTCAATCTTCCATACTAATACTATCCGAGTCACATACCAGTGTGACTTATATACAGTCTCTAAGATATATTTAAATTTTTATGTTGCGGTTCCTTTTGGAATTGTATTCTCATTTTTGTCTAACTTTTACAGGATTAAAAGACAAATACTGCTCCAAATCTAAAATTGGCTTTTTTGTTTATATTCTAAGTAGAAAATGAATGGAAAAGAGGGGCAATAGCTTTCAAGCATTTAAAAGCCTAGTAGAGTGTGCTGCCCGAATTCCCAAATGCATGAATGTTTAATTAATGAACCACAGCATTACTCCTCTGGAGACAGCAGAGGGAAAAGCACATTTAAAGTGCCATTCAGTACTTTGGAAGTATAAATTAGCACAAATGCTTAAAGAGTATTATGTCAATGTATATCAAAAATTATTTAAAATTTTATTCTTATTATATCATTAATACTACTTAAGAAGATTTATTTTAAAAATAGAAAAGTATAGAAGAACAGAATTTTTTATCCATTTATCTGGTCTAAGCATGATTTGTATGATAATAAAACTATGAAATCATAAGATAATTAGTTAAACCCTGCAGTATATTAGCATGATCATACAGTAAAGCCTAATATAGCCATTGAAGCAGTACTTTGGAAAATGTCTCACCACATATTTTAAATTACTAACTTTGAGGTTAAAAATAGAGACAGTAATTCAAAGAGCATAGTTTTTAGTCAAAACCTTAAAAGTAGTTTAAGTTTTATATATTTATTTTTTAATTAATTTTGGCCAAAATGATAAGTTTATTTTGCCATTTTATGCATGTACATAGGTACTATCACCTAATTTATCCACCTTTATATTCAAACAAAAATACATAGAGTATTATAGAATATTCTCTAAACATTTTGGAATTTATTTTAAATTATATATATAACAGTAAAAAATTTTATTTTCATATTTGATACATTGACTTTTTCTAATAAACACCTATTTTTTTTAAATTTGATAATTACAATAGAGTAACCTGCCATACTCCCCAGATTCTGTTCCCCATGACCTATCCCACAGCCTTAACCCTCCCACCTCTCCACCCATACTGCTCCCTATCATGGCAGACTTCTACCATTCAGGTGTAGACCATACCAGTCTAAAGAATAGGTGACAGATCAGCCTACCATAGGAAGTACCCAACTCCCTAGATTCTGCTCCCCAATATCTGTCTCACCTCCTGCCCTTCCTATATCATCATCAGCCCTTAGGCCAGGCCCAGCATCCAACCTAGGTTGGTGAGAACTCCTGTTTCTTTGGTACAAGCCACTTAAGTCAGAAGATCACAGACCACCTTTTGCTTCAAAGACCAAGGCAACAGCAGAAAAACAGCTCCTAACTTGTATAGACACTACCTACTAAGGTCACTGAGGCACTAGAAAACCAGCACAAAGATGATAAAACCAAAGAAGAAACAGAAACTAAGGAACAAAACTCTCATCTAACAAAAACAAACTCAGAAATCAGGGGCTAGAACTAATCAGCCCAAATGCAGATGTCTTGACATCAGTGTAAGAACACAATCAACAACAGCCAAGGCAATATGTCAGAGAGTCCACCTATCATAGTATAGCAATTCCTTAATTTTCAAACACAACTGAAATATAAGAAAATGACCTCAATATCAACTTTATGAAGATGGTAGAAGCCCTTCAAGAGGAAAAGAAAAACTCCCTTAAAAATAAAAGGAAAGACAACCAAAAATTTGGAAGAAATCAACAAATCCTTTAAAGAATACTAAAAATGCCAAAAAAAAAAACAGGTGAAAAAAATATTCAAGGCCTGAAAAATCAAAATAAAAGCAATAAAGAAAACACAATCTGAGGGAATGATGAAATGGGTAATCTTGGTAAGCAAACAGGAACTACAAATGAATGTATCGCCAACAGAATAAAGAAAGAGATGAAAAAGAATCTTAGACACTTAAGATCTAATAGAAAAAATAGATTCACTCATCACAAAACGATAAATATAAGAAGAACTTCTAACACAAAACATTTAGGAAACCTGGGACACAATAAAAGAATCATATCTAAGATTAGTAGGAAAATAAAACAGAAGAATCCCAGCTCAAAAAAACAGAAACTATCTGTAACAAAATCATAGAAGAAAATTCTCCATATTTAAGAAAGAGATTTTGATTAAGGTATTTGAAGTTTACAGAACACAAAATAGCTTGGATTACTATGTCACATAATAATCAAAATATTAATCCCATATATCAAAGAAAGAATATCAAAAGCTGCAAGGGAAAACAGCCAAGTAACAAATAAAGGCAGACAAATAAGAATTCTATCAGATTTCTCATGGAAGACTATAAAAGTGAGAAAATTCCAGACAGATGAGCCAGCAGACTTTCAGAGATTATAGATACCATCCCAGACCACTGTATCCTATAAAACTTTCAATCACCATAGATGCAGAAAACAAAATATTTCATGGCAAAGTCAAACTTGAGCAATATCTACCCCAAAATCCAGCATAACAGAAGGCATTAGAAGGAAAATTCCACTCCATGAAAGTTAATTACACCCATGAAAATACAGGAAATAGATAATCTCACACCAGCAGTTTGCATAGAAAGAAAGCACACACACACACACACACACACACACACACAGTACCACCACCATCAACAAAATAACAGGATCCATCCTTTAGCTGCATGGAAGAAACACATCTCAACATCAAGGATAGACATTACCTGAGAGTAAAAGGTTGGGGGAAGAATTTCCAATCAAATAGACCTAAAAAGCAAGTTGGTGGTATATCTATCCAAATATTTATCAAAATAGACTCCAGATTAGAATTAACTAGAAGAGATTAAGAGGAGAACATTTTATATTTATTAAAGAAAAAAAATCCACTTAGGTGATATCACAATTTGACTATTTATGCCCCAAATTAAATAGCACCCACATTTGTAACAGAAACATTACTAAAGCTCAAATCACACCTTGATCCCCATATATGAATTGTGAGACTTCTGCACCCCACTCTCACCAGACAGAAGCTAAACAGAAAACTAACAGACATTATGATTCAAATGAACCTAACAGGGTTCTATAGAAAATTTTGCCCAAACACACACACACACACACACACACACACGCATCTTTCTGTTAGCATTTCATGAAACCTTCCCCAAAATTGACCATATACCTTCCCACAAACCAAGTCCCAATAGATAGAAGAAAATCAAAGTATCTCCCTTTTGTCTTATCAGACCACCGTGAATTAAAACAGGCTTCCAACAACAGACACAATAGAAAATCTAAAAATCTACAAACACATGGTATCTTAAAAACCTTTTGCTGAGTTCCTACTGGGTCAATGAAGAAATAAATAAAGAAATTAAAGCCTTCCTAGAATTCAATGAAAATAGACAACATACTCAAACGCATGGGCTACACTGAAGGTGGTGCTACGAAGGCAATTGATAGTACTAAGCGCCTGCATAAAGAATTAGAGAGATCTCATACGAGTACCCTAATAGCACACCTGAAAACTCTAGAACCTAAAGCAGTAAACAAGCAGATTATGTTGAAGAAGAAAATTCTTAATCATGATAACTTATTTTAACAACCACTGTTTTGTGTAAAATAAGACAGTCTCATGATATACCTAGAATATCAGCACTTGGGAGACAGATGAATGAAGATTGTCACAAATTTAAAGATTGTCCATGGATTGAGACTAATTGGCACAGGGATATCTGAGTGCCAGAGCTACACAGTGAGACACTTATCATTCTTAAGGAAGAAAGGGAGTAAGGAGGCAAGGAAGGAATGAAGGGGGGGAAGGAGAATTAAAAAGATGATATATTGTGTTTGAGACATTTTGTGTTTGAGACTTTTTGAGCATAGCCACAAATATTCAACTTTTCTACAGTCAACAATATTTAGGAATCCAAGACAGTCATCCTAACCTGTAAAGTAGACTTCACATACTTCTCTCTCTGCCCTTTGCTTTGGCTGAATTGTACTGAGGAACCTGTAATGTTGATGAAGCAGAACTGCCTTAGTCTCAAATAAGAAAGGTGTTAGACCTTGTTATATGTACTTATTCATTATATATATATATAAATATATTTACATATTTTAATATTATATATATAT
>NW_026068023.1:4448399-4465292 GCF_014885135.2 Alexandromys fortis | reverse complement strand
GAATATTTGGTGATATGGTGACAAAGATACCTTAAATCAAGAGATAATATTTGGAAAAATCTGATGACCAGCATAATCATAAGTTGAGATAGGTGGGATTGTCACTCTGTTTATCTATAGCTGAAAATTTAGAAATGGAAATCTTATGTAAATGGAAATCTTAGGAGATAGCATAATACAAAGAAAGAAATCAATATTAAGTATGAAAGGATGAGTGTTTTTACATATGTGAACCATATTAAAGATGATAGTAATACCCAGGGATATGGTCAGTGATCAATAGCATGCATAGACTTTGGAAACATCAATAATATGTAGGAAATTCTAACACTGAGTAGAGGTTGTCTTCAAATTTTTTCTGCCCATAAAATCCCACATGTCTTTCTTCTTAAGGTTTAATAGATCTTTGTCCAGTCAAACATACCATCATGAATTTTTTTTAGAAAAGAATATTCAAAACAATCAACCATAGACAAAAATCTCCAGAAAATCAACAGCAGCTGAGAGAAGGAGACTCTGTTTAATCTAGATACATTCTCTGTTAAGTAAAAAATACCAAAAAACACCATGATCACTTTTGCATAAAATCAACACTGAATGGACTCAGTAGGGGTTTTTTTTTATGGCAGAAAAATGACCACAAAATTCCCTTTATGGATCTTACTTCTAAATTTATCTAAAGTAAAGGATTAGAGAAGGGAATTACACCAGTAGTGGGAAGGATACTTGTCCACAGAACCTATAATCAGCCAGTGATTCTTTCAAGCATGTGTGTCATGTAGCCGTGTCTGATGACTCTGGAGTGAACTCCATTTGGCTTAGGCTGGACAGTATCTGTAGTGTGCAAGTAGATGCTTCTTTGTTGGTTGGGGACACTGAAAAGGTAAAGTACTTTTATATTGACCTATAATACAGACATTCTGAAAACTTGAATTAGACCTCAAAATAAAAATAGAGTAGCAGTTAAAATAAGATGATAAAAGGTCTTGAATGATAATGAAGCTTCGATACACATCTGGCACAGACTATTATCTGGAGTTTATATCCTGACTCATACACTGTGGAGCATGTCATGTTGACACGGACTCTTCAAGTCTAAGGAGGTGGATCTACTTTGACTTTGATTGGAATAAATATACTTGACTATTCTATAATGACATTTTAATAAACCATGAATTTTTAAATAAAGCTGTGTTTTGAACTGAAACTTCAGCAAGTGAATCCATTATCTTGAATAGTAACATCAACTTTATATCCAATGAAGCAGCAAATAAAGTAGAAAGATAATTGTTAAGTATAAATACACCACTAAAAACATCTGAGGTCTTGTTCACCCCAGCTAAATTACTCCCTAAAAATATAAACCTATAATTATAGCACACTCTATGTTTTGGAAGCTCAAAGATTGGAGTGTGAATGTTTTCAGCATTGAGAAGTGATTAATGTTTAAAGAGATATATGTGTTCAACTCACTTAAATAAGCCTTATCCAAAATTACATATATCACAGTATTACATATTTTGTGGTAAATATGAATAAAATTTATGTTCATCTCCACCAATTGTACATATTCATGTAACCATAAACTTCTGTATGATTATACTGTTATTGGTTATCCAGAATTCAAGACATTGGTTTTGATTGTCATATAAAAGAAACAGATATAACTTAGAGAAGGTTTGTATTTCTATTTTCCATAATGGTTCATCTTTTTCTGTCTGCCTTTTCTGTCTGCCATGCCCCTTTCCATTACAGTAGACCTCAGTATGCCTAAATTGAACTGACTTTAAATGGGGGAATTTTAAAACTCTTCCAACAATTGTACATTCTGATTTTTATAAAGTATAGAATTCTTATCTTTAATGAAGATGATGATTCAAAGAGTTATGGTGAAAAAGTTAAATACTGAAAAACAAATATATTCTGAAGAAGAAAATGATACACACAAACAGTTTTTCTCTTTTTAACATGTGATTCATACTTACTGCATCTGTGGAAATGTCAGCATTTCTTTCCCTTTTTGCTTCAGAAAACACAAAGCTGATTGATTTCCTTTTTAATTTTACTTTATCCCACTAAAGCTGACTTCAAAGGAATAATTAAATACATGAATGGCATTGTCTCAATGTAATTGGCATTTATCATACTTTGGGGACATACATCATAATGCAGTACTTTTTGGGTGTTTTGAAATTATCCTAAGGGAATTACAGAGACTTTCTTTTGCCAAAATGTCTGTTTAACTGAGGTGCCAAATAAGAATTCATGCATAAGGCTTCAATCCAAATTTCAGTCACGTAGATGGGTAAACTACATGCAGAATTCACTATATCCACTATTTTAACTTGAGTAGTGGCAGGAGTTCTCTTTTTCCAGGGAAGATTGGCAATGAATTCAACAACAGTGCTTGAATCCACCATGTACAGGATGAGCTGTGGTGACCTTTTTGGAACCCACTGGCATTGGTGTGTGTCTATTAGAACTGTCTTGTGGTGCCATTTTCTAAAATGATCTCAGTTTAGAGGCTTCACAGTATAATCCTCAGGTACAGCTCAAGCTTCTGAAGACTCCGGAAAGTATAGTTAATTATTTCCTCTTGAAATGATTGAAAAGATGTTTTGGTTCTTTACAAATGAACACCATGACTCACATACTTTCGCACAAATTTTAAAGAATCATTATTTGCTTTGGGTTATTGAAAATAAGTAACAGAGAGCTTACATTGATGACTTCAGAGAACAAAAGCCACTTCAAAACCATGTTTCTTCTCATGGATATAGAGCATGAATGAATGCTGATACCAATATTGTACTAGAGGGAATATTTTTACTAAATAGTCTTTACTGTATGACAGCCTCATTTTGTACTCTGAAATTTAATATTACTCTAATAAGCAAAGAAAAAAAACTACCCCTCTTAGAAACATAGTTACTAGGTATTTCCAGGTTGCAGCATGTTGTTATCAGATGCTAGGTGGTTTCCTATGAACATGTCTTCATCTTTGAGATGCGTGCCTGATGATGCTAAAGAGTCTTCACATATTTCTTGCTACAGTTATTCTTTTTAAATACTTTCTATATTATTTATTTATTTTGAGTGTCTATATGAGTGTGTGTGTGTTCACATGCATACAAATACCATCTTCCCATATGGAGATCAGAGGGCAGCTTAGGGGTGTTCCTTCTCTCTGCTTGCCATTTGAGTCCTTGGGATCTAACTCCGGTCATCACACTTGGGGGTAGACATATTCGCTCACTGAGTGATCTTGCCAACTCTTACTGCAATTTTTCAATAGACTTTCCAAATGAAATAGGAGTTTTAGTTTATATGACTACTTTTTCTCAGAAAGATATGAAATCGTAACCTTCCATTATGAGTACCTGAAAGAAAATATAGAAGAGTAATACTTTAGACATTCAACAATTAGTCAATACTTTCAATTTTTTTTGTTTTGTTTTGTTTTTTTTTTTTTTTTTTGAGACAGGGTTTCTCTGTAGTTTTGGAGCCTGTCCTGAAACTAGCTCTTGTAGACCAGGCTGGTCTCGAACTCACAAAGATCCGCCTGCGCCCCTGCCTCCCAAGTGCTGGGATTAAAGGCGTGCGCCACCACCGCCTGGCCTACTTTCAAATATTTTAAAATAGCATATAGGAAGTGTTTTATACTAAAGGAAATTTTGTTATGAAAAATTGATCAGGAATATGTTCATTGTTCAAAAGGGGATGTGAATTTACCATAACCATGCATTTAAACTCAACGAAATAAACAATGAGGAAAAATGTTAATAGAAATCATGTGATTGATTTGCAAGAAAGAGAAGCAACGTAACCTACACAGCAGAAGTTACTAAACCAAGACAATCCTTCTCCTATGCCAGCGATAAAAGTCTCAAATTGAACAGCCAGGATGGTAGAGTAAAGTGACACATGCCTGTCAAGTTTGATCAGCAGTTAAAATGCTTTTCTTTAGGTCTAATAACCTGGAGTGTGATTCCTTTAACCAATATGCTAAGAAAGAGACTCAACTGTCACAAATTATCTTCTGACTTCCACATGTATACTATGGTACTCCTAGCCCTTTCTCCCACAAATTAAAATATGCAATTTCAGAGGACTAAGGGAGAGATGCTACACAGACCAGGGAACCTTGATAACTAAAGCAGAGTCCATTATTCCCCATCCCCTAGTCTCCAGTAGCTTACATCTGGAAGAGATAGGGGCTAGAAACTACATCAGAACTAATATATTTACTGTGTAGGCATGGTTTTGATACATGTGTGTGTATGGGAATGGTCAATTGTATGTAATTGTTTACATATAGTTTAAGCGTACATGTATATACCTCTTATATTGATATAAAATTTATAAAATAAAGTGTAACTACCCGTGATACCATTTTGACTTATTTTTGCCAATCTAACAAAAATTAAGGACTTTTTAAAGAAAAGGTTATTTTGGTATGTGTGTATGTTATTTATTAGGATCCCAGCAGCTTACATGCATACTCCTAAAGGCTATACGAGACATGTGGAACTGGCTAGTTCCTTGAGTACTGACCCAAACTGATTTAACAGTTCTTAAATTGAAGAGCCTGGTTTTCTGACATAGAGAATTCTGTTTCACATGCAGTCACTATGATTTTTTTTTACCACTGTAGCTCATAATGCTTCTTTCACATGAATGCTAAGTGTTGAATCCATAATCCATATTTTAGAATATAACTATACTTGAAAATAAAGCCTTTAGAAGGGTTATTAGGTTAAAATCACGTCTCAAGGGGTCACTAAGTTAAAACATGTTAGCCAGGATGATTGCTAACCTATTCTATTTTCTTTTGGTAAGATGAGGTGCTAGCATACAGGTAAACAAGATTGTGGCACATGTAAAAAAATAAACAAGTGAAGACACAACAAAAATGTGACCATCTATAGATGAGAGGAAAGAGAACCAATGAAAAACTAATGTGCAAATCTTTTAATATTGAACTACCAAGCTCCTGAATTTGAGAAATTAATTATTGTCCTTAGTATTTTGTTATGGTTGTGGCATTTTCTCAAGGCATTTCCAACAAACAAACTTGTCATGAGATACATATTGATGAATACTCTTATTAATCTTTGTATCATAAATTATAGTCAAAACATGATTTATTAAGGTTAATTATATTTATTTTGCCATGGCATATACTAATGATTTGTGGATATAATATATATGTATCTATTATATTATCATTTATTTATCAAAACCAGAACTCATGTTACAGATGGAGTTAAAATATTAATATTAATCTATTTTGTTTGAGATGCTTTGTAGTATTTAGTTTTATAACTATATACATGTTACCTACATATATTTAACATTTGTATGATTTATATTTTCAAGGTTTTGCAATAATTACAGAAGAACAATGTAGATATTAGCCCAATCTCATACTTACTACAAAGTCAAAATAAGAAAGAGTTCCTTCAATGGATGTACATTTTTTAACTTTGAATCTAAAGTTTGATAAGGGCATTGAAAAACATAAGCATTAACATAAGACACAATTTTCTGAATCTTTATATTTCTATTAATTCAATTTTGTTTATTTGATTAGCCAGAACCTCATTTCTAAAAATTTTGTATAGAAACAACTTCAAAAAAATTGTGACAGAGTTATAAATGGAGAAATACATTAGCCTGATTTATCAAAAGGAAAGTATGTACATGCTTAAATAAAGTAGTCATGGATGTGGCAAAATTATGTCACACTGAAAAAAAATATTCTAAAGACACTAGGATGGTGAGCCAAGTTCTAAGTGGTCTAGGTGTCCACAGTCTGTATGGACATTTCTTTCAGAAAATGTCCAGACATTTTGAATCTTCAATGATATAAAGCTTATAAGAATTAATTTGATATTTTATTAAATTAGTCTGACATGTATTAATTATTGATGTTTTATATATATATTCTTTGAAAATTAATGTGTTTTTTAATTGAACTTTCATATCAATATGCTTTGAACAATTCAGTCAGATTTTTCTTTTTGGATCTTAATAATAGATAAAACCCTAATCAGAAATTTCATTATGAAATTAACTGTGCTGTAAAAGTGAATTGTAAAACTAAATTTTCATTTGGATATATTATGCAAATTTATTACTGACAAATTGCTTACCATAACTTAATTAATTGACAGCAATATACATTTCATTTTCACATAAAATGTGAGATTAAAATATTTAAACTGTCATTCTAATTGTTTTACCAAGCACCTTTCTAAATTGTGGGGTAATCATGCATTTTAATATTTAGAAGCTAATTCTGGCACTTTTGCATACAAATAAATGGTGCTGTATCACTTCATGAACTTTAGCTTCACTAATGGGAATCCCAATACTACTATTTAGGTAATTTTTACTGTTACGCTAAAATGAGATTGTTAGGGCAAGGGTGTCTGCCACTGCCAATAACGTTTGCAGTTTGGTGTCCTTTCACCTTCTGAGCATAATTTTTAATTGTATGGTCGACTATGAAAATATTTTTAGTCCATTTGGACTATTATAGTGAATTACTACAGACTGGATACTTTAATAATAACTGAAATGTATCCTTCTTCCTTTTGGGGAAGGCTGTGATATGCAAGGCCAAGTTAAGATGATTTGGGTATTCCTGGGGATCTGCCATCTGAGTCTTTCATCTTCGTGTGGTGGAAAGAAGACAAAATGAATTTTCTAAAAGAACACAAACTTTATTCACAAGTGTTTGACCTCCTGGTTTTATCATTCCCTGAAAACTCTCATCTCCCCAAACCCTCACATGGCTGTCAAGGGTGTTCAAATTATAATTTGAAGGAGGAGAGCAAAAGCATTGAGACCATAGCAATATCCTCATTTGTAAGTTTTTTTTTAAGTAATCCAGAGAATATAACATATTGCAATTTTATTTGAGTACCTGGTACTTTCTTGAAAATGCAGGAGGAAAACATGAAAATCATCTGTGGGTTTCCTACATTTTCAGACACATATGTAAATTTTTTTTCTTTAATAATTTCCAAGCATAAAAGTTTTTAGAACTTAATAAATCTATTCATGCACTTGAAGAGTTTACTGAGAGCTGGTCTCTCATTGCTAATAAATAGGCATATGATTTATTTATCCATGAATAAAATGCAGTTCAAAAATACATTGAATTTATGGTAAATGAAATAGTATGAGCTTATTCCAAAATAATTTAGAGTACCTATTCAGAATCCAATTTTCCTTTGTATTCAACAGTGTGCTAAAAGGAGTTGAATGTAAAAGTAGGTCTTTCTTTTGACTTCCTTTGAGACTCTTTTCCTCATAGTAGGTTGTCTAATTTAGCCTCAGTATGAGGGCTTTCTCCTTACATTATTGCATCTTGTTTCATCGTATTCGGTTGTTGTCCCTTGCAAGTCTGATCCTTTCTGAAGGGCAAAAAGAGAGTGGTGCATCTGAGGGATAGGGAAGTTAAAGGGAGCAGGGAGGAGCATATGGATAGTAAACTTGACCAGACTCTATTGGGTGAGAGTAGAATCTATTTTTAAATAGAAAAAAAAAAGTAGATATTATAAGGGATAGTTGTTTCCTGGATAGAAAGATTTGCTATGTGATGCAGTAGGAATTGCAGGCAGAAGGTTGGTAAAGAACATATATAAAAACTTCTTATGAGCTTTAATATCTATGAAGTGAACAAGTTTGTGTTTGTGCATGTGTTTGTGTGCATGGGCGTGTGAGCACCAACACAATGGAGTATGAATGTTTGGTTTTCTTTTGTTTTAGTTAGGTTAATTAAAGAAATCTACCTGATTTTCATCCTATGGATGAAGCTTCCAGTCTCCAAGCTCACTTTCATGGAATTCTAAAGAGTTTGCACACATATTTTACTTTGTATACTCCGAATGGAGTTTCTATTTTCTCAGTATGTGCCATACCCTTGACATCAGTGTTCTGTTCATACAGTCAACTGACAAAATAAACTTTGATGTTCTTGGAATTCCATCTGGCAAAGAATATCAAAAATCAAAATTAGAAGAAGCAGAAAGTAAAGAAGTGGGGAAGAGGACGAGGTAGTGATGGAGTAGAGGGGAAGGCAGATGGATAAAAGGAGCGAAGAAATACAACTTGAATTCATATCAAACCCAGTTTCTTAACTGGTTATGAAAAACCTCCAGCTCTCTCTGTGTTAAACTTTTTTTAATGAACTGGAAACTACTAAAAAAAATTCTTATCTGAGTTTCGCCTAGGAGGAACATTTTTGTCTTCACATTTTCATGTTTGTTTTCTCCTCTGACATTTTCTCCACTGTTTCTATGAATAACTTGATGGAGGAGGTTCATCTGTCTATGTGTTACTCTCATTGGTTAATAAAGAAACTGCCTTAGCTTTTTGATAGGGCAGAATTTAGATAGGAGGAGTAGACAGAACAGAATGCTGTGAGAAAGAAAGCATAGTTGGTCAGACGCCATGGAGCCAGCCGCCAGGTCAGACATGCTGAATCTTTCCCGGTTAGTCACCACCCCGTGGTGCTACACAGATTACTAAATATGGGTTAAAGCAAGATGTGAGAATTAGCCAATAAGAGGCTGAAACTAATGGGCCAGGCAGTATTTAAAAGAATATAGTTTCCATGTAATTATTTTGGGTAAAGCTAGCCGGTGGCCAGGAGCCAGCCGTGCCATCTACAATAACTGACATCAGATTTGCATGTACATTATGTTTTCTAAGAGGTTATCGGTGACTGTAAGATTTAAGATTTCTCTGCATCTATATCATACCATGATGTCTTGTTGGTTGCACCTAATAACTTAGCTTTACTCACACATTAATTTGTAATCACCAACTATTTTTCATTAGAAACTAGAAGTTTTATCTTTTTAAACAGCACATGTTGTGAATGTGTCATTTAAAAAGAAATGTGTTTCAAAGAAAAGGGAAAATATATGTTAATCATAAAAACTCATGAATGAAAATAAGAGTATCTACAGGAATCTCTTATTAAGTGGGATCTACTTATAAACATTATAAATATCTTCAGAGGTAAATATATATATTTGGTTGTTAGGTTTAGCATTCAATTTAGTTTTATCAGTTTAACTGAAACTTCTGTATATAAGCCACTTACTTGCATCTGGAGGTGTGAGGCAGATTTACAACCAATACTTGACTGAAATTTTGCTGTTTCTGCTTTTTCAGAATTTGTGTCTATTTGTTTATGTGGTCATGTATATGTAAGCACGAGAAGGCCAGATATCAAAAACAGGTCTTCCTCTATTATTTTTGTATGTGCTTTGACTTTTGAAATTGATTTATTACTAAACCCTAAAATGACTGTTTGAACTGATCTGAATGATGAGTTAGGAACAGAAATCCTCTGTTCTCCTCTCCACACAGCTGGGATTAAAGACACATGCTCTTAGTTTTCATGCTTGTGTAGAAATTCACCTACTTTCAAAGTATTTTCTTGAAGATCACAGTCATTGATTTAAAAGCAAAATAAAAGTAAACAAAAGCTTGTCAAGGAATGTGGAACTATTATCTAATAACCACAACTTCCGGTAATAATTGACAAGTTCTAATCATTCACAGTTTTTTAGCATCCATGCTGGAACTACAGTTATTCATCAGTAAGTATTTCAACTCTTTCACCTCAAAGTTTTCAAACAAAGTTAGAACATTAAAATGCACTCATTCTGCACTTTTTCTACACCTTTGGGACTGGATATCATATATTAAATTTGGTGTGCCAAATCCTGATACAAATTGAACAGCCTTAAAACACTCAATAAAATGATTGCTTGATTTTTTAGAGATAGTAAGCTATGTGTATACTTTCACTAAATTTAATTTTAAATAAAGCATTTAAATGGCATTACTTTTAACTGTATGTATATATGTAAAGACTATGCTATGATGTTAATATTAGTCATGGCAATTAAGGAAGTATTTATGATAGATGTTCATCCCCCATGTATACTTATTTAATTGGTTGCCTTTTCCATTGTTTCTCTTCACAGCAATATAATGTAACTAAGACCTTAAATCAAACTGGATTTTTAATTTTTGTTTATTTCATTTACATTTAAAATAAATACAGTATAGTATACTAACTAAATATTAATGAAGACATTATGATAGTTTGTAGGCATTAATATTTAGCTAGCATACTTATATATAATACATAAATATATAAAATAAATTATACATAATATATTACACATTACATATAAAGATGCACTATATATTTAAATATATATATAACATGTTATATTTTAATATATACTATCATATAATATTATATATTATATCACAATATATTATATTTAACACACATAATATTATATAAAAATATAGCAACATAATAAATAAAATATTAAATATGATTTACACATACTTACATATATGAGATTTCATGTATCCACATAAATTCAAAGACTCCAAATGAGACAAAGACTTTTAATATATTTATTTATTCTGGTTTACTTAGTTTATGATCATAATCTCCAGTTTTGTCTCTTTTCCTACAAATGGCACAAACTTACTCTTTTTATGACTGAATAAACCTCTATTTGTATATATTCTGTCTTTTTTCATTCAGTCTTTTTCATGTACACTGAGGTCAGCTCCTTATCTTGCTCCTGTGAATATTGCTGCAATAGAAATGTATATGGACATATATATCCCTTTGAAAACTTGCAATGATTCTGGAGGTATTGTAGCTCTAAATAAATTGGTTGATTTCTGTTTAGCTCTTTGAGGGATATATATTCTAAATTCTATAATAATTATAATATATACAATCCTGCTAGCTGTTCATAAAGGTCACTTTTCTCTTTATCCTTTATTTGTTAATATTTGTTTTCATAAGGACTGCCGTTCTGACATGCTTGAAGTAGAATATCAACGTTTTTCAATTTTCATGTTTCTCATGGCAAGTGATGTAATTTTTTCTTTAAAAATGATTAAGACTCAGAGCAGCAGGAAGTAGGTTGTGAAATGATGCCTAAACAATGGCAACACCAATAGATTTGCAAATATTTTAGGGGAAAAATATCTCACAGAGGCACCACCTTTGGGAAAAAAAAGTAAAATAAACAACAAAAATACAGGCAGCAATAGAACACTACTAGAGCTAGAAAAGTATTCCCAGGGATAAGATCTTTTATTAGTTAATCAATAACAAGTAGTCTATCCTGAAATCATAAACAAACAAACAAAATAAATGTACTCAACATGTATGATATATATATAGATATATAGATATAGATATGTATATATGGATCTGTATATATGAAATTAATCAAAGATAAAAGGATATTTAGTTGAGAAAGAAAGGAGGTATGAAGGAGTAAGAGGGAGAAGAGAGACAGTCCATAGAAAGATTGAAGGGAGGAATATGAAACTGAAAATAAATACAAAAATAAGAGTGGTATATAAAAATTAGACATTTCTTTTAAATGTGATTCTATTGTTATCATCTATTATGAGTATTTTACTGTTTCTTATATAAATATTAATCATTTTCATATGTCAGAGGCAATAAATAAACATTTCCATATCAATGAATAGATAATTATGTTGGTTCGAATAAGAATGAACCATGTAGGTTCATATATTTGAAGGCTTGACTATTAGGGAGTGACACCACTTGAGAAGGATTAGGAATTGTGGCCATGATGTTGTAGGCGTGGCCTTATTGGAAGATGTGTGTCACTGTGGGTAGGTTTTGGGGTTTCAAAAGCCCAAGCTTTTTTTTCTAGCTGCCTGAAGATGTAATTTTTAAGTTTCTTCAGCTCCAAGTCTGCCTTCCTACTGCCATGCTTCCTGCCATGATGATAATGGTCTAGACCTCTAATACTGTAAACAATCCCCAGTTAGATGTTTTATTAGAGTAGCTGCAATCATGGCATCTCTTCACATCAATAGAATACTAACAAAGGCAATAACTATGCCTTTTGGGATTTCTTATTTCTCTATTAATTTACATTTTCTCAAGGTATTGTTAGTAATATATAGATTTTTTTTAAAAAAGAAAGAATAAAAGATATACTAAAAGTGGAAGATTCCAGAAGGAAGGAATTTGTATCTATGCTTGGGCAGACACGGCAATCAGAAGCCTAGTGAGTTTTCCCCACAGAAGGCATGTGGCTCATCTCCATTAGGCTATCAGTTGGCACATTACTACGAAAAGGGAACCATGGAAAATCAAAGTAAAATATTACTCAAATTCTTCATCGGGGTAAAACTGGAAACGTAAAACTTGAAGGTGAAAATATCAGACTGAGGCTTGGGTTTGCTTTGAGTCTTCCAAGAAGAAAAATACCTAAGAGCAAAGCAAAACTCTAGAACTAAGTATGGAGAAGCACCCAGAGGCAGGAATTATCTTTTCGCTGGAATCAGAAAGCAACCTCTAAATAATTGAGCATTGACTTCAAGCTGAAGGTTGACTCTCCACTGTGTGCAGAAACTGTGGAGCCTCAGGTAAAGATTTGATTTACATAAATTAGATCAATCAATAAAAAATAAACTTGGGGAGTAAATCAAAACTCAGATAGGATTCATGCTCTGAAGGTTTGTCTAGTTGAATTCTTCATGAAAGACAAGCAAGGAAAGTATTTTGGTTTTCAAACTCAAGCATTTAACCTACTTTCCCAAAAGTGCCATAAAGAACTGAGAACACATCTCAGGAAATTCCCTTTTGTTTGAAATAATTATATATGTTGATGCAACAAATCTCAAGAATCAGCAGCAATGTTTAATTAAGAGACCTATTCTCAATTTCAAATGGGATCTTTGGAGTACTTGTGAGCTCAGGTATTACAGTTTTACTTAGAATGTCTTTCAGTCAAAATTGGTTGTATCTTTTACACCAATTAAAAAGTATCAAGACTGCTCTTTTTTATGGCTGTTTCTGTCAACCTTTTGATAAAAATCAATACATTTATATAAAATTCTCTAGTCAAAATCTTGTACTATACAGTTTTTGGTAATTACTTTTAAAGTATGTATTATAGCACAAATTTTTACAATGAAAAATGAAGTCATTTCAGCAAACTGCCAGTTTAAAAAAATCTATTGAAGAGTAAGAAATAAAACTTTAAATTGCAGATTAAATTAATTATGTAATTATCATCTAAAATGTATTTTAAATCTTGTGTAAATGCATAAATATGTATGAAATGATAAAAGTCATAATTAAAATAATTTAAAAATAATTCTTGAAAACGTAAGTCTACCCTTTCATATTATTTTACTTACTTTCTATAATAAGCTATCATTTACAAACTTGATAAATTGTAACAAGGATTAGAAATGTTGTGTTATTTAACAATTACGTCCTGACCTTTTTGAGAACCCCATCCATAATGGCTATATTCATTTACATTCCTAACAACAACATAAAATGTGCCATTTTTTTCTGTGTTGCCAGACTATGTTATCTTTCTTTTATTATAAAGCAAGTCCTGCAGAACTGAAAGACCATTGCGGTGGCTTTGTTTTCCATTTCTCTGTGGAATAATTATGAAAAGAATGTTTCATACACTGCTCTGCTGTTCATAATGTCATCCTTTGAGGAATGTCAATTTAGGTTTCCTCCAATTTTAAGTGTTCTTTTTGACTGAGGTTTAGCAGTCTCTCCCACGTTCTAAGTTTAAACTTTTGTTCAACAAGAAAAAAAAAAAACTCAAGATGCTCTCCTGCTCTGGAACTGACCTGCGCTTTGTCTCTTTGTTCCCTTTGCACTAAGAAACTATGTGACTGACAATAAGGGCTGACTGAGAAGTCAAGGACAATGGCACTGAGTTCTGATTCTACTGCATGTGGGAGACTAGTCTCTTTGGATGTTCCCCTTTCTAGACCTGGATGGAGGGGGGAGGACCTTGGACTTCCCACAGGGCAGGAAACCCTGACTGCTCTTAGGACTGGAGAGAAAGGGGGAGAGGGAAATGGGAGGAGGTGAAAATTTTTAATAAATTAATTAATTAATTAATTAAAAAATTTTGATACAGCCCCGCGTTACTGTTTCTGATGTTTCATTCGTTTCTCAGTAATTTGTGCTCTTCTGAAAACATTGCTTACTCTAATATTTTGAGGTGTTTCTTTATGCTTTTTCCTAATATCTTTATGCAACAGTCTTCAATTAACTTCTTTATATTTCGTGATAGATATTCTTGGTTGTTAACTTGACGACGTGTGGAATTAAGAAAAACTCAAAAGGGGTTGGCACTCCTGTGAGTGATTCTTTGCTTAATTCTTTGCTTCTAATACAGGATCTTTGTGTAGGCTCATTAGATCGCTTCAAATGACAAGACACCCAAGGTGCAATCACAGAAAACAACCAACAAGCTGGGGCCAACGCAAAATGGCTTCTGCGCTGGAGGAGGGTTAAGGCAGCCCCTTTTTAACCTGTTTAGGGGAATTCCAGCTATGGTTGCGTGTACTTTGAAGCGATTGGGTACAGACCCTAATTGATACAGAAATCATTTTATGATTGGCTCAGGTCTGTGGTTGTATTGTCAGGGGACTGCTGTTTCTCGGATCTGTGACTAAAAATAGCAACAGTACTTGCTTATCACCAAGTGGGACCCTGATTGACTTCCAGACTGGACGGTACTTCCTGAGTGTCTGGTTGAAGCGAAACATGAGTCAACATAGGATGGTGGGGGTAATATGAGGCAGCGGTCTTAGGAAACTGGCAACTGGAAAAAACAAACAAACAAACAAACAAAACAAAATAAAACAACAACAATAACAAAAAAAAAAAAAACCCAACTGGCCCTGGTCCCTTCACTTTGATTTTTTGTTTTGTTTTGTTTTTCGAGACGGGGTTTCACTATGGCTTTGGAGCCTGTCCTGGAACTAGCTCTGTAGACCAGGCTGGTCTCGAACTCACAGAGATCCGCCTGCCTCTGCCTCCCGAGTGCTGGGATTAAAGGCGTGTGCCACCATCGCCCGGCTCCCTTCACTTTGAGATGGGAAGATACAGCTTTAATTCACATATTTTCAAGTGTGATGATGCACCTTTAATCTGGGATATCCATTCGGCTATACTAAAGGACTTGGAAGAAGGAGGATTATATCCTGTACAATAATGCTGAAAAATAAAGTTACTTATGGTGTAGAGAAAACAGAAATGACGGCTTGTGGAAACATCAGTTTTACACTCAGTAAAATATATGGAGAAGAACAATGTAAGTGAGAACTTGCAGTTTGGAGTTTTGAGCCTAAGAAGCCAACATAAGAATGAAACATCAGGAGTGGGTGAGAAGGAGACATCTGAGACGATGATTTCTCAAGTATGATGCGACGAGGCAGGCTTAAATGAATGCTACCATTTTTCAGTACCAGTAAAAACGAACTATTGCCCTGTCTGAGACTGAATACAAGCAAACGAATTTGATGATACACATGAAGGGGTGGGGCGGAAAAACTGTTCTTCATTTCAAAAGCTTTCAGGCCAATCGAAACCTGCTGCTGCCATTACCTTTATCTTTGCTTTTGGAAATCACATTATCTTGACATAACAAGACAGCAGATATGTGCTAGGTACTCTGCAGCACCCTTGAGATATGTTTGACTCGATTAAAGACACCACTATTGCAGTAATAGTATTACAGTGGAGCAGATCCTTCAGCATACCGCAGTCACTGACGCCTTTCTCAGCATAAACTTTCAGCCTTATGTTATTGCCTTCTACACAACTTTGATTTCATTTTAACATTTATTACCAGAGTTTATTAGTCACTATTCTTTTCTTCCCTCTTGCCACAAAATTATGAAACACCCCTTTAGTCAGTGTGTTTTGTGACTATGAGAAAATCATTATTTTATTATAATTTATTAGCTAGCATTTTTAATACTGTGTTTAGATTTTTCTTCTTTCCAGATGATTACACATTGCATTCAAGTAAAGAAGAAATGTTCTAGAATTGCAGAGTGATTGTATTTATTTGATACTTTTTATAGTGTCTTGAAATTATAATATGATGACATTTCCCTACTTCCCTTTCCTCCTCTAACCTTTTCCACTTCTCTTTCCTCCTCTAACCCTTTCCTTGTATTCACCTGGCTTTTCCCAAATTTTTTCACTTTTTTTATAATTATCATAACATATATACACATCTATATAATTATCTTTATCTGTTTATATATTTATATAAATTTAATTAATAAAACATACTGATAATTTTTGTGTTACTTTACTTCCTAAGCTTTTGTATAGTAGGAAAATATATTAAAAATTGTTTGCTAAACACCAGTTCCTAGTTAAGGGGTCCGAGAGTGAATAAAGAAGGGAGACTGTTTAAAGCATCTAAAGGATATGCGAAGTGCAGAGAGACATAAAGCCACTGAGCCAAGGGAGTAGTGACATTCCTTACATGGAAGAGTTGATGGTGAAGTTACTTCCTGTAATACAGGAGAAGTAATGAGCCAAAGGAACACTAAAGATGCTTTCAGCTCCTTTTCTGAAAGGATTAGGATTAGAGGTTGCTATATCAGCTTTATCTTCCCCTTTCACAGGTTGATGTGTATACTCAGGTGATATTAATTTCTGGTCCATTTAAACTCCTTACACTGAAGAATGCACAGCAGGCATGCTTTGAGAACTGGCCTCACATAGTTTTCAGTCCTCTGAATGGTAGCATTTAAAGGAGGAAGTGAGAAATTCTTTGAGGACAGGGTTACTGCAGATGAATAGCCTAATAGGTAACTTTAGTTGGGATATCTATCATTTAAACATTCAGAAAGGGTGGTGAAAATTGAGTATCAAGGGTTGACTTCTTTTTTTTTCCTTTTTTTTATTTTATTGAGAATGAGAAAAAAAAAAAGTATCCGCCTCCTCCCACCCTCCACATTACAATCCCAAGCCTGAGATGACGATCACTGCAAAGGGCA
>NW_026068023.1:4427284-4447303 GCF_014885135.2 Alexandromys fortis | reverse complement strand
TTGAACAAATGCTTTTGTCATATGATAGGGCATCTCTTGGGTATATTCCCAAGAGTGGTATTGCTGGGTCCAGGGGTAGGTTGATCCCGAATTTCCTGAGAAACCGAAACACTGATTTCCAAAGTGGTTGCACAAGATTGCATTCCCACCAGCAATGGATGAGGGTACCCCTTCCTCCACAGCCTCTCCAGCAAAGGCTATCATCGGTGCTTTTGATTTTAGCCATTATGACAGGTGTGAGATGATATATCAAAGTTGTTTTGATTTGCATTTCCCTGATTGCTAATGAGAGAACTCAAGAAACTAGACTCTAAAATGCTAATTAACCCAATTAAAAAATGGGGCACTGAAATGAACAGAGAATTCTCAAAAGAAGAAGTTCAAATGGCCAAAAGACACCAAAGGTCATGCTCAACCTCATTAGCAATAAGGGTTGACTTCTAATTCTTTACTTTATACTTATCCCAGGATCAAACACCTCTTACAAAGAAGGGTTCTAGTTAATGAAACAATGCGTATGCTTATAAATGAAATCAGAAATATTTGGTGTGGGTCAACTATTACATGGAGGCTGTTGAAAATAGACCGCTAAGATCCTCTCTAAACAAGTCCTATTATGATGCTCTATTTTCGAAACTATACTCCCGCATTTTTACTGAATCCAATGGAAACAGAACAACATCATATCAAGAATATACACAAAACATAACTCACCCTACCTCAAAGAAAATTGCTCAGTCATGTTTATTGTTGCTCTATTCATAATAGCCAGAAGGGGAAAACAACCTATATGCTCACTGACAAAAGAATGGATGAAGATAATATGGTTCATTTACACATTGAAATGTTACAGATCTGTTAAAGATGACATCATGAAATTGGCAGTCAAATAAATGGAACTTGAAAAAAATTATCCTGGGTGAGCTATCTCAGACTCAGAAGGACAAATATGGTATATATTAGCTTATATGTGGATATTAGCTATGCAGTAAATGATAACCAAGCTATAATCCATAGAACCACAGAGGACTGTTAAAGAGTAAGAGCCTAGAGTGAACAGATTGATCTTATTAGGAAAGTGAAATAGCATTGATAGTTAGAAATGAGTGGGAAGATTTTAAGGGAAGATCAAGTATACGGGGGTGGGGAGGATAATGTAAGAGGGAATATAGGGAGGGGCAGCTAAAATTAAGGGGTATTTGAGGGATAGTAGAGAAACCTAATATGGTAGAAATTTTCTAAGATATACGCATATATGAAGGTGATCTAAATGAAATCATCATATAATGGGAGAGACAGAGACCACCAGGGCATCCTTTGCTGCCAAATGAAGCTTTTTGTGCTAGGGTTTGGTTACTTCTAATTGAGTTATTGGCCGCAGTGGCAACACAGAATCCCAAACTACCCAGGATGTTACCAGGAGTGTAGGTTGTGATGCGCAAACTAATAGCAAGGCCTCATTGCTGAAGACAACCACAACTACACAACTCATTCAAAATGGAGATTTCAAGTCATTGCCTACATAGAGCCTTCACACTTATGTTCCAAAGTCTTCAGTACAGAAAGACACTCTGTATGCTATTAAAGACAAACATAAATACCAATCTGTCACAAACACATTATGTACAGTGTTGAATACCTACAAAATATGTTAGGGCAATGGTATTACAAGCTTATAGGAGTAACAAACCAATATCTGATTTGCAAAAGGTCCACTCCACAAGATGGAACCCATATATAATACTGCTTGGACTACCAAGAATATGAGATTGTATAACCTAAGAATCTAGGGGAAAACCAAATAATACTGGTCCAAAAAAATTGGAGTGATAAGATGGCTTCTAATGATATGTTACTATGCACAAAGGTCAGTGCCTTTACCTGCAGGAGACAAAAAGAAATATAGAGACTCACAGCCAGACATACTGCAGAGTTAGATACATTGGAATAATCAGCCATAAACTGGTTTTCTCCATCAAATCCCTCCTCTCAATACTCAGGGAACCTGTAAAAGAGGTTCAGAAAGAGTATAAAAGGTAGAGGGAACTGAGAAAACACAGTTCTAGAAATCAACAAGAGCAAAAGTCCTATAAACTCACAGAGACTTCAGCAACATGCACAGGTCCAGCATGAGTCTGTACCTTGTCATCTTTATAGATGTTATGGCTTCCAGTTTAGTTTTTTTTTTTTTTTAATGGAATTCCTAAGTGAGGGAACAAGTGGATTTCTGATTCTTCTATCTCCTCTAGGGCTCTTTTCCTTCTCTTCATTTGTTTTTGTCAACTTCAATATTATAGTATTTGTTTTGTTTTACTATATTTTATTTTACTAAATGTCAGTGAAAAGAAATAATAAATAAAAAAACTAGTTACTAGTGTAAAGGTAAGAATTAGCTCTTACTTAAGCCTACTAGGAGAGGGAAAATGAATTTTTTCCAATGGACAGATACAGAGTATATCAACTACTTTAGGACAAGTCTCTTACTGAGGTGTAGTTGGCCAACCTACAATGAAATCAACAGTGTTCTTGTGTGTTTTTATTTGTTTTCTTTTTGGTGTTGTTTTGTTTATTTGCTTGCTTTAATTTTTATTGTTTTTGTATTTTTTGAGAAAGATCTTAAAGTTGTGTGGATAAGGAGCAGGGAAGATCTGGAAGGACTTAGGGGAGAGGAAAAATATGATTAAATATACTTACATTAAAACATTTTTAAAATGGTATTCTGTTTTACTGGAAGATTTAATATCTAGTTTCATTTTAGCTTTGTAAATAGTAAGAATGAGGTGACCTGGCTCACATTTGACATTCATTGATTCTTCATTCTTGAACATTAATATAGCAATGAAATTAAAATAATAAATAAAGCCACAAATTTAATATCTATCATGCTGTGCCTCTTTAGATTCTCCTTCTAGGCTCTCTTTTCAAGGTTTGGCTCTTGTTTGCAAGCAACATAAGACAATAATGTCACCATCTAATCCCTGTATACATCATTATTAATCCCCTACTTTCTTTCATACATCTTAATTGATCTCACAAAAGTAATCAATCTCATTCTAGTCATTTTATATAACAAATACTTTTAGATCTCACATTCCATTGTCTCTAACTCCTGGCTAAAGTAAAATGCATATGTTTGATCTTCATGGACTAAAGTAATCTGATCCCAAATTATTTCACTTCTAATTAATCTTCAATATAAACAATCTCTTTCAAATATGAGTTTACCTCAGTACAAATTACCTTCCCCTGAACTTTAAAGTCATTTTTTTAGTTTTGTAGCAATGAAAGTTTAAATAATGAACCTTAGTAGTAAGTACTCCAGTAATTGCTCTTCCTGGCACTTCTCCTCCCACCACACTCCTAATATAGCCATCCTTTTACTAATATTTGTTCTGGGTATGACCACACTGGGTTCAATTATAACTTATTGCCTTATTGCCTTAGCATGGGCCAAAGGATTGGTTACCTGAGTAAAGGCTAATCTACTAAATAAGGTTTTACCAAGACATCTATTAAATATTTTCTTCTATGATATAATTCAATTTGCTTCCAACATTTCAGATATAACCCAGAACTTATTTTATAAAATATTTTAACACTTGTGATTTCTAAATTAAGAGATATTTTATTGACTACTAACATATTTCATGTTTATATTCCAATGGTGGGGGTTGAGGGGAAACATTACTTTTTTAAAACGTCAGTTGACTTATGAATGCTTTTGATCATTTCAGTGAATGTGTTAGGAGGGAGTTTTTTAGCACACTATTATACTTTTTCTAATTTTATCAATTCTTCACCATCTCCCTTTTCTGAAAATTTAAAATAGAGATGATAATTAATTTTGAAAATCAGCTACTCATTATTTTCTCTCAAAACAATGACTTACTCAAAGCAAACAATATCCTCAACATTTATTAACAATATTTTTAAATGAAGAAGACATTTATGGACATATATATTTCTGTATTATTGAGTATTCTGTATGACCACAAGTGTTTAGTGTCGTAGTCTGTTCTTCATCATGTTTTCCTGCTTTTTCAAGTAATATTCTGACACACAAAATGCTCTGTTGCTCTCATGCCATAAGAATATTTTTTAACCACCTTAGTCTCTACTACACTGCTATAACAGAAATGTCGAGAAACTTGTAACACTTAAAATCGCATTTGTCCAAAATCCTAGAATTTGTGAAGTCAAAATTATGAAACCAATATCTGTCTTCTTTGTGTCCTGATCTCTTGAAGAAGAGCAAAGCCATACCAAGTGGCTATGTATACAACAAAGACCAAGACTGCAGAAAACTGTATCCCCAAGACACCTGCAACTAGATCCCTCCTTCTGCCACACTTCAGGTTAAGCTTATAATACCTGGTTTTTAAGAGACATATCTAACCTACTATGGTAAGTAGGTTAGAACATTTGTATCTTGCCAGACACGTTCATAACAAAATTTTAAATGTCAAGTAGAAAACAAACAAAAAAAAACAGAGTGTATGACAGATGGGTACATAAAAAGGACTCTCCTAGCATGTCTCACCTTATGGCATTTGAAAAATTGACTAATTGGGCTGTAAATTAGATCATCAGTTAGATTATGTGAAATGAAAATTCCAAGGAGCAAGCTTCATGTAATTATTTTGTCACATCTGAGATCAGATTGGAATCATTGCAAATAAAATCTGATCTTCAACAAACCTTCATTATGGATTTTCTCATTAAATATCATTTAATCCCTATTTACCATAATCATCATGGTTTTCTCTAATTAAACGCTAAATCCTTAGGGAAATATAAATACCTTAAAATGTGGTAATTAAAGAAATGACATTTTTTTTATCTGAGTCATTATGTTCTAATTCGTTACATACTGAGTCCAAAAGAAAAGTCAATCTGAAGTCTTATGAAGGTACAAAAAACTAAGCTCTGTGTCATATAGAAATAAGAAATACATACATTGTTATCTTTAATACCTTTTTTCAAATGGCATTTCAAACCATTTTCTCTGTAGGTGAAGGTGCATTCAATTCATCATGTTCACACAATCTTCCCAAACTGTCATTGCACATCCTGATTCAAATATAACAACTGAAAACAGTAATGTGGTATGTTTTACTTTTGATATTTGATGTGATAATTGTAATAAAGTAAAGAGAAACATATTTTCACAGTTCCTCTCATATTATGTTATACACATTATCTGAATCTTAGCAAGTTTATTTTAATTATAACTTTAGAAATTGTATGTATAAATTATTCAATATTTATTATTTCCAAATTCATGATTTTAAAGAAATCTGTTTGTCTGCTTAATACTGGTGGCTTAGTCTCAAAGTCTGTATCATTTATGTTAAGATATCTGCATTTCTGTTAGCTCTTCTTAATTTTTAGTACTTTAAACTTTAGATAATGTAATTTGCGCTTCAGGCATCTGAGCACAAAATATTTTATGTTTAGGAACACAATCTTTAAAAGAGTAAAATTAAGAGCATTGTTCTTGCTCTTAGTTATTATCAATAATGCACCTTTATCTAGTATCAACGTCTATATTTTGCCCTTACAATACTAAGGCATCTCCATTTGAAGCATAGTGGTACAAGAGACATTTTATGGACAGAACTGTACAAAATATTCTTGTCCTTTTCCTGTTTGTTTAATGCTCTATGACATTGGAAAATGCCCAGATAGATTCTGCAGCATGGGCCATCAAGAAGGAAATCAGGGCATGCACTCCTTATGTAGCTTAAAATGATACCAAGTGAAGTGATAGCACAGGCTGAATTTTTTTTTTCTTTTGCTGTTTTCAACCCATAGTCTTGCAATGGTAAGGAAATCCTCTGTCTCTGACATACTTTTCCGGCTCCTATGCTTTTCCCAAAAGAGAAAAGTCAATTGAGGAACAAAACACCAAACAGAAATCATCTTTGATCACAGTCATCTGTGTTGGTGAGCAAGCCATAGTGTCTGTGGAAAGGCAAGACTGTGAAAACCCAATGCTAGTAATCAATTAGGGAACAAGGGAAAATACACTAACTACAAATTTTTAAACTGCTTTTTTAAAATTCATGTACCAAAACATATTGAAATTTGAGCTTTGAAAGTTAGCTTCTTAGATTTTACATCTTAAACAGATGAATGAAATATATTTTAGCACTATCCTGTGACTCTATCATGTTATTTCATGAAATGCCCAACATTCCTATGGATTGTTCTAGTTCCAGACTCAATATTTTAGTTGTAGGTTCAGAAGTTCAGAAGAAGTTCAGAAAAATAACTTTAAGGAATAGATCTTAGAGGATTAATTTCCAAATTCCAAAGTAAAACTAAAGAAACCTGACATATTTGTGGCAGAAATCATAGTTTTGGGGATGGATCACAGGGTTTTTATATTACTGAATAGAAAGCATCTGTAGATAGGATGTTTTAATCACTATAGACAGTAATGTGTGCACACACACTATGGAGTAAAATTGTAGAAGTAAGAGAAAGGGATTAGAACAGTCTGGTTGCCTTTGCTTACTGTGCAGAAGATGTTTCTAACACATGTAATCAGTTAAACAAAACCTGATCCTACCTCCTGCTCTCAGGGATAAAACATGTTTTCCAATCTGAACAGCTATTTTGCATTCTCAACATTTGCAGTAGTTCTTCATTGCTTGCTGATGAGGGTAGGGTCAGAACGGTACAGAAGGAAGGCATCACTGTGGTAGAACAATCATTATATTTTTATTTCTTCTCCTTCGTATATAAAATATTTCCCCTAGAACTGTATACTGTGTGTCTACAGACCACAGCTGAAACCCCCTTTGAATCCAATACATCATTAATATAGCAATCTGAAAATTTGGGAATTCGTGATTTCATTCTCTTAGAGCAAAGGCTACTGTTCTCTAATGTCATCAGAATGAGGTAGTTGATACTTTCTTGGTATCGATTGGTATATTTTGTTTATCTAGCAATGAATATTTTGAAATGATTAATTGATTTATTCATTAGAGAATCATATAATTTTTCCTTGTATTATTTATAAGAAAAACACGATTTAAACAAAGGAAATTAAAGATGACAAAGCAATAGAATACTGCATAGGTATGAGCAGTTGTCCCATTTTAACACTGACCTTCCAGTACCCAAAGTTGATTTCTCTTTAAAAATGATGCTGCCTATGACAGCTTTATTTGTTTTTTTCCACTAAAAGAGCCAGGGAAATTTTTTTCTAAGTGACTACTTCCCAAAGTTGCACGAGTAAGTAAAAAGAAATATGTTTGTGAATGATGACTGGGTTTATGCATATTCAATGGCTCTTAACACACAGAAATACATCCCAATATAGGAAACCTACCAGGAGAAGTTAAACAACATCCCTCCCTAAATTGGTAATTTCCTTGAAAAGGAGAGAGAAATAATGTATAGTTTGAATTTTATCATAATAATAATCACTTGTTCAATTATTTGCTATATTCATAAAATTTGTATTGCCTATAAAATAGCATTAATCGTTAATTTCTATTCATCTTACTAAAATAAATTTGTAGAATTAAGTGGTGACATTGATCTTAGATAGTTTTAATTTACTTGTTTCCGAAACAATAACTAATATTCAGTGTTCTATAGAAACTAAGGGAAATCATTTGCTTGCCAACCAAAGAAATTATGTCATTCCATGAGGTTGCCTTAATCCTCTTATTTTTTAATTGTGCTTTCTCCTACATGCTGACTTATTTGTAAAATTTTGTAATCTCAAAATTGGCTCCACAGTGATTACAACAGTGGCCAAGTTTCCTTAGATTTTTTTTATGCTGACCTTTCAGTCTCAACAACCTTCCAAATGCATTGAAAGGTTGAGCCTACAATCACTAAACAGGCGTTAAGAATACATGGGATCCAAATTGCACCCATGGCAACTAAATGCATAATTAGCCACTAGGACATCATGCCAGAAGTGTAAATTAGACATTCTATTGCACCGGCACCTTATCACCTGCAGGCTCAATTACACACACACACACATAGGAACAATATTTTCCTGGACAAGGCTTGTCTACCAGAAAACAGCCAATTTAAGTTTCCCAGCATAAGACACTTTGTGTTTAAGAACCTCAGTGAACAACTGAGCTTTGGGCTATCTCCTTACACTTCCATCTTGTCTGCTTTCAGATAATATCCTCCAAATATTTCTAAAATGGAATCTATCTCCATGTTTTGTTTTCTCCTATGACTCGTTTAGTTTGATAAACCACACAGGGCCTTTCAAATATTTTGATTATATAACTGATATTTTTTGCATCTAATTTTCTGTTTAAACAAAACTACCCATATAATCCTTTAACACAAGGAAATGAATTGATTATCACCCCTGATTAGAAAAATAACACTGGACTGTTCTCAGAACAGATTTTCATGAGAATTTCAAGTATTCTTAAGACAATATGCTTTAAATGATAAAGTAAAGGAAAATAGCAGGGATGAATCATGCTCTTGAGTCTTTAGGGGAGTTTTTAATTTGTTTTTGGTATATTTGTGGGAAAGTTACCTTTTTCTTGTTTCTGGGATGATATCATGTTTCTGGAAAAGTTTGAGTAAAAGCTGATGAATTAGTCTTCAGAGAAAAATCTAATAAAATAGATTACTTATGTTTCTCATAAATATATTGAATACATAAAGATTCCACAGGCAACAAGATGGCTGTATATGATCATTTTGACTATTCATTCAAATCAAGAAAATTTTCATGGAAACAATATGCTGTCTTCAAATTATTATGGTATTACACTTATCTATAAGGAAAGATGTTAATATGAAGAAAATTCATATGCATGATTTCAATTCTGGTCTAATTTTATTCAATAAAGATGCAACTGGATTATATCATCAACCTATAAAACTTCCAAATTTTTGATTTTGAAATGTATAGTCTACCTCTTATCTGAGCTAGCAATTTGATAACATTTTTTTTTCAGTGGCTGTAAATGTTTTCATGTTTGTCTTTGGCCCAAGCTTAACACATTGATGAACTTCACTTCATCAACAAACCAAATCTGACACAAACATCTTTATTTTTCACTTTTGTAGAGAATCACTATTTAAAACAGAAATTACATACTTGGTTGCTAGATAGAGAGAAATCAAGTTGGAACTACGGGGGGAAATTCCTCTCTGATGACTGTTATGAAGAGCTAGAAGACATGATGCAGAGTACATGGGGAAAAGGCCCTGATTGTTGACCTAGCAGGAAACTACATAAATTAGATTTCCTACTTATTGGCAAGATTGGCCCAATTCTGCAATAGTCGCACCACTCTTATAGGAGGATTAAATATCTCTCTGATAGAAAATTAGGCCCTAACACAGGAGGAAATCCATTATTGGTAGTGTGAATTCTAACCAAAATTTCATGTTTTAGGATCAAATAGGCTCCAAGTAGGAACATTCTGATATTCTAACTGATATGCTTTCAAACTCATTATAATAAGTTTTATTGCTTTATAAATAATACCATTCAAAATTTTTACTTCCTTCCCTTCTCCCATTTCCCTCGTGCTCCCCCACTCCCCCTCCAGTCCTAAAAGAGGGCAGGGTACCCTGCTCTGACAAATGTTCATTCTAGCCTTATTAAGAGAAACTTTCTCTGACAGAAGGTGGATAAAGAGACACATTATTGATCAAGGTACTGAGAATAATTACTCAAAATGAACAACACTCCTCTTAGGTTTAGGGAGCATTGTGGGTAAAATGTAATGGCTAGAAAGAAGGTTTACAAAATTCTACTTTCTGGGCACAGTATACCCATTCTAACAGTGCTAACCTATATTGAACCTGAAAAAGGATGAGCTCCTCTATAGCTAATCATGTTCAAAAGGAAATAAAATGGCTATCTACAGATTCTGGAAAATGGGGCTTCACAGCCTGAGTTGGGGAGCCAGGGAAAGCCCACCAGGCTTCATGTAGTGTTCGAATTCCACAACCATCAATAACCTGCATTAAGTCCATTGGGTCTCATAACAAAACAGAACCAGAAGGATCTGGAAAAGGAGCTTGGGAAGATAGCATTGTAAAGAAAGAAAGAAAGAAAGAAAGAAAGAAAGAAAGAAAGAAAGAAAGAAAGAAAGAAAGAAAGAAAGAAAGAAAGAAAGAAAGAAAGAAAGAACATAAGGGAGCAAGGACAGAATAATCAACATGCACTATAAACATGGATGAAAATATCATAGAACAAACTTAGTAAAAATATATCTAAAATAAATTTTGATTCTTAAAAGTACAAGAAGTTAAAACCCAGAACTACCAATCTCACTTAGGAAACGTTAAAACAATAAGCTCAATTTTTCTACAACTAATCAATCATATCTTAAGCATAATTATCTAAAATTTATTTTTCTTCATTTTTTAATTGCTTCTGTACAAAATTCTTTCTCTTCTACAGGGCCTCATATAGATCAAGTATGACATTTTATTTTTATATTTTCCTAGGTTTTCTAGATTTTTGAAGCAGTTTTATTTGTATTTTGCTTTGTAGTTTTGAAGAGTATTAAGCCAGGAGTGTCTTTCACTGGCATTATTTAGAATTCTTTTTTTTTCATCCCAGGTTTATACCAAGGCTACTGTTATGATTGTCTTTATGACAAACTACAATAAACGATATTCTGATCTAATCCCAATGTACATATCAAGAGTACATTTACTATCACACTTCTGGACTCTCATAAACAATACGGTTTCCTTTTACATTTCCCCACCTTCATTTCCATAGCATATGGTTTGGAAAAATGAAGACTGCATTGACAAAGAAAATATTTATTAAATTTATTTTTATTTTCCTTGTACATATTTGTCTACTTCCCCTCATTGGATTAGCCCATCATGTGTCTATATGATTACAGGCAGATAATGTTGTGTATATATATATATATATATATGTCTATGTATATATAGACACACACACAGACATATATATATGCAGTAAAATATTATAACATGGCTAAATTCTTCTAGTTTAGGCTTGTTATTGATTTCATTGCATTCTTTTATATTCTTTTTTATAGTGTGTATGTGTATCTCTCTCTATGTGTGTGTGTGTGTTTCCTTTTTTGGGGAACAAAAATGCTTTTTGTTTACCTCACACACTTTATCTTTCAATATCCAAACCAAGCACTGGATTTTACTGGAAAACATGGCTATAATCCAGAGCTAGGTACTGGCTGGAAATTCATATTTATTTTATGCTTTATAAATTATGTAGTGGTAAAATTAAGTAGGCTTTCTTGAGACTACAGAACAATTTGAGTTTGGACATATAAAGCTCAAGAAAATTGTCATTTCAGTGAAAGAGCAAATTATCTGACAGAAGAGCTCAGAACAGAATGTGAGCCAGGTTCAATGAGACCCTCCTCATATTACCTATTAGCTTTGCAACAAAACACAATGTTACAGTGTTGTAAAAGTCGCATATAAGACTGATATGCCTATTGCTGGTCATTCATTGACACTTGTGTTTTGAGATGTTACCTAATTTAAAAGACAGTAGTAGAAGTAATGTCACATTGGCAATATGAAGGAACAGAGTATCTATCTTAATTTCCATTCTTTCAAATATTGCATTTAACAAAATACCTGAAGCTTTATATTATGTACATATTCATTTGTTCACTAAAAAAAAAACCTCTCAGTAGGAGTTACCTGTGAATCTGCACTGCAAAAATGATCTTCTTATCGTTGACAATTGAAAGTATGACCTCCTTACTGAGTAGAGATTACAGTGTCACTGAGCTAGAATGTAGATCACAGCACATTTTTTTCAAATTGTATTTGTTTTTGTTATCATTTAGAAGAGGGATTCTTTGAATTATAATTAGACTGCTATTTTCTAATACTTTTATCCTACAGAGATGACACATGCTTGTGTCATTTGGCAGAAACTAATTTCCTATTTAATTCAGCTTATGTGCATACCATCATGAATATGTATCCACACAACTGATTGTTCACATGTCAAGACCAAATATCAGTAATAAATAGACTTAAGACCCTTTGAGCTTGGTTTCTTTAAAACACGCAAACACACACACACACACACACACGCACGCACAACACATTTATACTTTATGTTTGCAAAGACTATTACTCTTCCAGTAGGAAATGGTACGTAATGGCAGCCAAATGTTTTGACCTTAACAATGTATAGCTCTAAGCACCAGAAAGTACCAGTCATTCAGCTTCTCTATATATGTAATTTTGAATAGTGTATAAAAATCTGGATATGTAAAACAATATATTCTGCAGGCAAGTTTGTGATTTTTAAGTGGTAGAATAGAAACATGCAACATGATCAATCTAAACAACTGCTCACTGCCTTATTTTCAGGGAAAGTAAATGTGAGACATTGGTGACGTGCGTAGAAAACCATGTCAACACTAATTTTGTCAGTTGTTGTGAAATTTGAATAGCCCAGCTCATTCTGTTACCAATTGTAGTAGAGAGTCCACTGTTGCGGCCTTCAAGAAAATCTGAAGTCATTTGGGATAGACTCAGTGCCCTTCATGTTCTGTCAGAATCCATGAAAAGTGAGGATTGTTTTGGAATCAGTTCTCTTTCTTCTACACAGGAACTTAATAATTAACTTCAATATCTTCAGCAGTTCACTTAGAGCCAAGTTCCTTTGTAATGGGAATCTAGAGACACAGTACCATATGACTCACACATGCGTCTTCACAGCACATCGTTCCTGTAAGTGCCAGATGCGTCTTCAGAAGAGTTGTTAGTTGCAGAAGCTCAATGCTGCACATTAGATTCACTCTCTTAGAGAAGATGTTTAACTAGGTCAGAATCATTCAAAGTCAAAGAAAATTGACATTTCATTTTCTAATGTCTTTCAAGTATATTTGATACTTTGAAAGTATCTTCCCCTTTGTTTTCTGAAGAGATCACATTTTTGAAGAACTCAGTTTATTTCAGGAAAAAAAAACATTCCACTCATAGATAAAGAATAATGATCCTATCGTATACATACTTTGAAAAAAAGGGGCACCCTGCCGGTACTTTGAAGGCTCATTCTGCACATAGTAGAAAGTAAACATCTTTTTCAAAGCTTTAACTTTCACTTACCTTCTTGCTCTACTCTTTCATTATTCCCAGATGTTTTTCACAGTAAATAAGCTAAGCTTATGTTTATTAATGGGGAAACTTCTTTATTTGTTTTTAAATGTATCTCTATGGACATTCCTAGTAAATTTTCACAGAAACTGCAACACATAAGTTTTATGTCCAAATGTATTTTATCTGGCCTCATTTAAAGACACAGTATTTAAAGTAGTTAATATTATGTATCTTGCATGCTTACTCACATCTTATTTACCACCAAGAAAATAGTAAACAGGAAAAACTAAAGATTTAAAAATGTCAAAATACAACCATATACATGAAACATTATCATTTCCTTGCATAGACAGTAGAGAGCAGTACAAAGCTAGTCCTGTGCAGACAAATTATATCTTCTTAGGTTTCATTAATTATCAGCAAAAAACAAACTCAGGAAATGTCTAAGGTTAAACTTTCTCTCTTGTATAATGACTAATTTTTTACTTGACCCTATTTCTGATGTAAAAAAGAATAGTGAAAGGGGGGATTAAGATCAGAATAAAATTTCCTATTCTTCTTAGAATTGCCACAATTCTGAGACTTTTTTTCCCAGAAAACTAATGATTGGAACTAGTTTTCTGTTTAACACAACTATAACTACTGTACTTTTTCCTCCTCTTCTAAAGTGCTACATACAAGTGTCACCAATAGAATTTCTATTTGTTTGTTGAACAATTCAAGAGTTTAGCCAATCAGACGATCATTTATGTCTCAAACATGGATGTTTCTCACCCCATCCGATTTCACTTCTGCTGCTTTGCTCTTTGTCATTTTATTTTTCTCTTACTTTAGCTTGGTCTGAACTGACCCTTTCAAATTTTTAGAAATTACATTCTCCTATAATTACATCTACAATTATTTGATTTCAAATAAACACAATAAAACAAACAAGAAAGAGTGCTTGAAGATGGAGGAAGTATGTTTTAAGTTTCTCTGTCTTTTAGAAATTATTTCAAGCCCAAATTATCTTATTTACTCTTCAACTATTTTAGTGCAAGCCAGAGGAACAAGCATGTAGTCACGCTTCACCTTCAGTTTGACTAGATTGAGAATTACCATGAAAATGTACCTCTTAGTATGTCTATCAAATCAGCTTCAGCAAAATCCAAGTGAGACAGAGAGACCATGTGCCTTAAATGTGGTCTAGGATTGAACAAAAGTAGAAAAGGACATGAGGACCAGGATTCATCTCTCTGCTCATCACTACGGATTCATTGTGATTTGTTATTGTACACTTTTATTGCTATGCCATCCTGACCATGATGAATGGTGTTGTCTTAAATTATTAGTCATAATAGGGCTGTGGTGGTGCTTGTCTGTGTGCCTTTAATCCAAGATGTTGGTAACAAAAACAGGTGTATCTCTGTTCTACAGAGAAAGTTCTAGGACAGACAAGGCTACACAGAGAAATGCTGACTCAAAACAAATAATTAAGCAAAAATGTATATATATGTATATATTTATATATTACACATATTATACTCACATATATTTTGTACATAACATATATAAACATATGTGTATGTAGAAATAGACTTTTCCCTTTAAATTGCTTTTGTCAGGTATTGGATTACAACAATAATAATTATAACAAATACAGAAAGCTTTATGATTGGATCTAAGGTGCCTCCAAATATCATTTGCTAAAAATTTCATTTCTAGCCTTAGCATTATTGAAAAGTGTTACAAACTGGGGTCTAGTTTGAATAAGGAGGTCACTGGAGGCTAGGTCTTACACTTTGACTCTTGCTTTTGCTGTCTTCTTTTACCTCATCATCTCTATCATGATCTTCTGCTTTATCACAAGTCCAGAAACAATGAGTCTTCTGGACAGTGGACTGAAACTCTTGTAATCATGAAGGAAAGTTAGCCGCTGTTATCTTAAAAATATCCCAGTCTTGTATTTTGTCAAAACAATGGAAAACTGAGTTAGGCATGAAGCAAAAAACATGACAGTGTGCTAGGTCAAACAAGCAGATTTCATCAGCACATGCAGGCATCATCTCTTAATTTAACTGTATACAGAGATTTCAAGTGATTTCTATTTAGCAAGTAAGATTGTCTTTCTCTGGTAATAGAGTACAGTGGTGTGTGAAGATGTGTTTTTACTAACACAAAGAATCTGGGTTTCTTAAATAGACCATGAAACATTTATTAACTCTGAATTTTAATGTTCTCTCATGAGAACTAATAAATGAATACTTATCCTTAAAAAAAAAAAGTCTCTGAAAGTTGGGATGGTGAGTCAGCTCAGTAAGTAAAGGCATCCGTGGCCAAGCAGAGAAGCAATTTGAGTCAATTTCCAGAAGCCCTACCTTAGGAGAGAAGTGACTCATGTCTTCTAACATCTATCTGTATGCAGGTGAACATACCCTTCCAATAGCACAAATAATTTAAATAATGATTTTAAAAGTGAGTGTTATCAAAATTAAATGATAAGCACTTAAAGAGTAACGTACTCAACAGATATGCAAAAGCATTGGAGATTTTGAATCATTTTCTTAAATTATGCAGTGATTAATAAGAATTTAAACCACTTTCTTTTCTTAAAGAAGCTTAGTCTATGACATCTATGATACTTTGTCTCAAATCAGGGCCCTGCATCACAGAACTTTCCCTCCATTTAACATCTGTAAGTCATAATGATCTAAAAAAATCCAGTCTCATTCTATGATTATTTAAAATTATTTACTTATCTGTTCACTTTGTCACTTTAAAGAGAGTCTCATTTTATCTGTTTGACAAAAGAATTTTCTTTCAGCTTCTTGGGATGCAGCATGCTACTCCTTTGCATTACCCAGTTAAGCACTTTCTTTTAAACACACTGTCACTTAAACTAGGGACTTCTAATATTATCAGATGGAGCCACCAAGAAACGAGCAAGCCTGATGTGAAACAGATGTGCATATGAAATTGTTCTGTTGGATTGTCTGATAGGGTTCTTGGTAACATTAATCAAATGTAACTAATTTGAAAGGCCTACAGGGACAACAAAAAAAGTCCGCATCCTTCTGGACTTTTAGTTGGTGCCTAGTCCCTACATGGCTAGCCCTGAAAACAGAAGCATTTTATGCTTTTCAGTCATTTTAAAGGCCTATCCAAGACCTTGAGGAACAGAATGGCTACCCAATCAACTAACAAAAGCATGAAAAATTATGATAGTTTTACACAATAGAATCTTAATACCAAATATCATTCAATGAATCCTAATAATTGAATATCTTTAAAGACAATTATAAAATATTGGTACAACTGAAGTGAGGAGAAAATTTCTGAAGATGTAAAATTCATAGTAAAAAAAGGACGGAGCAAACAGTAAAATACATGTGAATGCATGGGTAAGACCCATGTTAAAAATAACAGTTTCAATTTTTCCTCATTGCCTGAGAAAATAAAACTTTAGCCATTTTCTTCTATATGATTTTATTTTATAACAAAATAAAATATAATAAGATAAAGCAATAACAACAAATTCAAATTGAGCAAGGCAAACCAACAGAAGGGCATGTGTCCAAGGGAAAGCAAAAGAATCAGAGACCCACTTGTTCACATAGTCCAGAATCCCATAAAATATTAAAATAAAAGAATAATACATACACAGAGGACCTGGTATAGACCTGTACTGGCTCTGTGCATTCCGCTTTAGTCTCTGTGAGTTCATACAACCTTTGTTCAGTTTATTTAGAGGGCTGGAATATATAGGCAGAAAGAAAGATGGGGTTGTCTTCTTCCATGTTTATGCTATTTCATATGTAGAGATACATATACTGTACATATATGTAGTTAAAATTATTGGGCCAGGCAGTTGTGGTGTATGCCTATGATTGCAGCACTAGGGAGGCAGAAGCAGGCTGACCTCTGTAGTTCAAGGCCAATTTAGGTCTACAAGAGCTAGTTCCAGGACAGGAACTATAGAGAAATCCTGTCTCTAAAATTCAAAACAAAGAAATAAATAAACAAATAAAATTATTTAAAGTGTAAAAGTCATATGGACTTTTTTTATCAGTGGTGATTTATTAGTTCTTGAGAAAAATAAAACTTAATAATTAAGGATATCCCTGTAAGTAGATAAGAGTGTCAAAATACCCAGTATTCTATTACCAAAGATTATCTACCCTTAACAACATATTATGTTTTTAAATCATAAAACATTATTTTACTTTTCTCTGATTCCATAAACTAACAAAGCCTCATGGTTGTGATACATGTGTTATTTTAAGTCACGGAGACATACACTAATATTCTATACTTGTCTATTTTCTCCCTTTCAAAATCATCCAAAGAAAAAAGAAAACAATGGCTTACATAGTTGACTAAAGTCACCTGTGGTTTATATCTTGCTTTTGTATTTTTATCTGTGTAAGTCTGGAGTTCATTTTCTTAAAACCCAGGAGCCAAAAACACAAAACCTAATTCATTAAAACTGTCATCTGTAGCTTGTAAACCCTATTCACTTTTAAACATTACAGTTTTGAATAATCAATGCTCAGTTCAAGATGAAATATGAAAGGAATTCCTCATAATTCAACAGCTTTTTATATGTTTAAAAATCAATATGGCTTTATTCAGCCAAATTGCCTAATCTCTCTTGTACTTCTTAGGCCAGGACAAGAATCACAAATCACAGGGATGTGAGTTATTTTGGATTTTGAAAAGAAGGATACTAAAATAATCAAAAATGCTGGTTATAGAACTAAATATTAAATTCATTTTTTCTGTAAAAGATTTTAGAATGTTACTGATATTTTGCATTTGAATGACATAGTTAACCATACAAATTCTTTTCATTAAAAATATTGAATTCAAACTAACAGAATAAATAAAAATGTTTGATAAATAATAAGTTGAAAAAAACAAATAGATTTTATATAAATACATATGTACATATACATATATATATATATATACTTTAAGATCAGTTGAAATATTTATACATATACCTACATGTTCTACATCTTTATAACTAATCATGCACTTAAATCTAAAGATTTATTTGTGTGTATTTGAAATAATATCTTGTTTATATGTGGGCTCTTTCAAATAAATGGCAATAAAGAATTTATAGCTCCTCATCCTGACACATTTTGTTTATCTTTTGGTTTCTTTTCATTCCAAATAAATCAATACAGAAACAATGGATCATTGACAGAACTCCTAACCACCGATTTGTTTCAGCTTATTAAACTGGAAAACTATCAAAGTGCATATGCTGTAGTATCTCTTGATAGAAGATTACCTACAACTTAATATGTTATTCATGAAATATTCCTCACCCCTGGGATTTGAAGAACATATTTCAGCAAGTGTATGCAATCCTCTAAATTACCATAGCAAATGTGATACGAAGCAAGAATCTAGCAGAGGCGCTAGCAAATGGGTTTTGCATTAGGTTCTCTGGGGAACATGGCCAAGTTATGATCCAAACCCTTTCACCTCATCTCTTCATATTTTATAAATTGCTTCACTTTGGCATTTTGATGACCTGAGAGGATTGTAAATAATGGGTCAGACTTCTCACAAGCACCTTGGTTTCATTTTCTTGCTTTTTTTTTTTATCACTACCCATAACTATCTTCTTTCCAGGTTTGTCTTTGTCCGTCTATTGGATCTGTTGTAACCAATTTCCAAACACCAGGTGGTTGAAACAGGGAACATGCATTCATGCATTTCTCAGAGTTCTGTTCAGTTAGTGTACAAAAACAGAAAGTTTATAGATTGATTGTCTGGATAGAGCAAGTGTTATGGATCCCAGATAACTACCTTCTGTTGTATCCTTAGCTGGCAGGAAGAAGGTGATGGGCAATATTCTCTGTTTATATTCCTGTGATGGCACTGCTAACATTCTGATACTTTTAATCTCATAGCCTAATTATATTCAGTGAACCCCTTTCCTAATATCATTATAACTTGAACAAAATTGTAACTTTTGAGTTTAGGGGCCAAACTATGGATATCAGCTCACAAACTTAACCTGCAATAATTCTAGAAAAAATTATTAGCATCAAATGCTCTTTTTAAAATCTATTTACTGTTATTTTGTTTTTGAGAGAGTGAATGAAGGAATTAATGAATGGATTGGGGTGCTAGTGCCATTGCACATATGTGGGGTCAATATTTTGGGGTACCTGTGCAATAAATTGTTGTAAGAGGTGTTGGCTGCTTTTTGTACTGCCTGGTTCTAGGCCGCCTGGTTAGCTTATACCCCAAAATAACAACACACAAATTGCATTCATTTAAACAATGTGTGGCCCATAAGTTCTAGCCTCTTATTGGCTAAATCTCACATCTTGATTCATCCCATTTCTAAGAATCAGTATGTCACCATGGGGTTGTGGCTTACTGAGAAAGATTCAGCTGGCTCCATGACAGCTCTCCCTGGCTCTACTTCCCAGCATCCTGTTCTGTCTACTCTGCCCACCTAATTTTCTGCTCTATCAAAAGGCCAAGGCAGTCTCTTTATTTAACCAATGAAAGTAACACATAGACAGAAGACCCTCCTACACAAATAAATTATGAAAATATTTCATAAAATATTTTTTCCTGCTCAAGAACAAGTTTTGTAAATTTAGTGGTTTGTATCCTATACAACTGAAAATGCCCATTTAATTCTCAAATAGAAATATAAAATATACACAGACATCCTTTAGCAGTACACACACACACATACACACACACATATGTGTATTTGCATTTAATTTCTCAATGTCCCTTTACAATGACTCAAATGAATCCTTCCTGTGAATTTCTATAACACCAGTTTTACTGAGTTCTCATATCAGTGCTAATAGAAAGATATTTAAATTTATAAGCAGTCTAACATAAAAATCATGATCACATTCTGTTACTTGGAAGTCTGAGTTTGAGGCCACCTTGTGATTAAACAGAGAT
>NW_026068023.1:4412216-4421415 GCF_014885135.2 Alexandromys fortis | reverse complement strand
AGGTTGTTGGAGGAAGTCTTGCATTGGCGCCTTCCCATCTCCTCCTTCAAATGGAGCCAGGAGAGGCCTGGTGTCTTGGTCCAGTCTTTGCTGTGAATGAGTCTCTGGGTGTTCTTTTCAGTGTAGAAGCAGGGACTGTCCCGTTGAGCTGGAACTCCTCAGCACCCAAATATGGACTACCGTCCAGATGGAACTCCTCAGGACCGCTCTGGGTGGGTTGTGGATGCAAGCCTGATGTCTCTCCTGGTGCCCGGTTCGGATCTCCTTGCTGCTTGCGTGGCTCGTAAACAAAGGACCTGCCTAGCTTGCTGCAGGCAGGCTAGTGGGGACAAAGGAGCTAGCACCCCCCCGTTTGCCCTGCTGATTCGGATTCGGTCCTAGAGCCCGGACAGGCTGGGCTGGGAGATGTTATGTGGTCAAAGAGGGAAGGGAGTCAGACGGAGGGGGGGAGGGTTGTGGATGCAAGCTGGGTGGGATAGGAAGAGAGAGTAGGTATCAGGCAGAGTCGGTTTAGAACATTCTTAACCCATTCCTTTATGTGTGGTTTTAGGGGAAACATAATTGAATCTGTAGATTAGTTTAGGTACTTATGTTAATAAACACGTGATTTTTTTCTGTACATTCTAGTTACTTTGCTATTTCTGTAAAAAAACACTTTGACCAATGTAATTTATAAGAGAAATAATTTATTCAGGCATATGTTTGTAGAGGGTTAGGACACTTGATGAAAGAACAGAGTATGGCTGGATGAGAAGGAAACCAAAGTCTAATATCTTAAACTGCAAGTATGAAACAGAGACAGTACATTGTTAAAGAAATATTACTTTGAAATTCAAAATATATCCAGAGACATATTTTCTCAAATGATAATATCCTAAACATAATCAAACACTGTCATTAACCAGTTACAAAGTATCCATATATTTGAGACAAATGGAGAATATTCTCATTCAAACAACTGTGCCACGGAAAGATACATTTATATCTCTTTTACTAAATTTCCGGGGAGTTACACATTGTACTATATGAAATGAATAAAATAAAGTTTATTGAAGTAATAATAGAAAATAATGACAATTAAGAGAATGTTCTTAGCAATGTTGTATATTTCAACAGCTCTCTAGCAAAGTTTCAGTGTAGACCATCTGTCTTCGATAGGGTGTCTATTGCTGTGAATGGACATCATGAACACAACAACTCTTACAAGGGTCAGCATTTAATTGGGCATGGCTTGAAGTTCAGAGATTCAGTTCATTATTATCATGGTAGTGTGGAGGCAAAAATATGTGAGCGTATTTTCACATTAACCCAAGTTCAGAAGACTGGAACTTATCTCTATTTCTATTTCAAACGTCCAACCTAGATTTGGATCAGAAAGTTATGCTTTCAAAAGGTTATTGTCAACAGGTATGTCTAATAGCCAGATGTTTTATTTTTGGAATAGAGAGTAGATATCTCAAACAAAACTCTAATGATCTGACTAAAGGCCCAGTTGCTTTATGGAGATAACACTGGATTTTACCCATGGAATGGTTTGCCTACAGAATGTTTTGGTCTAGGGTGTGAGCGTGACTTTGTTTTTTCCTAGCAACACAAGGTTTAACTATGGAGGTAGGCAGTGACCTTCAACTGTTCATTTCCTTGTATCATGTTAATGCAGTTTTTTTGTCTTACTCCTACTTTTTGGGGTCAAGGTATTTTAAGCAATTGAAAATGAAAAGGGGGCAACTTCAGTATTCATTGGAACTCCCTACAAGTACTACTCTGTTTTTCTGTCTTATTATTTTCATGTCTTCATATTCTTTACTATATTTCTAAATCCCAACACCCCAACTGTGACAAGAGGTATTTTTGTCAAGGCTGGTCCTCAACATGGTAGCACACAGGCAGACATCCTGCTGGACAGGTATCTGAGAGTTTACATTGAAAGCTTCAAGCAGCATGAACAGAGTAAGACACTGGGCCTGACTTGATCACCTGAAGACTCAAAGCCCATCCACAGTGACAAACTTCATCCAACAAGACCATACCTAATAGGGCCACACCCTATGGGCCCATGTGGGTTACTTTCATTCAAATCATCACACCAACTATTAATTTCCATTTTCCTAATCACCTATAAATGCTAAGAAGGTAAACTAGTCTCACTCATTGGTATATTAAATTGACTTAGGCCCTAGATATTTTGTATTTTCATTTTTGTTCATTTTATGACACGACTTGAATCAACTGACATAAAAGAAGTAATATAAAAGTTATATACAATTTTACACTATTATACATGTATTGTTTATATTTTCAATGCCAAGTTAGAGTAAACAAAAGGCACAAATATGGTGAGTAATGAAAAATGTAATGACACATTAATTACACAGAATACGAAAGGATGTAGAACAAGGGATAGAGACTGGGCTGGCTAATGAGCAAAGTTGAGTCCTTTCAGTTAAGTGTACATAATATCAGAATATTGCATGATATTACTGAGTTTGTATATTAAATCCATCAAATACCCTTCTCTATCTGTTACTTATTATGCATGATGTATGTATACATACTTAAGGAATTATCACTCTTTCCTATTGGACAAACAGATAGGTACTGCAGGTCCATGCTGCATGAAATAAATAAATGGGAAGCACAAATACACTTATATCATTTGTGAGGTTTACTCAAGACAAGCCTATTCACACTAGATTTACATGAAACCATTAGAAAAATTTCAGTTTGAGTTGTCTTCAGAATATTTAATAAATAAAATTACAAAAATCCTTACGATAGCCAAGTGAAAAAAAATGTCTAAAACAACAACAAGATCTTTGTCAGATATAATAATCAATGTAAAAATTTGTCTTTTCACAGATGAAATTGGGGATCACATTGCTTAAACGTCAGTTTTTGGAGGTAGAAGTATCATTTTTAAGGTCTTATAGCAGGTCCTAAATATTGGTGACATGAAAACAAACTATTACTTTCATTTTTATTATAATATTATGTGTGGGTTATGACCTTGGACTTGCCTTCTTTGTTATTTCAAATAAAAGCCGTGTCCCCACCTCGAGCACATTGATCACAGGGCAGAGAAAGAAAAAGAAAGCTGTGAGACGCACACAGCTAAGAAGTTTGACTCAGATCAACCATTCACTATTTTCTCTTCTATTCTTTAGGCATAGTAAGTAATTTGACCAAAACAATTTTTATTATTTTATTTTTCACATAGAAGAAAAACAAACAAGCTTCTGGCAATGAGAGCACATTGACCCCTTAGAGCAGTGAGGCATGAATAAATATCAAACAATATTAAAACCTATTATGAACTTGTAGCCAATGCACTATGATGTTAATATGATTTACGGGTTGTCAATTATAACATGTAGCTGAATTAACATTATTCATCATAATGAGAAAGCTGAGAGACTTATAAAAGCAAAGAACTACTCAATTTTTCTATGTTATACTCACATTTATGATTCATTCCTTAGGCCTGTCATAACAGGAAAAAGAATCCAAGTGGAATTCTTAAGCTGGTTTCTAAAGAACATTTAAAGAGCTCATAGAAAATCTTCTAATCATATGGACCTAGAACTACATATGATTATGTCATGCCAAAATGTATTAGTGTGGGTTCTTAGAATAGCAAAAACCTCCAACAGATTTTTATATTACAATTGTGTTTTGTTTCCAATGAGATAAACCCTAATTATTTCCCTTACTACATATTTCTGTCTTACTCCAAAACTTTTATGAGAAATTCAGACTGATTCTCTTTGAAATTCAAGTACACTATATGAATGAAATCTGGTCCAGTGAATGGGGGAAGATGAAGAAACTAGCAAATATAAATTAAATGCATAAGGATAATGAGGGTTGGCACCGGAATACTAAGTTAAAGAGTTTGAAATCGTTCCCCTTCAGAACCTTGATAAATTTGTATCTAGTTGCAATGTGAGCAATGCACTTCGGAAAGAAGGTTAAAACGGGATGAATACATGAAAAAGTTAAAATCAGATGCAGATGTTTTTTTTTTTCTCAGATTCCATACTTAATAATAGAAGGTTATTAGCAATTAGATATCATCCAATAAAGTCCTGAAGAAACTTAGGTTCCTCAATGTACATCCAAGCCTATATTAGCTTTGTTGGAGTTGAGTTTCTTCAAAGACAGTTGCCTTACAAAATTCCATGAAACTATGGTGTATTCATATTAATCTAACCCTATATCCTTCTACTGACCTGGCTATTTCTCTTTCTCCCTATTGTAACACTGGATACCAGACAGAGCCATGATCAGTTCTCAATATTGATGAAATTTCTTTTAATTATTTCCATTACTATTCATAATGCTAACGCTTTCTTCACAAACTGTTGCTGTAGCTCTTGTATTAAGTATTTTGTATTCTTAAGGTTAATCTAAGAGGAGAAGAAATGCCTAAAACATTAAGTTAGAAAATCAATGGATGGTATTATTATCACCAATTTCTAGCATTTTTACACATTCTAGAAATAATGCTGAGACTGCCTTCAATTTTCAAAATTTTCTCACAAATTTTAAAACAAACGAAATTCACTATATTCTACTCTTGGTTCTCCTAAATATCTAGTAGTATAACAAAAGTGTGTGTATGTGTATGTGTGTATATACATCTGCCATTATTATTCCAGAAAGAAAACAGAATGACAGAATGTGTTAAGTAAGAATTGTATTGGGGTTGAAAATTTTGGAATATTTTTAAAAAGTTACATTGCATGGAATCATTTTTAGATATAAAAATAGTCATTATGTAGTACACATAGATATAGTTACTTTCATTGCTTTTTAAAAATGTATTTTTTTATTATGCCTTTCCTTTTTCCTCTTCCAAAGCCTCCCATGTATCCTTACTTGATATTTTTAAATCCATGGATTATTTTTATTAATTGTTACATACATGCAATTCTCATGATATTCTTAAATTTCGTATAATTAGTATTATATCAAGTAAAGTAAGTTAAGCAACTAACCTAATGTCACAATCATCATTTACTGAAAGGAGGAATAACAGAGAGACAAAATTACAATAGGTAAAAAAAAAAAAAAAAAAAACCTAATGTCACAATCATCATTTACTGAAAGGAGGAATAACAGAGAGACAAAATTACAATAGGTAAAAAAAAAAAAAAAACAAAGACACACTATTTTCCTCTAGGAATTGCCCCAAAATGAATGGAACACTTTTACAAGCAAGATAAAATGATTATTATTTTATGTTTTCCATCAATGGATTCTTGAGTATATCTAAAAGCCCACCAATGAGCTAGAACTTAAAATTAGAATTATTAAAACTAGATCTCCAAATCATACATACACAAAATCATATAGACTAAATATTATATACACATGTATGGGTATGGTTTTTTAACTACAATTAAAGGAAGAGTAAAGAAAACACAACCAAAACATGAATTGGAGAAAGATCAAGTAGTGAGGGAATCTTATGAAAGGGTTGGAGTTGAGAGGTAGGAAAAGCAAAGAATAAAAAGGTTTATTTATATATAAAATACATATGAGTGTGTGTGTGTGCGTGTGTGTATTCTCTCATATATATCTCTCCAAGCAATTCCCCTCCCTCCACTCCTCCAAATACCCACCCACACACTTTTCCCTCTCCCCATATCTACTCCCCCCACATTTCTCTTCAGAAAAGAGCAGGCTTCCCAGAATACCAAATCAACACAGCATAACTAGTTACAGTAAAACTAAGCACAAATTCTTTTATGAAGGATAGATGAGGCAAATCAATAAGAAGTAAAGGGTTTCAAAATCAAGCAATGAGTCAGAGACCCTCCCCACTTCCACTGTTAGGAGGGCCCAAGAACTCTAATCTGCACAACCATAACATACATGCGAGAATCTATGACAAACACATAAAGGCTTATTGACTGTCACTTCTGTCTCTTTGAGCCCCAGTGAGCTCTGCTATTAGCTGCACAACATACCTAAGTCATTTAGAGTCAGATATACCTTTTTTTTTTTGTTTTTTTTTTTTTTTTGTTTTTCGAGACAGGGTTTCTCTGTGGCTTTGGAGCCTGTCCTGGAACTAGCTCTGTAGACCAGGCTGGTCTCGAACTCACAGTGATCTGCCTGCCTCTGCCTCCCGAGTGCTGGGATTAAAGGCGTGCGCCACCATTGCCCGGCTCAGATTTACCTCTTCTATACACACTTCTCTATATTTAACCCAAAGAATGTGAATCATTTCTTAAACATAAAGTTATGAGTTTAAAATTATTACCTTGATATTTGTTTTGAATTTGTTCTATGTGTAGTTTCTTCATTTCTTTTTTATTTCTTTTCTTCCTTCTTTCTATCAATGTTGTTGAGAGGATGTTTCACTCTGTATCTCAGAGTAATTGGGAGCATACCACATAGTCCAGTCTGGCCTTGAATTCACAGAGATCTGCTTGCCTCAGCCTGGATTGTCCTCCTGTAATGTTTGAGATTATAAGTGTAAATTATCATGCCTGTTTTTGATAATTTTTTCTTAAAGATAATTACAAGTTTTGTTATATTTACTTTTAAATTGTGTGTTAGTTTAATACTTATAGTATTAATTCCAAGTTATCTACGGGACAGACATTAATTCTACATACACCAGTTTTCTCTATATAGGTAAATATAAGTTATGCAGAGTAAGTTCTCAAAAGCAAGTAATTATAAAATAAAGCAATTATAATATTCTGTAGTAAGTTATTTAAACCTGCAAATTGTTACTAATACAGTTTTTTTTTTCTTTATTCTTCTCTCATACATTGCATCCAATTGCAGTTTCCCCTCAATTCATTCTTGCCAACCTTCCACCTTCCATCTCCTCTGGATAGACTCCTCCCCTGTTTCCCCTTTTTTTAAAAAAAAGCATTCTTGTCAGTGGTATCAACTGAGCGTAGCATCACAGTTTAAATCACACTAGGCAACCCATAACACCTCATATCAATGCTGGATGAGATAACCCAATAAGAGAAATAGGGTCCTAATGTTAGGCATAAAGAATGAGAGACAGTCCTTGTTCACACTATTAAAGAGTTTCACAAGAACACCAAGTTACACAATCATAAAATATTTGAACAGGGCCTAACACATACCTACAAAGGCTCCCTGATTTTCACATCAGTCTCTGTTAGTCCTTATGAGCCCTGTTTAATTGATTCTGTGGGTTGTGTTTTAGTGGTATCTTCTACTACTATGACTTCTGCAATCCCCTTTTCTTCTTCAGGTTCCCTTAGCTCCACCTATTTGGCTGTGAGTTTCTGAATCTGCTTCCAACAGTTTCTGGATAACATCTCTCTGATATCACTGGGTAATAGGTACTAATTTATGACCCCTAACAGGAATCATTAGTAATAATTTATTTGAAGCATTTTTATCAAGTCGTGTTTGGTTATACCGTGGACCTCCAGGCTGTCTAGCCTCTCCTTTATGGCAGTCCAAGCAGTGTCACTCAAGGGTTTTCTCTTGTGGCATGCACTTCAAGTTGGACCAGTCATTGGTTAACTATTCCCACCGTTCTCTGCCACCATGACCCCAGAATATCTTGGATGCACAACAGATTGTTGGGTGAAGGTTTTGTGGCAGGATTGTGCCTAAGTCCACTACTGAAACTCTTACCTAGTTATAATGTGTCCCTCATTACTAGTGTTTTTCACTATTGCCATTCTCCAAGATTCCAGGGAGTTTCCACTGAAGTAGATTTCCATATCAACTCGCAAATCCCGCTCTAATATACCAGTCATCTCTTCCAGATTTTTTTTAAATTAATGTCTTCAGATCAATGTTCACCCTACATAATTAAAGCCACTGAGTGAAGATGTGGTTAAAAGAAATGCTTTTAGATCATAGTTTTTCTGTAGTTATACATAACTTTTCTGATACTAAAGATATGTACTAAGTAATGATGTGCCTGATATAAGCTCCTACCTGTCCTTTGTTTTAAATAAAATAAAATTTTGCTAGTTTTCTATTTTTTTTTTCTATAATGGGCAATACAATCTTCATTCTTTCTGGTGTACCAGCAGTGTCTCATGCCAGTCTATCTTCCGGAATTTTCTCTTAGTTAATTTTGCAGCTTGATGTTCATTGCAGCATAGTAGTTTTCTTTGTATAAATACATAAGGTGCTTTTTTCTTAAATGTTAGATGCTGTGTAGAAACAAAACCCAGTGTATATGCATTAAGGCAAATTATCAATAATCCAGCAAGCAAAGCCAGGATAATAGGGTCTCAACCTCTTGATGAGCTATGTGACATTAAAAGTAAAAGCAAATTACGGTTGCAACTTTCCATATAATTTGTCACAGAACTAGCATAACTTACTGCTATTTACATGATACTTTATCTCAAACTTACAGAAATTACATATTTTCTGAATTAGACACACTTCAATAAATTCTATATACCTTAAACGTCATGGCAGATATTCTGTTAGCCTAAGGAAATGGAGCTAGAAAGCAAGAAAAAAAAAACAATTCAAAAAAGTAGAAATAAAAAATTCCCATATGTTTAATAATTCAAAAACACACTTACAAACAATTCACTACAAAATAAGCAAATTTTAAGATATGTTTAAAATATGCCCACCTACTTCCTTTTTTTCCCCTTTGCTTTTAAATCTAATGTGCAGAAAGTCACAGGAGAGAGTAAGATTTATCCACTCAGAAGGCTATAAAAGAGGAACTGAACAAGATAAATGAAAAAGCAAAAGAAGTAGTGCTTGGACACCCTGGAAAAACATGCAGACACACACACACACACACACCAGACACACACACACACACCAGACAAACACACACAGAGAGAGACAGACAGAGAGAGAGAGAGAGAGAGAGAGAGAGAGAGAGAGAGAGAGAGAGAGAGAGAGAGATTCTCTGACCGTGACCTTCGTGTTTGAGGATTACATTTGGATTTTACTTCTGTTTGAAAGAAGTTTGAAGGGAGAACAGCCTTTTTGCTGATATTATTGCTACAGTTGTAATTTGAAGAAAGGCTCAAAGTGTTCTTTCCCACAGTATCTCCCTACTATTCCAGCCTCTTTCTAAACATGCATAAAATATATGTTCAATACCTGAGCTATTGGGGTGAACCTGATTAGCATTGAAAACAGGAAGGGAAACTAATGAAGTCTGTCTACAGAGTTCCAGATACTCTAGACCCAAGGCTGAAACAGAAAAAAAAAA
>NW_026068023.1:4406860-4412002 GCF_014885135.2 Alexandromys fortis | reverse complement strand
TAACTCAGTACAAGTGAGATAAGGAATTTGAATGGGTCCTAGTTCAAAGACATGTGAATGGTATAAAAGGGAAACAAAGGAAAGCTTAAACATTTTTTATAGCCCGCCAAACCTTCCTGTGCCAAAGATATTAAAATGTAAAGGTGAAGTCTACATACAGACAGAAGGTCAACCTCTTTACCTTCAATGAGTTTTGTTGATATTGTACTCAGCAATGAGGACCTACTGGCAGTTTTGGGGGAGTATCTTTCTGTCCTAGCATCAGCCCAGGTTGGTTAGGGATCTCCACGGGACCCCCTTGATCAACAACTCAACCAATAGCAACCCAGAATCACCACTGGAAGTCTTGCCTGACTTTAATGTATTGTTATTTCAGGCTCTGTATCCTCCATTACAAGAAGTCCCCCCCCCCGCTAGGGTCAACCTCATATATTTGAGTCCCTCTGCATATATTACATGGTTACCTTGGTGTTTCTGTGGGATTCCAAACTATGGAATTGGGTGTGTCTCTGACTCTTTTGCTTTTTCCAGCCATCCAGACCAGAATAATCACACATAAACTATACTAATTACAACACCGATTGGCCAATGATTCAGACATATTCCTAGCTAGCTCTTACATCTTGTATTAACACATTTCTATTAATCTCTGTATCATCCTGAGCATATGGCTTACTAGTAAGTTTCTGGTCTTTCCCCTTCAGCAGCTACATGGAATCTCAATGACTTAGTCTTCTTTCTCCCTGCATTCAGTTTAGTTTTTCTGCCTACCTATATTCTTCCCTGCCATAGGCTAAAGCAGCATCTTTATTAACTAAGGATAATAAAAAACATATTCATAGAATACAAAGGAAAAGCCCACATCACTTGGGACTCTTTTCTGTCTCTTGGGTTACTTTGTGTAGCTTCAGTGTGAGGGCTTTTGCTTTTTCTTATCATATTTTCTTTCATTGTGTTTAGTTGGCTCCTGGAGGCCTGATTTTTTTTTTTCTGATGGGAGGAGGAAGAGTGTATCTGCGGGAAAGGGGGAGGTGGGGGGAATGGAGAGGAGTGAAGAAATGAGAAACTGTGGTCAGAATGTATTGCTTGAGAGAAGAATCTATTTCCAAAACAAAGTAAGGAACAAACAAAAAAGAAAGAGAGAAACTGAGTGATAACAACAAAAGTGATCAAACAAAAACCTGTACTTATAGAGTCCTTCTAATGAGCATAGGTCATTCCGAACTGGAAGAAATACAGCAATGGATGAATGGATGGAGGTGATTCGGCTCAATGGGCTATTATAGTCCAAGAGAATATAAAACATGTGAAGCATACTAAACGCCATTTATAAAAGAAGTGGCTACCTTATGTGTAATTGTCCTCACTAATCATCATGCAGGATGCCCACAAAATAAGGAAAGACAGACTGTGTCTGCCAAATGACTTCTTAGAGCCTCACAGGTGATTTTGGAGAGGATATAAATGTTCAGTATTGTGTTCTGTGGTAGGTACACACCTAGGCCTGATGTTTGCCTAGACAAACATCATTGAACTATATTTTGTTGTTATGTTTTGGGTTTTTTGATTGTCTGTTTGTTTGTCTTAATATTCATGACAGAGTTTCTCTGTGTAACTTTAGAGCCTGTCGGGAAACTTGCTCAGGTCTTCAAACAGGGTGGTAAAAAACTCACAGAGGCCATCTGTCTTGTCTCCCATGTGCTGGGATTAAAGGCATGTGCCACCACCACCCTACTGAATTGTTTATTTTTTAAGGTTAGTTTTAAATTCCACCTTGATAAATCTGACTATTTTTTCCAAAGAAAGTTGATAAAATCTTGTTTGTTGTAAGTATATAAGTAGAAAAAAATGACATATCCTTATATCACTTTATTTTAAAATTGTTTTGCATTATTATTTATTCTATTAATAGGGTGGTTGCATGTCAGTTATATTTGTGGAAGTCAAAGGATAACTTACAGTAGTTGGTTATCTCCTTCTACTGAATGGTTCCTGAAGTTTGAAATCAAGTTACCAGGTTTGGCAGTGAATGCCTTTATGTTCTGAGTCAACTCCATGGTCCTATATAAATTTATTTAATATATTTTTTTAAATTGCTATTATGACCCCTCAAAATACATTTAAATTGAAAAATATCCAATTCAGGGTGTGGGAGATTATTTAGTCAATAAGATAATGGTACCACAATGATGAATACATCAGTTAGAGTCCTGGAACACACATAAAATAAACCATCCTGTGCTTGAAGTCAGAAACCCTAGTCTAGTTGATGAGATGCAATATAGTAAAAAGGTCTTGTCTATAAAACCAAAGCAAAACAAAGATTATATACCGTTGATGTTGGTTCTCTTTGTTCTTTTCTGGCTCTTTCTCTTCAGGTCCCCAACACCAAGTTCCCAAATAAATACAGAGACCTTTTCTTACTTATGAATGACTGGACTTAGCTTGGCTTATTTCTAGCCAGTTTTTCTTGGTTTAAATTATTTCGACTATGCTTTGGCCTTTGTGCCTTATACTTTTCTTACTTATGTATATTTTAATGTGACTCTACTCCATGGATGGCTGAGTAGCTGGTTACTGATGTCCTCCTCTCCTTGTTTCTTGCTCCTCCTCATTTTTCTTCGATTTATTCTTTCTGCTCACCAGCCACCACCTATCCTTTCTGCTGCCTCACTATTCTATTGGTTGTTTAGCTCTTTATTAGATTATCAGGTTTTTTAGAAAGGCAAAGAAACACGGCTTTACAGAATTAAACATATGCATCTTAAGCAGAAACAACACATCTTTGCATAGTTAAACTAATGTTGCAAAGCATAAACAAATGTAAAACACCTTAAAGTAATATTCTACAACAGTGTACAGCTCTGAAAAGTGTCATCAAAATTTTCCGTTGGCTCTGAGCACATGTATAAATATCCACAGATATGTACATACACATGGCATATATTCATATATACATATTTTTACATATATACATACAGATGCACACAGAACTCAGAATAGCCATTGATTTAAATTACAATAGTGCTCAGAAGAAAATGTATAGCATTAAAATGTATGTATAAGATTAAACCTAAGAGTTAATGAAAATTTAAGACATTGAAGATAATGTCTTTCTTTGCTTTCTCAACTGCTGTATTATGCTAAGAAATTTTAAAGAACCTCTTAAAATAGGTACTGATTCACAATATACTGAAAGAGTTGTTTTGCATATTGAAAATGCTGAATTTATACCAGAATTGACTTCATTATTCATACAGGTTTAAGATATAATCAGGAATGGGCTTTGTGCCATATACATAACACACATCCAATCCCATATGGGTCTGCAAGGTCCTTTAGTACAAAGTGTTACAAAAATTGATTGATTCCTGATTGAAAGTATGTTGAATGTTTCATAATTCCATAAGAAACATCATGTCAATAGCAAAGGTTTAAAGAAAGAGTTTTCTAATACATGGCAACAAGTTAAGTAGATTATAAAGAGATGTCCTACTTGCTCTTTCTATAACCAAACACCGCTACCTGCAGGGACTAACCCAAAGGGTACTCAAAGTTATGAAATCTGGCAGATGGATGTGTTCCACTTTGCAGAATCTGGTAAATTAAATTATGTATACCACACCATAGACACTTATTCAGGTTTTCAGTGGGCAAAACTGCTTTACGCTCAGAAAAGACTGATTCAGTAATAAGAAGTTATGGCCATCATGGGTATACCTGCACAAATAAAGACAGACAATGGCCCAGCATATGTCTCTAAGAAAATTAAACAGTTTTTGTGCTTGTTATAAAGCATATTACAGGTATACCACACAATCCTACAGGTCAGGCAGTTGTAGAAAGATCAAATCAAACTATAAAGGATATTTTAAACAAACAGAAAGTGATGGAAAATACCACCAGAAATAGATTACATAATGCTTTATTAACCTTGAATTTTCCTAACACTACTGAGAAAGGAACAACAGCAGCAGAGAGACACTGGATAACAGAAAAGCCTTCTGAGTTAAAGCAGCCTGTGTAATTCAAGGATCTGTTGACCTCACAATGGAAGCCAGGAAATGTGCTACACCGGGGACAGGTTTTGGGCTCTTGTTTCCACATTAGAAAAAAACTATGGATACCATCAAAATCAATAAAGATTTGATTTAAAAAAAAAGAAATCTCTTGAGAAAGAGAAATGACAGCTCATCCACAGTGTTCACAACCATACATATGCTAAGCCAAACATATAGGGTTGGGGCAGGGTTTTCCTAAATCTTTACAGGAAAAAACACATCTTCAAAAATTTAAGAGACCCTGGATATTTGTATGCTAACAGAAGGAAAAATAACTATCCAATAAGGATTGTCAAGAAGAAGGAATATGACTTACAAGGACAGGTGATAAAGTATATGCATATATATGAATATATAGAGTTGGTTTTGGAGTTGGACAATGGCTCTCTCCTCTAAATCCAAGCATAATTTTAAAAGAAAAATTTAGAGTTTCTGTCTCATGTCAAGAGCTGTATTGTATGGGACAGAAAGAAGAAAAACAATTAGAAAGAAATTTACTATTCTTCATACCTATTTTTGCCTCAGTCCTACCTTTCATTGAAAATATATGTCAGCATGTGTCTATATAAATAATTTTTAAGTTTTCCACAATGAACAATGAATTTTCCTGCAGTAATCTTTGAGGTTTCCAGGGAAAAGATGGGGCCCCACAACAACAACTCCACCTGGTTGAATTGATGTCAGTATAGCAGTCCTATAAGACCTGTTTTGAGTACCAGGTGCTCAAAATGGTACCAACTTGGTTAGCTGAATTGGTGGACATTTTTACAATATTCTGGCCAGAACTCCAAATAGGAACCTCAGAAAAACCCTACTGAATGAATATTCAGAGACTATTTGCAACTATACTGGACAATAATCTTGGAACTTAACCATCATTTTACTTTCACAGGATAGCATAGTAAGAAGATCACCCCCATGAAAGCTAGAAGTAATTCTAGAAGATGACAACCCCTCTCCCAACGAAGTTTGTCCTCAGGGTTAGAGACATCATTTAGGAGTTTATTATAATTGTTATAGGGCTGAAGGTTGGGGAAAAATTATGTAGGATCAGGGATCTCTTTGAAAAAAAGAGGAGGAA
>NW_026068023.1:4347238-4405137 GCF_014885135.2 Alexandromys fortis | reverse complement strand
AACAAAGCATATATATATATATATATATATAGTATCTCATCTACAAATGTTCTTGAATAAAAAGACAAAGGATGCAAAATAGATAATTTGACGTTACAGCAAATGAAAGCTGACCAATACTGTGCACTAAACACATTGCAAGCATAATATGAACATACTCTCAGCTCTGTATTGACTTATACACTGCAGTAACTAATCAGTGCTAAATTATTTTATAATTTTACAGAATCATATAAATTCCATCAAAATCAACTTATTGAAAGTTTGCTCAGTCAAAAAACACATTGGGGGCCCCATTTATGCTGCTCCCCTCTCATATTTGAACCTAAACAATCCTTAAGTTTGCTGTTATTGGCTTCTTGTCCTAGAGTTTCTTATATATAGAGCCACACAGAAGTATCCATTTACATTTTTTTGTTTGTTTCAAGGTAATGGTTTTATGTAAATCAATCATTTGGACATATTGGTAACTTTTAAAGGAAAGAGTATTTCACTAGAGGAGGATAGATAATCTTGGGGATTCCTAAGAGGTTTGATGTCCAAGTTCATTTCGTCAGTAATAAAGAACTGAACAAGACACATACAAGCAGTAGCTTTTTCAATTAATACAAAAGTATACTCTTCAGATGGAGACAGCCATAGAGAGAAGAAGCCTAAGATTCCAGCAATCTAGGGCTCAGGAGTTTCCTCCTTTCTATTGCCAGTGTCTTTTAATCACTAAAGGAAAAAGTAGGGATGTCTGACTAACTAGACCTTTCTCTGATGGGTGTTTGGAGTTTCTAGGTTATATAAGTTTATGATGCTGTGTTTCTGTTATACCATGACCCTCTTTGTTATAATATATGTTGACTTACTGTCCACATGCATTTACTCTTAAATGGTATATGATATCACAAAATCATTTTTCAATCACTATTTTTTTTGTGTGTGTGTAGCATGACTATCTTAGTGGAATCCCATTGAAGTTTTACTTCCATATTTACTTCTGAATTTTCCTGTTTGTTGAAGTATTTTGCTACAATCCAAGGAACAGTCCAGGTCAATTAAAGGCTTAGAAACTCTTCATTGCAGGCATCAGGAGTATCTAACCCCACAGTAGTGACTCACATAGATTAAAATATATTGACCAGTTGGGTGGCCTTTTTTAAGGTTTTATGAAGACCACGGCTATACCATTTTGTGTATTTATCGTTGTTGTATTATTTTATGCTTTGATTATTGTCTACACTGCAATTTTGGAGGAACACAATATTAGCGCACATTATATATTTGTTAAGTGAGTAATCATGTTGATTAAGTGTATATTTTGGTTAAAAAACAAAAGAGAGAGTGAAAATTCCTGAAAAAGGTAGAGAGCTGAATGATACCATCAGTATTATTGCATATCCTCAGGAGAGTCACTGAAAACCTCAGTTTAACCTTTCCTTGTCAAATGAGAAAAATAATGAGTCTCTGCCTTGGAGGAGTAAGGACAGGATTTATAACATAATTCTGCATGTAAAAATTGCTCTATGCTTTAAGCAAAAGAAGTGCAAATTAAATACAACAGATTATTTCATAGTTTATATTAGTCAGTTTTTATTTTAGTTGTGGCATGATTATGTCTTTTGTAGAAAAATTAACACACACAAAGAAACACAAAGAGAAGAAAATCAACAAGAAAGTAACTTTAATGTTTTCTAATGCCACAGAATAAATTCAATGATTTTTAAAATTATACCTTGAAGCTGTTAATAATTATAAGCCATTATTGTTTTACAATTGAAACAATGCTATAAGCCTCTAAAAATATTTCAACAATTTATAAGCTCAAGCTTCTTGCTGTGACCTCCAGGTTTTATTATTTAGAACAAACTGTCTTCTGCAGGATATAGGTCTTGCACATTAGTTTGTAAACAAAACAGTCGTTCGGAAACACATTAGTGACGTTTGTGGCAGAATGTGTGTAATTTGATCTATTTACTTATCTACACTACAGTGAAAGGTCAAAAAATAAGGTAGACATTAATTTACTTTTCTCTTAGCTACTATGATAAATTAGAATTTCGTTTTAACCTCCAATGATCTTCTTGCAGCTTGAAAGATGAAAAGTTAGAAAAGAAATGGAAAGAGAAAAATGCCAGAGTTAGAAGTGATTTAGATCCAAGTATAATTGGAGAACACCAGAGCTTGACTATATTAAACGTGTAATGGCTGAAATTTAACAGAGCCTACATATAACTTAGCATAAGTAGGAGTGGAGGCAGATATAGCAAAACAGTAGCAGTTTAAAAATATACATTGTGGATGCACAAAAATACTGAAACCATGAAAACTTCAACAGATTGCTCATTTCAGTATAAAGCAAAGTGAATATGTGAATTGTATTCACTGACGTTGAATCAGCCAGATGATTGTTGAAATTTTTGTTCAAGCAGCATGTTTGCTCCATCCTGAAGGAATCCTGCTCATAATTTTCTTTGTAAGATTTTGGAATATTCTATTATTTAGAATCATGTTTATAGTAAAGAAAAATTTATCAATATACAAAGAAAACCTGGAGTATGAGGATTGTTTAAACTGATGCATAGATCTTAATAATTTTTAAGACTGTTTCAATTAAAACATGTTGGATGGTATGTTCAGAAAATACTAAAGATATACCAGATAACATTTAAATTCGCATTCTCTGGTGATTTACTTGGCATTATTAGGTCTTAGAAAATTTCACACATGTTTAAAGGTATGTGAATTGATAGCCTGTAAGGGAATCAGCAGTCATTTTGCTTGAGTGTAAGGAACCATTAAGTAGAAATTCTGAGGGAACAATCAAGTTTCTGACTTAAAAATCTGTAGCTCTAACCCATGTCTCCTGTCAATAAAAATGTAGGACTAGATTCTGTGTCCTGAAGGCTCTAATATGAAGCTGGGCCATCTGTTACTCAATAAGTCAATCATCAGACAATTTAGAGTCTAAAATAGAGAAAATATTTAGTCAGTGTGGTCAGGATCAAAGATGTTCAATGACATCCTACCATGTCCACCACAAACCATATACCTCCTTCTACCATGAGCAGTTTAAGTACACAGAAGGCAAAGGGATCAGGAGTAAGCAATCTTATTCTGTACACTTTAGCCTATAACTGTTCCACCATTTTAAATCCTCAAGGTGGTCTGATACTCTTTAAAAGCTGTTTGTAAACCCTACCTGGGGATAAGGTAGTTTTATGATTGTCAGCAAACCTTCTGTTATCATGTGATTCCATAAAAATTTCAGTTTCATGGAAAACACTCTTTCACTAGTCCGGTAGTCAAAGGCTATCATGTGTTTCTTTATAATATCATCATTTCTTTTGAAAGTATTATATTGCTATCCAGTCTATTACCTTTGTCTTGATTTGAATTTATTTATTGTCCACATTGTATATAAAGTTATACTAGTGTAAGTGATTAACATCAAGAAGGAAAATCGCTATCTACAATGTGAAGGAAAAAATAAGTAAAATGATCGGTAGAATGCCTTGTAATATTATGCCTGTTAGTAGACAAGACAGATTTAAGAGTCAAATAATAATGATGAAACCATAAAAACTTAGCCATATCCACGGGGTTAGATGACCAATGCTTTCTTTTTTCTTAGTGGTACCATAAATCATTATTTTGCTTTTTATGCTTAAAGAGAACCACCTTGTAGATTTAGAGGTTGAATATAAAGTAAAGAGTAAAAAATAGAGAGGGAGAGAAATTGGTTTTATTCATAAAGGTCAACTGAAAAATATGCAAATTTCCACTTTTATGCCATCTGGATATAGATGTTGTCAGTCCATTGTCAGATCTAGAGCCCTGTTAATGACTCTGGTGATAGAGTCTTCCCTAAGGGAGTGAGGCTTGAAGAGGGAAATGTCAATGCCCCATTCGGAGAGTACTAATTTGCTGGGAGATCTGATAGCACTTTAAGTGCTCAGCCTTGAGATGACCTGCTGTGCATACTGCTAAAAAAAGAAGAAGGAAAAAAAATGAAAACTCAATATTACAGCAAAAATGAGCACTACAAAATAAAATCAAGAAAAAAATTGAGAAAAGAATAATCCATTAAATTAATTTAGTTTAATTTAGTAAATTATTTGTTTAAGAACAGTAGTAAATATTATTATGGAAACTGGTATAGCTTTCTGTTGAGAGTTGCATTTGTTAAATGGTCTACTGGCTGTTCTGGCTACATTCTTGTAATCATAAGTTTCTGCTACAGCATCAATTTGTCTCCAACCAAACATAAATGTCTTGGAAGGCAATGGGGACTCTCTTTCTTTGGACCTGCAAAGCTGTTGAGAACATAGACGTCTCTTTAGGGAGAAGCTTGTATTTAAGATCAGTTACTGCATCACATTGCTTTGAAGAATAATATTCAAATGTGAGGTATGAAGATTTGCTAAGAGTTTAGGGGAGGTATGTTCCCTTATTTCCAACTGAGGCTTAGAAAAAGAAGCAGAAACTTAAGCTGTGATTGAGCTGTTCTTCATAACCATTCAAAAAATGCCATGATATTGAGTACAGCTAGTTGTGAAATAAAACTCTCAGTGTGTGGTTAGGGAATACATTAAGATGAGGTATCTCCACCTATGTCTCTTTGCCACCTATGAGAAAAGGATAGCAGGAGTAAGAATACCAAGTTTGAAAACATTACAAAAAAGAAATAGTTAAAATTCAAGATAAGAAAATCAAATTGATAAGCAATAAAATGTAACAATAAGGGCCTGCTTGTTGGGGTTTCTGTCCCATGCGGTACCCCACAGCTGGCAAGCCCTAAAAGAAAATCACATAGAGATCTCTACAAGTTATAAAGCTGATGGGCCCATTAGGTCAGTCTACTTATTAGCTCTTGTAGCTTATATTAACCCATTATTCTGATCTATGTTAGCCATGTGACTCAGTACCTTTTTCAGTGGGGTATATTACATCCTGCTTTTCGGGCAGGAGTGGGGGGGATAGGCTTCGTCCTTTCCAGAATTTTCCTGTTCTTATTGCATCACCTCAACTTCCTGTCTGGTTTTCCCGCCTATACTTTCTGCCTGACCAATCAGCATTTAATTAAAACATGATTGACAGATGATAGATTACAGACAATTCTCCCACACCACTTCCCCCTCTTTTTTTTTTTTTTTTAAAAAAAAAGGAAAATATCCATAGTCCATTTTTTGGGAATGTGGACATAGTATTTAAAAGAGCATTCTAGTGGAGGGAAATGACAAATAAAAATTTCAAGAGCAATGGATAAATATAAATTAGTATTTCTCTATAGTGTGATCGTAACTCCTTTTTCTCTCCAAAGAATATTTGTCACATTTATGAGTTTGGTGTTCTTTGTTATGTCCATGCAGTGGTGATAACATCATTGGATGGAGAGTAGATACAGCAAAACACCATGCAATTCACAGCAGGGTTGCCTGTGATAGAATCATACAAAATGCCTTCAGTATGAGACTGAGGAACTTAGTGTGAAGAAAGTCCATGTAGACCATGCTGTCCAGGTAGCTGTTTCTTCTAAATGCATGACATGGAAAAGTTCTATAATAACATTAATTCCTATCAATTGAGTTCATACATCTAAAACCTATATAAGCACATGTTTCACATGTTTCCAAATGTACAACTGTTAGAAAAGTTAAAAAAAAATCTATGTCTTTTTAAAATTACATTTTTCACTGCCATTGAGTAATCTCTTGTTTGAATATATTCCCCAATCTGGTCTAAGCATGACTTGCATCTACCTCACAGAAACAGAGTTTGTTTATATTTTATTTTGTAAAATTTATATGTTTACTTATTTTGAGAAAGATTCATGCAGCCCCTGTTGAACTCCTAATCCCCTGACCTCTACCTACACTCTTAGATCCGGATTTCTGGTTTTACTTGATTTATGTGCTTCTAGAGGATCAAACCAAGGTTATTTGAATGCTAGATGAATACACTAGTAACTGAGTCACATTCTTGGCACTTTTCTTGTTGTTAGAAGGATTGATTTTTGCTATATTTAATTATATGCATGTGTACTTTAGTGCAAGTGTGCATGTTGGCCAGGGTATTGGATGCCCTGGATGTGGAGGTATAGACAAATTATGTATGTACTTTGGTCTTCTGAAAAACCAATTTTTTTTTTCAGAAAAATCAAAGTCAAATCTCAAGCCATTTTTCTGCATTTTTAATTTTGTAAAAAGGACTCATGGAACGAAACTATATCTGCAGAAATAGGTTGACTGATTAGGAATGCAGTAACTAGCAGAGGTTAAGAAGTCGTAGAACCAAAAGCTAATTACACAGCCCGCACTGCCTTTAGCCCCCCTGCACTAACATCCTGAAGCAAATGGTTAAAATGTTTTTTAGAATATGTTAATTTAACAAACTGCCACCTTTCACAAGTCAAAGCTATAAATATTATCAAATGGCATTTGAGTTCTAAAATAAGCATCCCCTACCACCTATACCAATTCTCTCATGTACCCACCAAAGTAGTGATTTATAAAAATCCTTTTTTTCTATAAAAATATAAACTTTATGGAATGGCTCTACATTAGTACTTGGGACAGTAGATAATCCAAACTGTGTCCTTAGGTCATGTTAAAACAACATTGGCTTCAGAATAAACTATCTTATTCCCATTTTATGAAATAAAATTTTATTTTATTTTTAAAATTACTTATCTTTATATCAACAATGTCAAATTTCTGAGTTGTTTTTAGTTCTTTCAGTTACTCAATTACCTTCCATGTAAAGTAGTGGCTCACATGTACATTACAACATAAGAATGTCTAAGAATGTCTGCAGTCACTTCTCCATTATTGCAACATTAAGGGTCAGTGTGCACTGTTTTCTGACCTGCTCTCTGCGATACTTTTGTTTTTATCCTTGACATCCCATCTGCTAGGACTGTAGGTGTCAAAACACAATTTCAAAGAAATACAAGCAAGAAAGAAAGCAATTTTAGCGAAAAAGGGTCAAGATTATACTGACATTTGTAAGTGGATAATTAAGTTAATGTTCCTCATTTTTCAAGCCCAAATTATAATTTCAATAAAGCGTTCAATTTAATAATATTTATGTGGTACCTGTCCAATACTAAAAATGTTTTATGTACTGTAGTGGATAAAAAGATAATCAGGAAATATTCTTTGTTCATCTGAATCAGATCACAATGACTAGTTAAGTATCCAGATTTATGTTCATGTATCAAATACTTAATGTCTATTATTCAGCTTTAAAATATGTAATATACCTTTTTGCTAGTAGTTGGAATGAAATGTTTAAGAAAATCCCTGTGATCAAAAGTCTTGTAGTCTCTACACACTCTCTGTCTGTGGGTTTCTGTATTTATTCTCATGTAATGCAAGAAAAAGTTTCCCTGATGTTGGTGAGACAGGCATTGATCTATGAATGTAGCAGAATGTTGCTATAAATCATTTGGCATTATATGGCTAATGTACTTTAGTAGTATTTGGCTATTTGGAACAATAATCTCTAGGTCCTAGCCTATCTGATTGGAGTTTCTTGGCCACCAAAGCAGTGTCAGGAATGGGTGCCATTTCATACATTAGGATTTAAATTCAATTAGATCCTGGTTGGTTAGTCCCATGAGCTTTGTTCCATTATTGTACTAGCTGGTACAACTTGTTGGTAAGTCATCATTATAGACTGAAGAGTTTGTAGTTGAACTGATGATTGCTTTTCTTCTTTGGTAGCATTCAGAGTACCTTCCAGTACCATGAACACTAGCACGCAAATGTGAGTGCTCAAGGTAGGTACTAACTCAACTACCCCATATTCAATGAGCGCTGTAGGTGTTCTCTTCAGGAACAGAGACTTACTGTCAGTATGTAAAGAGCAATACGCAGCTTTGACAATAGCATGGGTTGTTTGGGGGTTCCAAAGGGTCCCCTTTGGCCAACAACTGGATTTGATGTGACATATTCCCAGCTGGAAGTTTCATTTGGTGACTATAAATGTCCAGTTGAGGCTCTGTCTTCCCTAGTACTTGGCAATTTGATTTGGATTGAAATTATACATGCATATATTTTAGGAAGCTTATACTGTATTAGTTCATATGGCCCCCTCAAGTGGCCCGTAGTTTTAGCAGCCCAATCCTGTATTCTTTCACACATTGCTTTCTACCCTTTCCCTCTCTGTCTGATACCCCCATTCCTGTCTGCATTTGTATCAATAGCTATCTATTCTATTTTCCATTCCTAGGGAGTGCTATCTATTCCCCTAGTTCCTTAATCTATGTCTAACATGTGTGATTATATGAAAACTTACTCACTGCCTTTCCCAAATTAATGAACATGTGCCATATTTTGTTATGAGTTTGGGTTATATCTCTTAAGATATGGGCTAAACAAAGGAGTCAGTGGTTAAAATACTTGCTGGTCTTCTAGAAAGTTCTGGTTCCATTCCCCTTATTCAGGTGGTGTCTCCCAAATCTCAGGTAAGTTTAGTTTGAGATAATCTCACACCCTCCTCTGGCTCCCACATGTACCAGCCAATCACTTATTGCCCAGACATACATGCAGGCAACAAACCTATACTAAATTTTTAATTTCTTGATCACAACTAGACATAGGAATTGTTTTATTATAGATATAAACTATTTTATGAGACATGGGTCTCCCCAGGATACAGCACAGAAAAGAGCAAGGAAGAGAAGCTCCTTAAGCAAATGGTAAGAGACTTTGTAAAACTGTGTAGCTTTTTGGGGGTAGGCAGTGTTACATTATAATGAGAAAAAAACAGGTAGCAATCCAAATACAGATAGGTTAGAATGCCATCTGATGAACTTGGGTTTCTAAAGGTGTGTCTGTTCGGGAGGTTGTCTCATGTAGCTTTTGTGGACTTGGACTTTGTTGCTACTATCTGTTGTGCAGTTCCTTTTTCGTGAGGCCAAGGTTTTAGAGGATGCAGAGGCAATGACATAAGATTCCAATACAGAAGCTCTTTATTGTAAAAAGGCTAGGAGTTTTTAAGGGGTTATGGAAATTAAGTTGCTACAGGATTGTTTCTGTTCTGTCCTTTTGAAACTCACAGGCACTGCTGGCATCTTGTGATTGGCTTGGAGCATGCATCATTAGTTACTGTGTTTTGGTCCCCTGACAGGTTCTCTTGGCCAATTTTGCTTTCTCTTTGTGAGTTTGCATGAGCTTCCTTGTGCTTATGCTAGTGCCCTGCCTCAGTCTTGGGGCTTTTATTGCTGTGAAGAGATCCATGACCACGGAAACTCTTAAAAAGAGCATGTTTAATTGGGGCGGTTAGCTTACAGTTTCAAAGGTTCACCCCATTATCATCAGGACAGGGAGCATGATGGAGTGCAGGTAGATGTGGTGCTGGAGTAGCTGAGTCCTACATCTTACAGACAACAGGAAGTCGACTGACACACTGGGTAGCATCCTGAGCATAGAAAGCCTCAAAACCCACCGTGACTTGCTTCCTCCAACAAGGTCATACCGTTCCATCAAAGCCACACCTCCTAATATTGCACTCCCTATGAAAATATGGGGGTCAATTACACTCAAACTACTACAGGAGGACAAAATCAGATATTTTTCTAAAAGATAAAACTTTAGATCAAATGATGAATTAATAAGTGTTCATATAAATGAAGTGTTAAGAATGCCATAACTAAAGCCATAAAATTAGGAAATGAAAAGAACAAATACTACCAGATTTCCTGCAGAAAACCATCAGGGTTTGTGTCATATAATGAGTGATAAAAGGATTCTAACATTTATATTTCCTGATCTATTTTAATTGTATTGTTCTGACAATTTTTATTTTTACTTTCTCCAGAAATATTTTTTTCTCCACAAATATTTCATGGTTACTATAGCTCTGATATCACTAATCAAATCCCCCACATACTGTCATGATAATACGGTATACAATTTTTCCAAACCCATGCAATTTGAAAAATATTAGTGGGTCAGTCTGTTCCAAATAGGTATATCTAAGTCTGTATTTGGACCTTTTCGGCAGGACTGCTGGCGCCCCAGTATTGATATGGAGACTTACTGATTATAGAAGCTCAGTCGACAGTGTATGCTTGTTTTAAACAAGCAATTGTAACTTAAATTAATCCATTTCTATAAATTTACTTTTTGCCTTGAGACTTTATTACCTCATCTCTACAATGTTCACGCTGCTCATTCTGCATTTCATGTTGTTTCCTTGCTACCCCAACCTTCTTCCCAGTATTGTCTCTGCCTTGAAAATCCTGCCTAGCTATTGGATATTAGCTTTTTTATTAAACCAATCACAGTGATATCTTCACATAGTGTAAAGAAATATTCAGCAATATAAGTCTTGCCTGATCAGTCCATGGATTACTATAGTTAATCTGGAAATACAATTAAATTTGGTTGAACTATAGAAGAAGTATATAAAAATACAATATTAAAGAGGTTACCTGGAACCATAAAATACACTGGATACTATAAAATTTGTATCAAAATCCTATGCATAAAATGCTTGGTTTATGAATGTTTTTTCCTAACCAAAAGTATATTTGTGATTCTCAGACAAATATTTTATACAAGAAACTTGTTTCATTTGCCTCAAGCTCAGTAATTTTACTGCAAAGCATTATCAATTTATATTATCCTAAGTAATGGGAAATAAGATCTAAACAACTTTGCAAGCAATGAAGTTTAAAAAGCAGGCAAAAATCTTGTTTCGTGTAGCAATTCAGCCACATAAGGATGTTAAATGATGAAGGTAGACTGACAGAAACGAGGATCTTCTAAAGGATACTTGTATCCCCCACTTTGAATAACAGGCTGCTGAAACAATGAATCCCAAGAAATTACAATTCAGTAACATCTTGTAAACAAAGAAGTGTAAAGCCCATACCAGACAGAGGAGGAGCTTGGCTCCAGGAAAGATATTTGTAGCTTGTCAGACTCCCTTGTAGGTGAAAGAGAGATGAGTCATAACAGTTAAATGAGGCAAGGACATGTACCTTGACTAGGACATTTAACTACAGCTGTGCACAACAGTGGCTAGTTCCTAAAAGCTACTTCTTATCCCAGGACACCCAGAAAAGCTTTGGGCAATTCAGTGAATCTCTTTGTCTCCCTTTTCAATGTGGTTGCATTGAACAAATCTTGTTATACTGCACTTCACTGTTAATTTTTCTACTTTAATGGACTTCCTAGCTGTGGGTGGCAGATCCTGGCTTGTTAGGGCTGTCAAAGCATAAAGTCTGACCTGGACTAGAGTAAAATTTTACAAAGAATATGATATGGCCCATGAGTATATATTTGTTTTCTGCAGTTCCTCATTCACTGGTTAAAAAAAATAGGAAGTATCTCCAAGATAATATAAATTTTTCCTCATCCAACTGTAATAGTCAAAATACAATGTTCTAAAATAACTATCAATAAATCTCTATAATACTGAGAAGTGGCTAGGACAGTGACACACTCAGCTTTGTGAGCATCTAGTTATGAGCTTCCATATGATTAAATATAGAGAAAAGACTTGCACTGAACGTGACTGTTATGATCCAACAAGGCAGGACCAGTACAGAATAAAGGGATGAGTGAATGATTGCCAGTAAATGTAAGCATCCTGTGCCTTTGCTTCCAGGTTGCCAGGATGTGTGTTGTTCTGCTATACTTAGACCTCTTTTTCTTGATGAGCAGAAATCATTAGAATCATGAGCTAAATTAAATCTATTGCTCCCTTAAACAGTTTCTTCTAGATAGTTGCTTCAATAAGGAAAATATCAAAAGTACTCATCAATACTCAGTGACACAGGAGTAGACTCTACTCCTACTAAACTACTACTACTACTACTACTACTACTACTACTACTACTACTACTACTACTACTACTACTACGGTTGTGAAACAACTGTGGGGACAAATATAAAACAATCTCCATGTTATTTCTAGGTAATCATAGAAACAAGTTCCAAATTTCTCTATCAGTTCTGTGTTGGTATGAGAAATGAAAGCATGGGCTTATACTTTTGTGTGTAAGAAGAATATTTATTAATTACATTCATGAAAATATAGAAACAGAAAATAGCTTTCTACTGGAGAATTGGGGTTGGGAGAACCAACGAAGCGCTTTAGTATTCATGGTTTAAGCTCCTGCCCATTTGAATTCTGCATCCTGTGTCTGTATTTCTCATTCTAAACACATGTTGCATCATAATGTTTATGAAAACATAAAAGAATAATAACCACTGTCTCTTTGACTTCCTTGTAAATAGAATTGCTACAATAAAATGGTCTGTAATTGTCATCAGATTTTCAAAGACTCTCTCAAATGTTTTAGAAACGTTAATCTGCATTGTCTTCAAACTCTGTGAATGCTTTGAATTACATCTGTATCTGAAAATTATGTTTAAGAATTTTTCTTTTATTTGTTTTACAATTCTCAGGCATACACAAGTCTTTACATCTAGTATGGAGAATCCCCAGTACATACTTATCTTGCTGAAAATAGACACAGGTATTTGCTTTCCATGCAAAAGAAAAAACTTGAATGCCACTCAGTTTGCTTTATGACAAAGAATACATCAGTGAGAAACTCAGAAATTGTGTACAATGTAGTCAAGAATATATGGAACAATAGTGTGTTATAATGTCAAATAATAATTATACTATTTGCATGTTTCCCTATTTTTTAGAATGCTCAGAATGGGGATTAGGAGTAAGTAATTAGCAATTTAATAAAAATTGACTTGCAGTGTTATCTGATTTTTTTTTTTTTTTACAACAGGTTTCTATAAAGCTTTGGAGACTGTCCTAGAACTCGCTCTTGCAGCCTAGGCTGTTCATAACTTGCAGAACTCAATCTGCCTCTGCCTCCTGAGTGCTGGGATTAAAGTCATGCACCACTACTATCCAGTGTACCACCACATGGCTACCTGAAATTTTATAGAACCAATAGTTTTCAAATAAAATTCATATTATATGAAATTCAAAATATGTTTGTGTAAGTATGAACAAAAAGTTTGTAGAGAGAGATATTAAAAAGTGACAATATAGTGGGCTTATATAAAATAAGTGTTCTAACAAACATCAGGTAATTTTAATGAAATGAGCTCAATCTTTGAATTTGGGAAGGTAATATTGAGTGAACTTAGTAGTAACAACAGATAGAAGGAAAAATTTGTTTAGAAATAAGGGCTTAATTACAGTCCTTTGGTAAGAAATGAAATGTCCTTGATACTATCATGGTCATAATGCAGAGATGACAGAAAAAAAAAACTAATTCTGTGCATGGTTTCTCTTTATTGCTCAAAGAGCACACCTTCTTGGAGGATATTTGTGAGGGTGACTGACACACCATTCTTAATATCAATCCCTTTTGGTGAACAGTTTTGACATTGGATCTCTAGATGTTCATGGTAAAATGGATTGAATGTATTTATCAATATTTTCCTCTCTTTGAAATGATTTCAGTGTATCATCTATTGAGGGGCTAATGCTAAAGTACTTTTAGAAATCACTGAGGATGAATGCTTCCTTCAAGTTTGGAATTCACCATCAACTTCCATAGCAACAACAGAAAAGTAAGCAACAGCTTTTCCATTTTGAGTTCTCTTGATTTAAGTAATGAAATACATTGGGTTCTTGGTGGAGATATGAAATTCTGATTTGCTCAGAAGATTAGAATAATTTAAACCATTGTCTCCTGTGTTGAGATAATCTGACTGTAAAGATGGTGACTGGGCACAAAGTCCATATGCAGCCAAGGAGAATTGGCAGCCTCTGGGAGAGAAAGAGTGTGTTGTACTTAAAGGTCTATTTTCCTGTAGGTCAGCCATATTCCAGTGGAAAGACACACATCCAAACATATATGGATATCATAAGTTGTACTTGATTGTTTAAAATAATTAGGAAAACAAAGATGTAGATAGGGACATGTGGTTGAGTCTGGGATGGAATAGAAAAGCAATGAATATGATATAAATGCATTATAGTAAATTTGCTAGGAACCAAAACAATTTTTAAAGACAAATGAGAAAATAACAAATTGTTAATCCACTTGGGCCTGTAAATCACTTATCTAAGAATCCTCACTCTTATGAAAGTTGATTTACCTAAGAACATTTTAAATATATGGGAGATATAACTATTCCATTACTCAGGAAATTTTAATTTTTTATTTTTCCACCTCTCTATATTTTCCTTTTAGACTTTTGATAATCCTGGGCATGGTTATCATTCTCAGCTGTCTGCATTTTTTTCTTTGCCCTCTTGGAAATGCCCTCTAGAAAATGATTAAACTTATATCTTGTCTTTTCTATTATTTTTCTCTCATATTCTTACAATATGGTATTTGATTTTCCTGTTTTTAGCTCTGGCCATTTGCTGATTAGTTATTAATTTATACTGCTATTCCTTGTTAAAGACTATTTCTCCTCTCTCAGAGTTTGCTATTCAGTAGTTTGCTGTTTGTTGTCTATATCTGAGGTTTCGTTAACTTTTCCTAGTCCTTATCCCCAGCTCTATTGTTGACATCCTTGTGCAAGCCATGCTTAGGCTATCGTGACACTGAGATCTTGTAGATATCACTTTCTTGTATTTCTAGGATACACTCTTACAGCTAATTTCTTGTTCTTCGTTTTACGTTCTTTCTGGTCCCAATTCCACAATTATCCTTGAGCCTTAGACAAAATAGCTGTGCTGTCGAAGTATCATATGGTGCTAGGCTCTGCAACTCTACATTTTTTAAATTGATTCATCGAAATTTTCATATAATGCATCCTGATCACACCTATTTCCCAGCCCTTCCATGTTTGTCTCCTAACCCTTGTTACTCCCCCTCTCCCCCAAAAATTTAAAATTCAAAAAATAAAAGAAAAATAAGCAAGAAACAAGTAAAATTTGTGTTATTGATATAGTCACTGGAGCATGGTCAAACTCTCAGAGACCTGTCCTTAAATAGAACTTAGTCTTTACCCACTCATACCTGCCAGACACCATCAATTGTGGAGATCTGAGATGTGTTACAGGTGTTTTTAGACAGATTAATGGTATGATTCTTTATGACTTTTTAAGGCAACCTTACTATTTCATTAACCTTTCTTTCTTTTCCATTTCCATTCCTCCATCTAAATAAAAGGCCCTTTTTCTTCATTTTCTTCTTCAGTTTACTTTCCCATTTCTACTCCCTCTCCCCTTGCTTACAATGGTTTCTTTTTACTCTCCCGATCTCAGGTTCTGCACTCACTTCTGAAGATCTGGAGCTAAGAGCCTCCGATAAAAGAGAACACAATGCTGACTTTATGTTTTTGGGTTTCCTCACTAATATGATCTTTTTTGATTATTTACATTTACTTGAAAATTTTGTTAATTAATTTTGTTTGATAGCATTGCCAAGCAAACAATTTTGTAGTGTATATGTATCTCATTTTAATTTTTCGTCTGTTGAAGGGCGTGTGAGTTGTTTCCCATTTTTTGCTTTTCTAAATAAATGAATATGACTGAACAATTATCTGTGTAGTGTGATGTTCAGTCCTTTGCACATAATTCACAAGACGTTATGACAAGTTGGGTCCCACGAGAGATTCACTTTTAGCTTTTTGAGAGTTCTGCACACTGTTTCAGGTGGCTTGAAAAGTTTGGAATTCTACCAGTACTGTTTGAACGCTCTCTTTCCCCACAACATCCTTGTTTGTTTGTTTGCTTGATTAATCTTTGCAATTCTAATTTGGAAAGATAAAAATCTCAATATTGTTTTAATTTACATTTACATACTTGGTAGTGACAATGAACAATTTTGAGAGTATTTTTCAGTCATGTTTATTTTCCTCTTTTGAGTAATAGTTATTAAGACATAAGACTTATTTTAATGGATAATTTTTAATGACATCTTTACGTAGTTCATATATTAATCATGTCAGTTCTCTAACTGGAAAATATTTTCTCCCATTCTGTGGGCTTTCAATTGATTTTTTTCTTTACCTATGTATAAACTTCTCAGCTTTGTGTGCTCCCACTTGCCAATTGTTGACAAATAAACAATAAGATAAAGACTAATTCTTATAAGGAAGTATATTAAAAACCTCTACCACCTTAAATTAGAAAACTAGAGAGAGATCAACAAATTAATAAATTCAGCCAAACAACCAAAATGAAGTCAAGAAGATGTCAACCACCGACACTGCATCATGACCCATGAATAGCCAGAACACCAATAAAACTTCTTGCAACAAAAGAGTCCTGGGCCAAATAAATTTACAACAGAATCTGGAAAAGTTTCAAACAGACTCTACAGTAAATTTTTTTCTATAATTTAAAATATTTTATTTATTTTACATAACAACACAGTTCCCCTCCTTTTTCTCCTTTCTACCTTCTCCCCTTCCTCAGAAAGGGTAAGGCTTCCCATGGGAAGTCAGCAAAGCCTGGCGTGTTAATTTGAGACAAGAACAAGCTCCTTCCCCCTGCATCAGGGCTAAGTAAGAAATCCCACCAGAGAAAATGGGTTCCAAAAAGCCAGCTCATGTGCCAGGGACAGCTCATAGTCCCACAGGTAGGGACCCACAAACAGACCTAGCTACATAACTTACCCACATGCCAACATCCTAGGCTGGCCCATGCAGGCTCCCTAGCTGTGGGGTATATAGAAAAAATAGAAATCAAAGGGGCACTCCCAAAATTCTTTGATGAAGCCAGTATTATCACTGTAATATCAAAACCAACTAAACACACACACACACACACACACACACACACCAAACAAAAGAAAATCACAGGTATATCAGGTACACGTTCCTGGTGAATGTAGATTCAAAAACGCTCAATAATATATGGCAAGCATAGCATAAACACATATCCAGAGGTATATTCCACTACCAATTTGGAAGATATGGATCAATATAGAAGTCAATAAACATAATTAACCAAATTAATGGACTTATGAATAAAAAAACACATGATCCTATTATTATAATCATAAAAATAGCCCTTAAAATGCAACATGCCTTCATAATAAAATTTCTAGAGAAAATAGGATTAGGACTAGGGGGAGCACATCAGCAATTGGAAAGCTGTGCGTTTTTGTTTTNTAGCTTTGGAGCCTGTCCTGGCACTAGCTCTTGTAGACCTCAAACTCAGAGATCCGCCTGCCTCTGCCTCCCGAGTGCTGGGATTATAGGCATGCGCCACCACCGCCCGGCTGGAAAACTGTGTTTGAATAAAACCTACAACCAACATTATCCTAAATGGGAAAAACTTGCAGCAATCTGTGGAGTCATAAATTAGACAAGGATGTCCACCATTGCTTCAGCCTCTTGTTCTTATGCTGGAAACACTAGCTAGAATAATATATCAAGTAAAGGAAATTCAAGAGATACCAATAGAAGAATAAGAAGTCAAACCATCTCTATTTGTAGATCGTGTGATATTATATTTAAGAGATCTCAAAATTCTACCAACAAAAGTTCTTTTAAAACCTTAGACAAATTCAGCAATATGCCAGAGTCCAGAATCTAATAGAATAAATCAATAGGTTTTGGTTCCTGCAAGATATGTTTAATGGAAATGGTACCTCTACTGCCTTAGCTACTACTTACACCACTTCAACATCATTGTTCTCTACTGATTAATGTTAACCCTGACTGGGATTTAATCTCAGTTTCATAAATAATCATAAACAACATTCAAAAAAATCATAGTAATTTAGTTGATATTTTAATAAGTTTCTGTTATTTGACAGGCGTAATGAGTATATAAAGCTGTTTCTAAAAGAAATAGACATACAGATTTAGAAAAAACAAATATTCAGATATTTGAAATAAAAAATGAATGTGTTTATGACTATGTATTTGTAGTCTCTACTGTTAGCAAACTATTAATTGATCTTCATCTCCTCTTCACTGTGACACATGTAGTTAATATGTGTAGAAAATGACTAGAAAAAATAGATTTAGCACTCAAAAATATTTAAAAATAATTTTAATATCTTTTCTTGTTATTATCTTTTATTTATCTCCTTCCATACAATTTCATAATAAGATATTTATAATTTTGGGTCTAGTTGAAATTACTCTAAATATTTAATACTTCAGATAAATTTTGTGAGTCAAACATATAGACGTGTGCATGTTTATATATGAATATATGTGTTTGTGTGTTGTGTACTTTTATGTGCATGTTCAGAGGTGAGGTCAGGCTGAAGGTTGATATCAGGTGATATTCTCAACTACTGTCTCTCTGAGCATTTGAAAGAGGTTTTGTCCATCAGCCTGGAGCTCAGCAATTTGGTAAGCCTGGTAAACCACCAAGTACCAGGGATCCTCTTGTCTCTACCTTTCTATTGCTGTAAACATGGGTGTACAGCAGCATCCCCAACCTTCCAGTTGTCTGCTTGGCATCTGAGCTGGTCTTCCCGTACTTTTATTGCACTTTACAGCCTAAAATATGTCCCAAACTTCCTGAGTTTTCCACTTTAAGGTATTTCAAAGCATGATTTTTTTTCTTTTCTTTTGGAAATGTTTTTTCATGTTCTTATGGTACATATTTTGAAGTCGTCCGATCTTACTTTCAAGGGTTATGAAACTGTACATTCTTAATTCTTCCCTCTTCCCTCTATGATACTGTTAAAGAAACTTTTTTCAAGCATGCTACAAACACTCACCAAGATTATCTCTATAGTGGTTTAAGGAAACGAAACTAGATTGCATTTTACCTCTGTCATCCAAATATATTTGGGTTGATTTCTAAACCCTTAGCTTTGCTTTGTCTTTTTTTTTTTCTTATGTTATAGCTAAATAAGTTCTTAATGTATCACGGAGTAATAATAATTGCTTTCAGTTATTACTTTGTTTTGGGGCAGTTTTGTTTGTCTCATTAAGTATTCATTTCTATTTTACTATAGAGAATCTTTTTTCAGAAAATTATGTATCATTCAATTTTCTTCTGACTTGCTTCTTCCTAGTGCCAATTCTTCTTCAATTTTTATTTTCCTGCTCTGTGCTCCATTCTTCTACTCCTTAACGTTTTACCTATTGACATCCTGATAGATTTTATTGACCATATCTATGACACATTTACTTATGTTGACTTTGCTCATCTATCTCTGTTTGGAATTCCCACTTTATTCTTGGAATTCTGCTCTATTCTTCCCTGCCATAGGTCCCCCAAATACCTATTAACCAATGGTATTAAAGCATACATATGCATAGCATACAGAGGGTAATCCCACACCAGTTTCTTTGTTTCTATTTCAGCCCTGAATTTGATGATTTTATGTTTTCTACTACTCCTGGTGAGTCTGCTTCTTTTTGTTCCAGCACTTTCAGGTGCTGCTAAGTCACTACAGTGAAATTTTTCCATTTTGCTTATGTAGGCACTATGTGCTTACTTAGAATTTCTTTCATACTGTCCCATATGTTTGGGTATGTTATGCCTTCATTTTTATTAAATTCTAGGAAGTCTTTATTTTTTTTTCTTTATGTCTTCCTTGACCAAGGGGTGGTTCAGTTTTTTGGGGCAGAGTGGTACTTGTACCTTACAGAATCCGATCAATGGGATGGGGATCTCAGAGCAGCCTACCTGCTGTTAGAGTTGGCTGGCTAGGGAAGCTGAGGCATGTAGGGGAGGGACCCTACCAATTCTGTACTTGCACATTTATTCTTTTCCCTTTGGCATTTATATTAAAAGACTTGTCCTACATACTTAGCTTGTGTGAGGTATTTCCTTTGTGAAGTAACTGAGTGAAAGATGTCATGTAAAAACTAAGCGAGTTCAAAATGTGCAATGAATAAAATCTATGAATACAATCGTTTGAAAATTTATGTGCTATTTATTTGCAGCTTCTAAATATGGGAAAAATAGGTCAAGAAGTGAATTCACACAAATCATGATTTAGTTTAGAAGAGTACTGAGAAATTAGCAACCTATTCCTACACATCTGTTAAATTCTATCAATCATTACAATGCTTGCTAACGAAAACAAGTAATTGTACTAGGAGTATGAGTACCATAAATATTCTTCTTAAAGTCTGAGTCATCAATATCAATAAAAACAATTATAATTGTTCCATTTAATTTATTTTCCAGACTATCTACTTAGTCTATACTTTCAAGAGTTTTGGTCATGACCTTTAGTTTTCATCAGAAAAGAGATGAATACTAATTGTAAATATTTATTTTAAGCATGAATGATCTCCTTGTATAGGTTCAATTCACCATTTCTTCCTCACAACTTTAGCTAGTTCTTTTGTTCTAAATGATAGAAGGTGAATAAATTAGCCACAGTATTAAAATAAATAAGCTGATCAGCAAGCACAAAAAGACTTCCCAATTCGATCTTCAAAATAGCCACAATAAGTCTGGATTTTTCTCTGTGGCTAATATACAGATTAATATACTATAAAACAGAATTTCATGGAGATACAGTAACCTCAACTAGATGAAGTGATTCAACTTGCCACAATGTTTTCTTTCTATTTAAAGAACTGTATCTATAGTGCATACCAAAATTTCAAATGAGAAAACGAGAGAGAGAGAGAGAGAGAGAGAGAGAGAGAAGCACATGTGCGCCTGTGTGTAACTAAAATAGCAAAAAGATGCTATCAATTCAAGAAGGATGGAGGTGTGGGAATAAGAGGAGTCAGAGGAGTAGGGACATGTGAGAGGCTAGAGCATGTAAAATTATATTTTAATTGAAATATTAAATACAAATACTGAAAACCAAAGATAAAAAGTAGCCTCGAAAATAAAACTGAAAGTATGAGTCAAAAGTGCAAAATACCTCGGATTTCCTTAGAAATTCTAAAGATGAAAGCTAAAGGAAGAAAAAAAAAACATGCAGGACAAAATAATAGAGGCCTGAGTAGACAGCCTTTGTCTTGAAGAGAATGCATCCTCCAGAAAAGCTTAAAAATAGATAGTTTTCTCAAAGTTTAATTTGCAGTTATGTTATATTAATGACAGTGCATTATTTTTTCATAGAAAATCACTGATTTCAACTGAAATTTAATTTCATATTAGGTACTGAAAATAAGAGAATACGTGGACATCATTTGAAAAATCCATAGAGTTGAACAAAAATGTTTTATCCTGAAAATTTAATATTTTAATAGTTAGTAGTCAAGTTTTGAAGTTAAGCAACCTATTAGTAGATAACAAATAATGATATTTTGGATGAAACTTTGCATGTAAGACAAAGTAATTCATTTATTATAGATATTTTAATGATAAAAGAAGCATGAAACATTAAAATACTTAAAAGATACATCAGTATGGTAAAATGTGGTATTTTTAATTTTTAACTTACTGCCCAATTGACACCCAAATAAAGCAATCATAGAATTAGAGGAACTGAAGGAAAATGGAATTAGATATATTGATCAGTATAAAAAACATATTCAAATAATAATTTATATATGAAATACATTTTGTCAAATATGGAAAATTTAAATTAACAAAAGTAAATCTGTGCCTCCCTATTACTATGCCTATACTCAAAACCACTTAGTTTCTAGATGTTAATGGATCAATTATAGAAGTTTACTTAGATAAAGTAAGGTGATCAGTCCTGGCAACGTGAAATCAACAACTCCACCATAGTTACGTATATATAAAGAGTAATTCATAAGAATGCTGTAAAATGCACTAGAGAGATACAAACTTCAGTGTTGAATGAGGAACTTTTGAATCAGGGCATTTTATCAAGTTTTGCATTTTTTTAAACCTGGAAACAACCTAGATGCCTCTCAACTAAAGAATGGGTAAGAAAAATGTGGAATATTACACAATATGGCAGGGAAAAATATGACATCTTGAAATTTTCAGGCAAATGGATAGATCTAGAAAACATCATATTGAGTGAAGTAACCCAGACCCAGGAAGACAAATATCATATGTACTCACCCAGTAACTGAGGAGAGGGAACCTGAAATGACCCTACCCTATAGCCATACTGATGAATATCTTGCATATCACCATAAAACCTTCATCTGGCGATGGATGGAGATAGAGACAGAGACCCACACTGGAGCACCGGACTGAGCTCCCAATGTCCCAAAGAGGAGCAGAAGGAGGGAAAATATGAGCAAAGAAGTCAGGACCACGAGGGGTGCACCCACCCACTGAGACAGTGGGGCTGATCTATTGGGAGCTCACCAAGGACTGGGATTGAATAAGCATGGGATAAAACCGGACTCTCTGAACATAGCAGACAATAAGGGCTGATGAGAAGCCAAGGACAATGGCACTGGGTTTCGATCCTACTGCATATACTGGCTTTGTGGGAGCCTAGCCTGTTTGGATGCTCACCTTACTATATATATGAGTAACATGGACGGGGGGGGGGAGCCTTGGACTTTCCACAGGGCAGGGAACCCTGACTGCTCTTTGGACTGGAGAGGGAGGGGAAATGGAGTGGGGGGAGGGGGAGAGGAGAGGGGGAGAAGGGTGGGAGGAGGGGGAGGGAAATGGGAGTTGGGGAGGAGGCAGAAATTTTTTCAATAAAACATAAATAAAAAAGAAGCTTTTAGGCATAAAACAAAGAAAGCTAACCTACAATTTATAATCCCATAAAACCTAGATAACAATGAGGAACCTAAGAGAGACATTCTTTGATCTAAACTACATGGGAAGTAGAAAAAAGTAAGAACTTCTGAGCAAATTAGGAGCATGCGGACCATGGGAGACGATAGAAGGGGGAGGGGAAAGGAAGGGAGAGGAGTAGAGAAAAATGAATAGATCAATAAAATCAGTAAAAAAAATTAAAAATGTACATTATATCTTTTCAAACCTAATGCTAATGGAAGCCGAATATACTTGATAGAGGAATTTAAAATACGATTCCTATGTCTAACTTAAACATCCCTGCATATTGTGATAATTTTATTGCATATTTACTTCATTGCCATGTTCTGAAACTGAACTTTCAGTATCACTAAGAAATTTCTGCACTTACGTGGATATAAGAAAAAGTGTAATTACCTTGTCTTTATGTCTAAACAAAAAATTCCTTCACGTAATAAAAGATGTGAATAGTGAAAGACTAATTTAGCAATTCTTTTGATACTCACTTGCTTTACTGAAATGCTATAGGCTTCGCTATACGATGCAATGCTGTCAAATCCTAGCATATTCGCCCTCATGGCAGTTCTCTGGTGTGTGCACTGTGACTCCCTCAGGGCACCTGCGAGTGAAGCAAACTAGTGAAGCTCATCTAGTGTAAGGTTTCAGCAGAGGTGCTCCCAAGATTTCAAAGTAACATTTGATTTCTCTGATCAGACAATAATTTTTGGTCCTCTCTACTCTTTCAATGGTTTAATCTGAAGTTTAGGAAGTTCTATAAATAACAAAGGAATTTAAGAAACTCTAGTTATGTTTACTCATATTATTATTTCAATTTATTTTTCATTGAGTCTATGTTTTAACTTTCACTAGAGAAGGATGAAACCTTACTCTAACTTACATTAACTTAAAACTTATTTTTAAATTGTCACCACCTGTTATGAATGGAATGATAAGATATGATAAAAGAGGAAAAGTACTTTCCATTATTACTTTTCTAGGTAGCATCAATTTCTTTTTTGTCAGTAGTTGAGATTTTTCTTTGATTGTACCAGTTGGGATGCAGGAATTTAAACTATTCCTTTACAATTATTATTTTAATGTTTTGGGAAGATAATTACATCATTTCCTGTTTTCCTACCTCCACATACTCCCACAACCCCACCCTGTGTCTTTAAAATTCATGGTCTCTTTTGTTTTAATTCGTGTCACACACACACACACACACATACACACGTGCACATGCACACATATTTCTTTATTTCTAAATACACAATTACAACATACTCATTTAAAACAATGTTATCCATATATAAATGTTTTCAGGGTTAACCATTTGTCAGTGAATACAAATAAAAATGTGTACTCTTCTCTGGGAAAGGCTATTTCTCTCACTCTTGGCCTTTTTATGCTGTTTTTAGTTCTTTTCTAGTATTGAAGACTCATGCAACTTCTTCCTGCCATGTTTGAATTTATATTATTGTGGGTTTTCTTAAGATAATCTCTAGGCACTGGTGCTGTTGACACTTCTTTGACATCTCTAGGAGACATAAATGCACAGTAAACTTCTTGCTCTTCTGACTGTTAAAATTTTTCTGCACTATATTCCACACTACTCCCTGCTTCTTAGTTATATGAATTGTGTTGTGGATGTATCAGTTGAGACTGGGATCCACACTCTTCATTTTGATTAGTTGTGGTTTTGCTTAATGACCTCTGTCTACTGCAATGCCATTTTGCTGAATGAATTGTGAAAACTGTACTCATGTGAGGACTGTAAGGATAAATATTTAGAAATTAAATTACCAAAAGCTGCTATGCAAACTTCTAAGAGACAAATGTAAACAATAGTTTTATGCAGCTATAGGGCTCAATGACTCATAGCAATCACCAGCATTACAAGATAGCCCTGAGGGTTCAATAGTGGAACACATATTTGGGCAATACCCCTCTGATCTTTAATTGGACTTAAGACCAGCCCAGCAAGAGGGAAATCACACCCACTACTAGATGCTTAGTTAATTATCCAGAGCTAGTGAAGTCATGGACTTGAAGTGAACTTAAAATTACCACCTCATTAAACCAATGTAATCCTTAGTTATAGTCTTAACTATTTCTAAGAAAAAAGACTTACTCCTCTATTAGTGGTAGCACACTGTGCTAAAATCAGGTATGTAATAAAAGCTTGTGGCTTGCTTTGTTATGGATTACAGCTAATATACCTAATGTTGCTGTTTATAAATAAGAAGCAACATCCCTCCCCAAAACTAAGTATTCAGTTGTCACATACATGCCACTTCATTTGACTTGCCTTATTTTAAGTATTTAGATTCATAGGGAGATTGATTCAGCTGGCAAACATTCTGATGGGAATACCAAGCTGGTAGTAGTATTTGTGTGGATCATGTTATTTTCCCACTGTAACAGATTAGCTGGGATGCCACCTCTAGCTCCAGGAGGCAAAACGATGTATGAACAGAGAGCAGAAATGAGATGCTACCCACAGGAAAGTCTGCAGTGTTTGGCCAGGCAGAGTCGTGTAATTGGATCTGAGGGCTGACAGCACTAATAGGCATGGTGACAGGAGGTGAGGGAGGCCCATCTGCGCTGGCCTGCAGAGTTGATCAGATCAAGGGAAGTGCTGGTCAGTCTTCTAAAAGTGACTCCTAGCCAAAATAGAATACTGAAAGTTTCCAGTCATCTAATGGGAAGACAGAGAGAAGTCCAGTGCTGTATGAAGAGGAGCAGAACATTAATCAGATCACAAAGCTCTAATTTTTCATATAATTTTTGCTCATTTTGTTATAAAAAATATCTTCTTTCAAGAATGTTGCAGTTACATGTTGGATACAGGTCAATCTCTCATATCTCTCATATTCTCATTGTTTTGTTGTTGTTGTGTCTTTTTCAACAAATAGAACAGCAAAGACCAACTTTGACCCAATAGCCAAATCAAAAGTTGTATCAAATATATCAGCCCCAGGTCCCTAATAGCACATATTTAACCACCTTCCCATTACGTATTTCACAGAGCTTTCTTTCACACTATTGAGTTCACACTAATTCACACATCATTAATTTTGTAGTTCAGGTATAAATGAATTACAATGGATTTCTTCCCATTATTTCCATCCTGTATTTTGTGTAGTTAGGTAAAAGTAATGAGTGGGCTTGGATCTTTTTTTTTTTTTTTCCCCAAATGCACGTATCCATTGTTAGCCTTGCTGGTGAAGGAGGCCGCTTGTTGGTTCTCAGCTGCTCAGCCCCAAAATAATCACACAGAAATTTTATTATTTAAAACACTGCTTGACTCATTAGCTCTAGCTTCTTATTGGCTAACACTTATATCTCAATTTAGCCCACTTCTAGCAATGTGTATCACCACATGGCTGTGGTTTACTGGGTAAAATTTCCAGGATTTTTCTCCAGAAGGGCTACATGACCTCTCTGACTCTACCTCCTTTCTCCCTCCCAGCATTCAGTTTAGTTTTGCCAGCCTAGCTAAGTTTTACCTTGCTATAGGCCAAGTCAGTTTCTTTATTCACCAATGGTATTCACAGCATACAAAGGGGAATCCCACATGCAGTACTGGATTGAGAAAGGATGGCTATCCATGTCTAACAAATGGGTCTTAAGCTACTGTTTAAGTAATTTTTATGTGCTTTGATCTTTATTTTCTTTTTTCCTTTGAAAATTTATCCAAGAGCTTTGAATCATCCTCTTCTATAACACCAATAATGAACTCTATGTGCTGCAGTGTTACTTGCCCTTAAAATTGTAAAGGCATCAAGTGAAGTGATGAAACAGATCAGTTCAGTCAGGATAGAGTGGTTGAAAGTCATAGCTCTCCCTACTGCCTTCACATGTCCAGCCAACTACTATTACTGGTCCAACTAATTAGGTACCCAGTGTGAACAGGTTAGCAGATAATTCATTGCTAAGGTGTGGATATTTGGCTAATTTATAAAAAAATGAAAAAACAAGGTTTAGGAAGTGCTGTGCTTTATTTGCTTTTATAGCTACATGCCTTCCTAATTTCCTCAGAAATCTTTATAATATTCATAACTTTAAACTATCTCTCTATTAATCTTTTATTATCATCTTGTACACTGACTATGCAAAAGTTGAACTTCATTTTTTATTACCCTCTAATTTATTTTCACTCTCAGCCATTCCTCAGAAGCACTTGATAGGTTTCCCTGCTTTAGAACTCCTGTTTTACCAAATACCAATGAATATGGATTTTCAATAAATGCACATAATAATAATTCAATAAATGGATGCGATTCGTACGTCCATCAATATATTCCTTGAAAATCATGGACTAAGGTATGATGTCAGTAAAAGCACCTGACGACACTCAGGCTTTAGAGTGAAAGTTGGATCTGAAATATTTTTTTTTTCAAGACAGGGTTTCTCTGTAGCTTTGGAGCCTGTCCTGGAACTCCCTTTGTAGACCAGGCTGGCCTCTAACTCACAGAGATCCGCCTACCTCTGCCTCCTGAGTGCTGGGATTAAAGGCGTGCGCCACCACCACCCGGCTGGATCTGAAATATTAAGCTTTCTTGAGAGCACCATCTCCTATGATTAGTAGACATGAGTGTTTCTTAATGTTGTAGAATTCTATAAATTTCAAACCAAATTTATAATAGAATTATTTTTTTTTATTTTTCTTCTCTCAAACAATACATTCCAGCTACATTCCCCTTCTCCCTACATTTCCCTACTGAGTAATTTCTTGAATTATATTGATATTTGTGGACCAAGTGCATATTATAAAATAAGCACAGATGTCTCACATCTAGTTGCCCTTGAAAATAAAAGACAAGTTGGTGAAATTTTAGCCAATTTTCATATTTATCAGACATTTGGTGGAACAGCAGAGCTAACTGAAGCTGAGACTTTTAGAAATAAATTTGTAATTTTTTCTTTTACTTTCCACCAAAACCAAAAAGTTTTTTTTAAAAAAATGGAATAATAAATGGGTATCCTATTCCTTCAGGAATGTTGAATCAGATTATCTTTATCATTGTGATTATCATACTTTAGCCAATGCATTGATTTTCTTCCAATGATTTTTGTTAGGGAAGAAAATTATTAGTTGATATCACTTGTATACAGGAGCCAATTATTTCATTACTCCAGCCAGACAACTTCTTTTCAGACATCCAATGTGAAATTAGGTCAGGTGCCAAATAATTGGATTTAATTAACAGTGCTCAGTTTTGTTAATTTCTTCACCCGAAGACAAGTAGAAGACTTATGTTTATACAGTATCTCCATGAACAGAATTGGTGGCCTCTGCCATTGCAATGTATAAATACTCAAGTATATTGAAGCATGTCATCTATGTTTGACCCCCTGTTGCTAATAACACGGGTGTATGTGACAGTCTTTGAATTCTATTTCTTACTTTCAAAAGAACAATGCATCAAAAGAAAACTTGAATGTTTTGTCAACAATAATAATTTCCCCTAGATCTGATAGTTATTTGCAGTGTAACGTGGTAGAGCTTAGAAGTGATATAAATAAGAGCCCAGTTTCTGTGGGACAGATTTCTTGTGAAAATGAATCTGAAAGAAATTAATCTGGGAATTGGGTGTTGACAAAACTCATGGTATTATGCAGCTGGTAGGAAAAGCTTTCTCGGTTGTATTGAAAACAAATAGAAAGGTGCATAGAGAATGTGGAGCTGTTCTATTTTGAGTGCCTTAACTGATTGACATAACAGAAAGTTTTTTAATCAATTGTAATTGATTTTACCTAAATTTTCTTTCATAACTTTTTTCATAAGCTTAAAATTCCAACTCAATATGAGCTATGTATATACATATATTTGTATATATGTGTGTGTGTATGTATGTATGTCTGTGTGTGTGTGAATGAATGAAAAGTTGCGAAACCTAAATCAATGAAAACATACATCCCCACTTGACAATGTTTCAATGATAACACAAGTTCCAAAAGGAGTCTTATTAAATTGCCCTGGTTATATTTATTAATGGCAGAAAAGGCAACAAGTTAAAATAGAAGCTAGATGATTGTATATAACTACAAAACTAATTTTTGTCCACCACATTTGTTCTCAGTTTAGATCAAGTCTGATTGTCCTTTCATGAACATACCAGTGATATGACCTAACATTGTTTAATATGATACAAAACTTGTCACTTACAATATGAAGGCTTCAATTTAAGATTCTGTAGGTAACTTTATGAGGTGACACTCTAGTAATATCAAACCCAGTAGTTCCCAAAGTATAGCAACCTGAGTGACGCAACTATAAATGTGCCACTCAGGATTGTCAATTCAGATAGTCTTGGTATCATTCAGAAACGTTTCTTGTTTTGAGAACCTAAACTAAGAAAGCTGGCTTGGTTAAGCACATTAATGACAGTCTAAGAAGCATCAATACTTTTCAGAGTCACACTAAGGAAAGAAAGATCACTACTTTCCTCACGTTAATAAAGCAAGAATGAGCCCACATTTGAATTGTTTACTCCTCCCTCTTTGATTCCTGTCTACTTATACTGTGTAAATTTTTACTTGTCTGTAGCCTGTTTGTTGTTTATCTCATATGCTCTTATTGCCTGTGTTTTGTTCCTAAGAAATAACTTTATAGACTTCTTGTTGTGTATCTGATTTGATTCTATTGCATGTGTTTGTCCCCCTCGAAAATAGCTTTGTTCTGTATTTATTGAACATCAAGTAAAGTATTATAATGGGAAAGAATGAGGGATATTTTAACAAAATCTTCTTAAAAGGTTTTTGAGGTATTATTTGGTCAAACTGACCTCAACTTGTATAAAAGAATTCAGTACTTCAAAGATACACTGTAAATGCAAACTTCTCTCGGTTTAGCCCAGTCCCACTGGACTGGTTTCTCACTGCCTCCCAGTCTTCACAGCCACTTATAAGATAATCACGTGGAGGTTTAATATTAATTGCATATTTCAGACTAGCTTTCACAATTAAATTAAGCCATTTTTAATAATCTTTGTATTACCTACCACCTTATTGATAGGTAATGTCTTGGCATATTAATTCTTTTGTGTCTACATGGTGTTTCCCTGACTCTACCTTCTTTCTCTCCTTATCTTTGTTTGTATTTCTCACCTATCTCTATTCTGTCTAGCCACTGGTCGAAACAGCTTTATTCATCAACCAATGAGAGAGACACATATTCACAGCATACAGAAGAACATCTTATGCCTGTATAAGCAACATCTATACTAGGAATTTGATGAAGAAGGTTGGTTTTGACCTGTTGGTCATTTCATCAAATGATTACTATTACAAATACTCTGAGTTTGGGGCAAGGAAAAGTACATAATTTAATATTAAAACTGTGCATTAGGTTAGTCTGAAAAAGCTGATTACTTGGTAAATCCAGGGCAAGTAATATTGGTTGCTGATTTTTCTTTTAAAAGAAGGTTAAACAAGAATGCTAAGTACACAGCAGGAATATCAGGCTAAGTCACAAATGTCCTCAAGGTATATTCTTAACTCTATTGTGAGGCCCAGCAAAAGCTCCAATTTCTTGGAATATAAGATATGTTCCTAAAAATATATCACTACTGAAATATATATGGAATAAGTGCTTTTCAAATTGTAGTGTCAAATACTAAAAGGTAAGAGTAAAGTTAGGGCATCTTTAATACTCCAGCACTCCTGGTTAGAGCTGAGTACATTATTAAACAAAATCAGCACTATATATCAGCTAAAATCATTGGGAAAGTTGTACATTTTGAATGCTTACTTCTTTGAAAACATGTTAAAGTGGATTTCCATTGGAATTTTTTTAAAAGGCATTTATTGGAGGGGTTTAGGTCTGGTTTAATCGATCTCATAAAAGGGTTTCTGCCCTGTGGGTGAAGTAGCATGGAGACTATTACCACACCTCTGCCTCCATATGTGTGAGAAGATAGATACCGGTGCATTTTAGAAGATTATTACCACACCTCTGCCTCCATATGTGTGAGAAGATAGATACCGGTGCATCTTAGTGCATCTAAGTTTCAGTTGTTCTGTCATCATTATGGGAAGCAAACCAAAGTAAGCAGGGAGTCTGATCTTTCCAAAAGCTCAGGGTAAGGGTGAGGAGAAGCAGCAAATCGTCAAGTATAACAACACTCTAAATAGAAATGAAGTTGATGCAATAAACTTCAGTGTGTTTACCATGCAACACACATTGAATGTCAAGTGTCCCAAAGGTGTGTAACGCTGAGTTGAAAAGACAATTAGTTCTGAAAAATTGACTCTGAGTTAGGAAGCCCTCCTTCATCGAAGTATAATGAAACATCACTCAAGCAGGCAGGCCCAGCAAAGTGCCAATGGTTTTTGTCTTAGACTTCAAGATGAATGTGGTTAAATCACTCACACTTCAGTATATTACTTACTTGTTTTAAGAGCTATTGAGAACCACTGGCACCTTCCATATGAATCTGTTGCTTGGGGAGTAGCCAGGCTGGAAAGGGCTGTATTAGTTTCTTTCTGTTAGTTATAAAACATCACAAACTAGGAAATCTATATAAACAAGAGTGCAGTTTGGCATTCTGGTTCAGCGGATATAAGTGTCCATTAATTCACCACACAAAGGCAAGGTTCAGGCATGATGGCAGGAACAGGAAGCTAAATGCCCATATCTTCAAATGAAAGTAGGAAGCAGAGACAGAAAACTGAATACAGGGCAAGACTGCAATCTCTTGAAACCCTATTCCAGTGATCCTCATCCTCCACCAAATCTGGACATCCAAACCTCCCCAAACAGTGTAAACTGGAGAACAAATCTAAGCCCACTGGGAACATTATCATTCAAAGAACTGCAGGGACTTCCCTATTACTTAAACAAAAGAATATATTTAGACATTATTGACAACTTTCATTGCAAGGATACTTGGGGGAATGCATTTGCATTTCCAATGACTGTTCTTTTTTGGAGTAAATTGTATGGTTTTCTATTAAACTTTCTAAAATTATTTTTCTTCTCTACCTTCCTATTCAGATTCTGCTAAAATGTTTAAGGCTGTAATAATATTCTATCTCTACAATAAGCATTTTACTTTACTGCATAATTTATTACTTTGGTATTATTATTATTAATTTTCTATTATTAACATTATGATATTTTAAGTATCTCATTGATTTTATATTTATTAACATATATTTTAATTCACAAGATCAATCAGTGGGTATATGCACGTCTTTATGGACTGTCTATCCCACAGATGCTATTTACTTTCCAAATTGTCAATAGCTTCTCAGTTTGGGTTAGAAAAAAATTTTTTAACTGATTGAATGTAACTTCTATGTTACTCTCAGTACAGTTCGCATGCCACCATTTATGAACCAAGCAAGGGCCTGGAGATGGAAATAACTCAAACGAGACCTGGGTCATTTGAAAAAAAAAAATCAGCCGAATGCTGTTTATTCAAGTATAGGAATATTCTTATATACCTAGCTGCTGCACAATGGAATCTCCCCAGGCAGGTGTGAAATTACCAAGCCCAAGGTGGAGTAAAGAATGGCCCTATAGCTAACCACCAGGAAGGTAGAGGGAACACAGGAACAAACAGGATGTTAAGCTGGCTGGCCAGAAACTGACCTAAAGATGAACCTTGGGAGGAGAGGTAGACCCGGACCCTACAACTGAATGTTTGAAAAGGGTACAAAAACTGAAATAGCTGGGGAGTAATGGTTAATGCTCTGAAATGTCCTATGGACACAGCATGGTTATTAGATACATAAACTTATAGCAGGAATGGTTATCTACTTAAAACTGTCATAGTATCACGCAAGTTTAAAATTAAATAAAATATAATAAATTTTACACAAACACAGAACATTAATGAAAATACAAAATTGTAAAGATACTGTGCTTTTGTTTCTCGACCTCCAAAAACCCAAATAATTGTACAGAAACAATATTAATTACTACACTGTTTGGCCGATGCCTCCAAAACATTCCTAGCTAGCTCTTGCATCTTAAGTTAACCCATTTCTATTAGTCTATGTATTGCCTCATGAATACGGCTTATCTCATTTTCTACGTATCTTGTTTACTCTGTGGCTGACTGGCATCTGCTTGACTCTGCATACTCTTTCTATGTATCTCTATTCAGACTTCCTGCCTGGCTTTACTCTGTGAAGCCAATGGCCAAAGTAGATTTATTTATCAACCAATAAAAGCAACATTTATACAGAAGGACATTCCACATCACAAAGTACTACATACCTTTAGTTTAACTTGACTGGTTTTTCTGGGCAAGCTTTTTAATTTTTTAAATTTAAATTTTTAAATTTTAAGTTGTCCTATGATGTAGGACAAACAACACAGATTTGTCTATCTCTTTCGAGTTTAATCTGTTTTTAGCACAAACATAATAACATGGCCTGTATTAAAATATTGAGTTAAAGGGGTAATTCATTTCATGTTTTGCCAGCAAATTGGTACAAGTAAGAATATCAAATATGTGATATAGATTAGGAAAAAAGGAACATTAAATATAAAAACTTATAAACAAATCATGAAATTCATAATCATGTGGTGAATCCACACTAAGATTTTGCTTTTGATATTATAATGGAGCACTGTGTATCTGGTGCTGTAAACAATTTCAAGCTGATATGTTAGCAGAGGCACAGCTTCTGTTCTACATGCGTGGTAATACAGAGACCTCCCTTCATTCAGAACTCAGAACAATTCAAAACCCGCACTTCTTAATACCAGGTGTTCTGCATTAATGAGGTGTTAAGGGACGTTTCTGATATTTAGTAAGACTTCATTTCTTTGACTATTATATGTTTTTTATCTATACAGATATAAATATGTATATATCTATACAGATATAAATATGTTTATGATAGGCATACATTAGATACCCCAAATTTAAAATGTTATTATAGTTCTCAACATATTTTACTTATTTCAGTAAAAGTGAACACGGTACTTCTCATGTAGTAATTGAACGAAAGTCATGCGTGGATCTTGACTTTTCTTTACCCATCTGAGAATACAACTCTCAAAATGACAAAAGACTGTTCCCTTGTGTATCAATAGTGGGTATATCTAATTCAGTAAAATAAATCTTGAATAGAAGATAAAGCCCCTTCAATGCACCTATCATTTTGCATCATTATTTCACTTGAAAATACTCATTTTTTTTGATGTAGCAAAACTGAAGTGTTGCAAACCAAGATAGCAAGTTGCATAAACTGAGTCTTTGTGTAATGAGCCCTCTTGTTTCAGAAGTCTACAGTTTTAGTTATTAGTTCATGTCCTTTTGTGGTGACAATGTGGCAAGGATTTGAGAGTAAGTCAGGCATATACAAGAGAATAAAAAAAATGTTAGTTGTCTTTTGAAGCCATTTAAACTAGAGACAGAGACATAGACTTAAATGTTTTCTCTTTCTAGATTAGTTTTCAGGAAAATTAGACTTATTTATTGTTTCAAATTTTACTTGAAGAAATATTCTAACATAATCACCTTGTGTTGTAGGTGGGTCTTCTATCTATCTGTTGTTTCATTGGTAAATTAATAAAGAAAACTGCTTGGCCTGATAGGTCAGAACATAGGTAGGTAGAGTAGACAGAACAGAATGCTGGGAAAAAGGGAAGTGACTCAGACTGCCTTGAAGCCAGCCACCAGGTCAGACATGCTGAATCTTTCCCGGTAAGCCACCACCTCGTGGTGCTACACAGATTATTAGAAATGGGTTAATCAAGATGTGAGAGTTATCTAGTAAGAGGCTAGAGCTAATGGGCCAAGCAGTGTTTAAATGAATATAGTTTGTGTGTTGTTATTTCGGGTGTAAAGCTAACCATGCGGGAGCCGGGTGGGGTGAAAAGCAGGCCTGCCTGCAGCAACCTTACTTTGAGATATACTTCTCATATTAATATGTAACTGTAGAGATGGTTGGACAGTTAGTAACACTTGTTACCCAACAAAAACTGTGGTTTGCTTCTCAGAACCCACATTAGTCCACTCACAACTGCCTGTAACTATAGGTCCAGGGAACCTTACAGCCTTTTCAGGCTTCCTAAAGTACCTATACACATTTGTGCATGCATACATACACATACACACACAAACACACATACACACTATGAAAAAAAGAGAGAGAGATTAAAACAAAAGTATAAGTTTAGTAAAAAAAATTAAGTAAGAACTATTAACACAGTAATTATTTGCACTTGGAGAGGTTTTCATGAATAATTGTATAAATTGGAGAACATCAATATTCACGATTGTAGACATAATTAACTTATAATGAAATTGTAGAAATTCAGACCTTAGATTTGACACTTACTTCTTATGGGATATAGAGAGATTATATAACTTTTTAAAAAAATTTTGCTGTATTAAGAGGAATAGATATGAATAATTATAATAGTTTTTATTTTATGGTATTGAAGTTAATTTACAGAGTTTGCTAATTTGAATGCAGAATATATTTTAAATTTTTAGTGCAAAAGTTTAGTTACAGAAACATAACATTTGAGGATTGCTAAAATGTATGTAAAATGTAGTTTATGTGGAGAATATAGTCAATATCTGGCTATGCCAATAAAGAATGAAAAGATAAGTTTTTTTTGTTGAACTGTGCAAGGCATTTCACTGAATGTGGAAAGGGTATTTTGGAAAACTAAATATGTATGTGTGTGTGTATATATATATCTTTAGACATGAAATATCTTGGGTTAGCACTTATCAAAGAAGTGGAAGACCTGTTGTGACAAAAACTTTATGTCTTTGAAGAAGATATCATAAAATGAAAAGATTATTAAAAACACAATGTTTTCTCTTTTCCCCCTGTTTCTATATCATTTAGTGGGTTCTCTACTACTGAAATCCCTTTTTCTAGAGCAGTGATTCTCAAACTTCCTAATGCTGTGACCTTTAATACACTTCCTCCTGTTGTGGTGACCCCAACCATAATATTATTTTCATTACTACTTCATAACTGGGATTTTTCCACTTTTATCAGTTGTAATGTAAATATATAATATGCAAAATATCTGATATTCAGCCCATAGTGGGGTTGAAACCCACTGGTTGAGAACCACTGTTCCCAATAAGGTCAATAACATTGTGCAACAAAAACAAAGAGAAGACAAGTGTAAGACATTAGATTAACACAATTTAAACATGCACTTGAAAAATCTCTTTTGTGTTGTTTTATGTGGTTCTGTATGCATGTGCACACATAGAAACTCACTTGCAAGCTTACTTTGAACTATTTAGAGGGTGCTGATTTGATCAGCAAAGTGTTCATATATATTTAACTGCTTATTGGTCTTATATTAAATAAATAAATAAATAAATAACTCTTTTTCACTTTTAAAGTATGTTGGTGGTGAAAGAAAAATAAAGTAGGAGAGAAATGAGATTAAATGTGAACTTCTGGCAAATATCTGGAATTTTTATTGTATTTCACATAATCTTCCTGAGAAAAGCATTGTGCTGTAGCAATGAATGGACTCTACTTTAAGGTGTCACCTCCTATTGTCTGTGACATTGAGATTCAACCTATTTTGTTGATCCTACCAATCCAAGAGCATGCAAGATCTTTCCATTTTATGATATCTTCTTAAATTTATTTCTTCAAAGACATAAAGTTTTTGTCACAACAGGTCTTCCACTTCTTTGATAAGTGCTAACCCAAGATATTTCATGTCTTTTGTGGCTATTGAAAATGGTGATGTTTCTCTGATTCCTTTCTCAGTCTATCATCTGTATAGAGGAGAGCTACTATTTTTTCTTTTTTGATTTGATCTTGTATCCTGCCATATTACGGATGGTATTTATCAGCTATAGGAGTTCCCTCATTGATTTTTTGGAGTCAGTTATGTATATTATCTGAAAATACCCAGAGTTTGACTTCTTCTTTTTCAATTTGTTTCCCCTTGATCTCCTTTTGCTGTCTTATTGCTGTAGTTAGAACTTCAAGTACTATGCTAAATAGATATGAAAAAAATGGACAGCCTTGTCTTCTTCTGGGTTTTAGTGGAATTGCTTCTGAGTTTTTCCTCATTTAATTTGATGTTGGTTGTTGGCTTGCCATATATTGCTTTTTTTATGTTTAGATATGCTCCTTGTATCTCTGATCTCCCCAAGACCTTTATCATGAAGGGGTGTTAGATTATGTCAAATGGTTTTCCAACATCAAATGAGATGATCATATGGTGTATTACTTTCAGTTTATTTATATGGTGAATTACATTGATAGATTTTCTATATTTAACCATACTTGCATCTCTGGGATGAAACCAACTTGATCATGGTGGATGATGGTTCTTACATGTTCTTGAATTCGGTTTGCCTGTACTTTATTGAGTATTTTTGCATCAATGGTCATGAGTAAGATTAGTCTATAATTCTCTTTCTTAGTTGTGTTTTTTGTGGTTTGGGTATCAGTGTAATTGTAGCCTTGAAAAAATAGTTTGGCAATGTTCTGCTTCTATTGTGTGAAACAATTTCAGGAATATCCACAGCAAAACACTTAGACTGAGCTCCCAAGATCCAAGTGAAGACAGGGAAGAACAATAATATGAGCAAAGGGGCCAAAACCTTTTTGGAGAAACCCCCTAAACAGCTTTCCTGAGCTAATGGGAGCTCACTGACTCCAAACTGACAGCTGAGAAATCAGGATAGGACCAAACTAGGCCCTCTGAATGTGGGTGACAATTTTATTGATTGTGCAGTCCGTGTGGAGACTGGTAATATGACCAGGATTTTTTTTAAAGTTTGAACTAGCTTTTTGGAGTCCATTCTCTTTGGAGGAATACCTTGTTCAGCCTACAGATAGTGACAAGGGACTTGCTCCTGCCTCAAATTGACTTTGTTGATTCCCCATGGGAAGTCTCACCCTCTCTGCTGAGTTAATGGTGGGGGGGTGGTGAACATGGAGGGAGAAGAGGGAGTGGAAACTTGGTTTGTTATGTAAAATGAGAAAAGATTGTTTCAAAGTAAACAAATAAGTAATTTAAATAAAAATAAAGTCACCTGTTTGCTGTTTGTGTGGGTCTATGGCCTGACTAGGGGAACACACCTCATAAACATCCAGTCCTGGAATAGTTTGCACAGCTGAAGTCATGCTAAAGAAATGGGCAGAAAAATGACCCTTTGATGTGGGAGTGTCATATCAATCTGTTGATTTCATTGGTTGAGCAATAAAGAAACTGCTTGGCTGGCCCTGATAGGTTAAAGCATTGGTGGGAGGAGTAAACAGAATAGGATGCTGGGCGGAAGAGGAAGTAAGGTCAGACTCTGCTCTGCTCCCGGAGAGATCCAACAGCTCTGCTCTCTGGAGCAGAGACACCATGCTCAGCTCTGCCAGATAGACACGCTAGCTCTGTGCTCTGAGGCAGACGAATGAAGCTCTGACCCAGGATGGACGTAGGTTAGAATCTTCCCGGTAAGCGCACCTTGGGGNATGAAGCTCAGACCCAGGATGGACGTAGGTTAGAATCTTCCCGGTAAGCGCACCTTGGGGTGCTTACACACATTATTAGAAATGGGTTAGAACAATATGTAAGAGCTAGCCAATAAGAAGCTGTAACTAGCTGGGCCAAGCGGTGTTTAAATGAATACAGTTTGTGTGTTGTTATTTGGGGCATAAGCTAGCCAAGCGGCCGGGGTTTTGGGGACGCAGCCCCGCTGCTCTTATTTCAACAACCCTTAAAAAGACAGTACCCCTTTCCTCAACAGAATTCCCATACCCCAGGGCAATTTTTGAGAAGGCTACAGACACACAGCTGCATATATCTGCAGACTTTTCTGTTTTTCTCAAAAAAAAGTTACTATTTCATTTCTTCTTTCTAGGTTTTTGCTAAGATTTCCACTTGTTACTTTCTCTAGTATGCCCCTCCTCATCCTGTAGCTGTCTGTTCCTAAGTGGCTGACCTTTATAATGGTTTCACTTACAGAGCAATGATATTTGTTTCTTTCCCTTCTTCTAGCTTCTCCTCTTGGATACTACCACAATTTACAGTTTGCCTGTTTTGAGCCTTTTATTTTAAATTCTAATGAAATTTTCCTCAATATTCTATATAAGCTCTTTCTTAATTGTTTTATGTTTATGAGATTAACAACTGCCTTAGGGTACCCTAAACTCTTCAGTATCATCTAGATATCATGAAAAAACAATCTAATCTTTGGATATTTTACTGCTGCAAACATAATTCAGTTTAACTCTGAAATTTCATCAGCAAGCAAGATAGAAAATTGAGTGGCTTTTGTTTCTATCTTTTTTCTTTTACTTCTTTTTTTAAGCCACACACTGCACAATACTCATTGAGACATGTTGAAGAGACAGAAGTGATACTACTCTGCAGACACGACTGCACTTGCAAGTTCATGATACATAAGTCTATTTTGAAGAGAGAAAAAGGGGGCAATTATCTTCTATCCAGCTTTTTGCAATTTAAAATAAACATATGTTTAATTGCCCCAATGTGTCAGGAAACCTTTTTTGTATTAAATTCCTTTGATTATTTGATCTATATTTTCTGACCATGAGAGAGGTACTTAGATATATGTAAATATGAGTCTAAACCTAATACTTAACCTGTTGAAGAATATGTATCTTTTAGCAAACTGATTCTGGTATTTGATATTTGGATAATATCAGAGACCTGGAGTATGTTGAATACCAAAAAAACTAATAAAATAAAATAAACAAATAAAAATAAAAAAAAGCAAAGTATGTCAAAGCTTAAGTCTATCTGCAGCAGTAAGATCTGGTCAATTGTGATAAACACAAATATACACCAGGAAATGTTTGAATAGGGAAACATTTTAATTTAAACAAGATGTGCTCAGGGTAATTCCAAGAAACAAAAGAGAAAAATAAATGAAACAATGACAAAACCATTGCTCACAGCACAGTGAGAACTAAATGATGGTAAAACATAAATACTTGACGATTATATGAAATCTAGGAATTAGAAATATCCTTGTAAATACTTTTACTCATACATTCTCCTCCCCTACCTTATGCTGCTTGATGATCATCTTGTACCTGATCTGTTGGTCAAAACTAGAGGTTTCATTTGTTGGCAATGAATGTCTAATTGGGCTTTTGTCTCTTCTGTTTTTGAACCTCCCCTCTTTAGTGATTCCACTTTAGATTTCTTTCACATTATACATTTTTTTTCCTCACTCATATTTGGTTTCTAGCCATAAATAAAGGACATTGAGCCTATAGTTCGGGTTCTTAGAGAAGCTAAATAAGAAGGAGAACCCAAAGAAAAACATATAGGCATCCTCCTGAATATTAACCTTTATCAGGCGATGAAAGGAGACAGAGACAGAGACCCACATTGGAGCACCGGACTGAAATCACATTATACATTTTTTTAATTTCTTTTTTTTTAAAAATTCCATTTCACATTCCAAACAGATGTCTCACTCCCAACTCTCCTCCCACCCCATAGGACTGAACTAGACCCTCCAGATGTGGGAGACAATGGTGGTTTGAATTATCTGAGGGGCCCCTGGAAGGAGGACTAGGATCAATATCCCTGGTGCTTGAGCCTAACTTATTGGAGCCCATTTCCTATGGTGGGATGCCATTCTCGGTCTTAATACAGGGGGAGGGGCTTGGTCCTAACGCAACTTAATGTACCAGACTTTGTTCACTCTGCATGTGAGACTTTCCACATTTTACACTTTTTAAGAAGCTTTTACTAGAATACGATTCCATGTGATCCATCAGATGGTCCATAATTTTAGCTATTTCTTCTTTTACTCCGTCCCTCCCTCTCTTGTTTCCTTTCCCTCCAACTTTTGGTCTCTTTATTTTACATCCTCACCCTGTTTGATTAAATGTTCTTATGAGATTTCAACTAAATCATTTTCTGATGCTAAGACAACACAGGTGGTAAATTTAAAACAAACCAAAAAAAAAAAAAAAGCGATAGTCACGCTTCATTGTCAGTCACAATTTCTTTTGCATTCTCAATGTAACTCAGCTTATATAGTTTATTATTTGATACATCTGTAAAAGAATATCAAATAGAAGTCATTGCCTTGAAAAGTAGTATTTTCTTTCTACAAACAACTCTTATTTTCCTTCCTCCTTTTTTTTTTTTATTTCCTGTGGAATGTCACAAATAGGTTCATTTACCAAGCAGTTTGTCGATGCTCCCACTGTGCCACAGACCATGCTGAGCTCAGGATACATACTTGGCACATGACTAGGTTGGCCTTTATCTAACATATGGAAGCTTGGCAAGCAAGCACAAACTGGGACTTTATATAAATGTATCTGCGCATGAAGGCACCTCTGTAATGGAGCCAGGAAAATATTTGAAAATAGTCAATGTTCTGTTAATTTTTGATAATTGGTAAAAATAGATTAATTTTTTTGTATATTTTCTTAAGATTTAGATTCATAACTTTAAATTTCAGAAAAATTAAAACAATTAAATTTTTCTGCTGAGGTCTAATATAAAACATTTTTCATGATTCTAGAGCCTGCAATGGAAAAGGCTTTATGAAAGCAAACTCTTTCCTCTTAGTCATTCTGAAATGAATATACCACCTACACTTTAAAATTACAGCAGATATAGTTGTTGCCAATCAGATTTCCACATTATTATCATCTATATCATTACCGAAAGAATTTTAGTAGCCATTAATTAGCCATACACCACATGAACTTTAGTTTATGGTAATTTTTAAATAAATTACTTTGCATAGCAGTTTCTTTATAAAAGATGCAGAAATGTTCTTAAACTTTGCAATTATTAGGATGTGTGTGAAGCCTGCAAATGCAATTCTTTAAAAAAAAAAAAAACAACAACAACATTTCTTCAGAGACACTATCTTTCTGGACTATTCAGAGCCCTTTTCTTCCTCCAAAGAAAATTGTTGTGGGATATCCACCAGAGAATATTACTCAGACATGTGTTTAAGCCAAAAGAGAGTCATTATTAACCAACTGGTGTCAATATTGAAAGTTCGGGATCCCAGTGTCATATGGAGCTTTTCCCATGGAGAGTTTTTAAGCATAAAACCCATACTTTGGGCTGGTATAATTCATTTAGCCAGAACAGTTAGGTAAAAGCAGAAGCTAAAAAGCAAACTTAGTAAATTTAGAAAACTCCCAGAGCTATGCATTTTGATAGATCAGTTCTTTGTTTTCATTTGGGCAGGTGGTGCTGTCTACATGTTGAATTTTATGCCCTGCGTGGTACTCCCATTGTGGAGACAGTTGTGTTAGGATCAGGGAGTTTACAAAGTTGTGGGGCCCTGTTACAGAAATTCCACATACAATGATTGCCATCACATTCTTTTCAGTGAAATGCAGAGTAAACAGTTTCAATGCTCTGGTTTCATCCTTTGCGAATGAAGCTTTGCTGATTTTTGTTTTACATGGCTGTTTTAAAAATTGGAAAAATCTTTGCCCCAACTATTGCCTATAAAAGAAATAAAATTTAAAATTTAAATGTTAAATGTTTTTCTCTTTCTTTAACAATTAAAAATATTCGATCGTTTTTATATTAGTCAGTAATCACTTCTGTTTTCCACTATCAAATTCTCTAGTCCATGTTAACTATTGTGAATTCTTTCCAAGTAAAATCATATCATAGTATCGTAGTGTGGCCATTATTCTCTGAACATTAATTACATGTGTAAATAGTTTAACCAGATTCAAAATTTTATGACACTGACATTTCTTAATTATTTGTTTGTAAATATAGCTTAATAACATGAAGATGATATTATTCATCATGCCTTGTTTCTAATTTAGATATCATGCCTAAGAAAAATATTTTTTATTTCTATTAATTTTATGATGTATCAAAAATAGAAAATAGATTTTTAAAAATGTTGATGAGTAAATGATTATTTAATTGATACCTTCATGAAAAAATAAATCATCATAGATAAACTATTAACATTAAAATTATCCAAGCTTCTTGGGATTAATTTTATCTACGAAATATAGAGTTGAACTAAATGTGCTTTTAAGTATCACTTATCTCTGTTTTTATATATTTCTCTGCACTATTCATTTACTCACACAGTTGTATGACAGTACAACAAGAGAAACACTGTAATCACATACTTTGCTACTAAATTGGCCACAGAAAATGTTTTCCTTGGCATAATATTTTTAATGTGCTTGATATTTGAGCAACCTTATAATCACTACTAATTCCAAATACAATTCTAAATCTAAAGAAATATCATAACTAAGAACTTTTAGATATAATTTCTGATATAAGATTTAAAGGGGATTCTAAAATGTTGCAAACTTCTACTGACATTATATATTAGTGATAATCACAATGTAGAAAAGATAGATATATTGTCTTTAAAGTTGCTTTTTTCAAAATGCCATCATTTCAGTAGCCATAGACATGACCACACAGAGGAGTATGTGAGAGTTTATATCTCCCTCCTTACTAACTCAATTATCATTTCTCAGCAAGTAAGAGAAAAAAATCACCTATTATCTTCATTTCTAGCAATGAGTTCAATGCTCTTATATTGCCGATGAAAGATAAAGCAATTTAGTCATTGATTTGTAACTCATGTGGCTCTTTTAATTTTTTTAGGCTATTTCCATATGCCACCAGATGGGCTTGCTGACAGTAAACAATCCATCAAAAGAAAACCTCTTGTTGTGAAGTAGGGCTATGCATCCAGGCAAAGCTCTGACCAATCGTGTACTTGAATCTGACTATAAATACAAGCACTAGAGCTTGAGAAGAAACAGCAGGGCAATGCTTTACAAAATGGCATTCGTTGATCTTTCTTAATTTAAGAAAGAGGCCATCCATCACCTTCTCCTGAGGGGGAAAATTAGCACATGATATTTAACTTACATAATTGGCAGGCAGTAAAAGTAATTTTTTCTCTTAACCAGATGGATTATTTCATAAATGGACCTATATTGTTTTCAACCTCAGAGGAGAGTCAATAAAATAGTCAGGTGACTTTCTTTAGCATAAATAATATGCCAAGTGTATGATATGGAAGCACAAGCATATCTTCAGACCACTCTCCCTTTTTTTTTCAGAACAGTTCAACTACGATGTTTTTATTGTATTTATCTCCATCTAAAGGTATGAATTTACCATGCATGCTGAGCAAATTAATGTGCAAAGACTTCTAGATCCAATTTAACAAGGCTCAGAGAAACACTGATAATTAGATAGTGTCTGATTTAGGTTTGCAATGCTGTGGTAAAACATTATGACGAAAAGCAACTTGGGGGGGGGAAGTGGTTTATTTCAACTTATAATTGTAAGGAAGAAAATGTAGGGCAGGAACTCAAGGTAAAAATCTGGAAGAAGAAACTGAAGCAGAAGCAATGGAGGGCTTCTTACTCTCTTGATCCTTATGTTTTTTTTACCTACGCCAGGATCACCTGGTGTGCAGGAGGACACCATTCACAAAGGCTGGCCTCTCACATATCAATCTCTAATTATGAAGATGCTCCAAGTCTTGCTTATAGTCCAGACTTATGAAGACATTTTCTCAATTGTGGTCCCCTGTTTTCAGATATGTCAAGGTTTGTTCCAAGCAGATTTAAAAAAAAAGAAAGAAAACAGCATGAACAGTTGTATTCAGATTCAAACAGGTTTGTAAGAATTTTGTGTGATCAAAGTTTGGTCCTGGAAATTTGCAAACTTATGTGCAGACATACCTTTTGAATCTTATCAGCCACATGATTTTTGTTTCTAAAAATTACAATATGTTGCTTTAAAAATAATGACAATTCTTTATTTTGGTGTAAAACACAAATTTTAATTTTTTGATTTCTTATTTATATATAATGTAATTTATTACTATTGATATTATGTGTTATTATAATTTATTATTATTTATCATGTAATTATCAAGAATATTATCATTGATAAGATGAGGATGGTCTGCTTTCAATATTTTGGAATCTTTCTTAAAGCTTGAAAAAATGCATTAATTGTACTTCATTAATTATTTGAGTTTGTGTATGTGTGTGTTTGTATGTCTGTCTGTAAACCTGATAACACTCATACCTGTGTATGATCTGTGGAGTTCTGAGGAAATTTTTTTTAATTTATCTTCTATATGAATTCTTTACATTGTAGGTCATAGAATATTCATATATTGTATCATGTCTTTGGATGGGTGGATGAAACAAATTCTTTCATACCAAAAGGAAGTATGTTTTGCAATTACCATTTATACCTAACTTTTTCTTCCTTTTTTTTAATGAAAAAAAATTTTCTGCCTCCTCCCAGCCTCTCATTTCCCTCCTCCTCCTCCCACTCCACTCCCCCTCTGCCCAGTCCTCTCCCCCTCCCTCTCCAGTCCAAAGAGCAGTCAGGGTTCCTTGCCCTGTGGAAAGTCCAAGGTCCTCCCCCTCCATCCAGGTCTAGGAAGGTGAGCATCCAAACTGGCTAGGCTCCCACGAAGCCAGAACATGAAGTAGGATCAAAACCCGGTGCCGTTGTCCTTGGCTTCTCATCAGCCCTCATTGTCTGCCATGTTCAGAGAGTCCGGTTTTATCCCATGCTTTTTCAGTCCCAGTCCAGCTGGCCTTGGTGAGCTCCCAATAGATCAGCCCCACTGTCTCCGTGGGTGGGTGCACCCCTCGCGGTCCTGACTTCCTTGCCCATGTTCTCCCTTCTTCTTCTGCTCCTCATTTGGACCTTGGGAGCTCATTCTGGTGCTCCAATGTGGGTCTCTGTCTCTATCTCCTTCCATTGCCAGATGAAGGTTCTATGGTGATATGCAAAATATTCATCAGTGTGATTATCAAAGAGAGAGAGACAGAGAGAGAGAGACAGACACACAGAGAGAGACAGACAGAGAGACAGAGACAGAGAGGTCTTGTCTTTTTTTATTTCTCATGGAGTTTAAATCCATGTATGTCTCTTTTGGGGTCTTCATTGTTGTACTAATTCTCTGGGATTGTGAATTGAAGACTGGTTTTTCTTTACTTTCTGTCTAAAAGCCATTTTGAGTGAGTACATATTATATTTGTCTTTATGAGTCTGAGTTACCTTACGCAGTATGATATTTTCTAGGTCCATATATTTGCCTGCATATTTCAAGCTGCCATTACTTTTTTTTTTCTGCTGTGCAGTGCTCCATTGTATAAATAAACTGCATTTTCTTTATCCATTCTTCTGTCAAGGGACATTTAGGTTGTTTCCATGTTCTGGCTATGACAAATAAAGCCGCCATGAACATAGTTGAGCACATGTTCTTATGGTATGATTTAGCAACCTTTGGGCATATATCCAAAAGTATTGCTGGGTCTTAAGGTAGGTTGTTTCCTAGTTTTCTATCATACTAATTTCAAAGCAGCTGTACAACTTTATACTCCAACCAGCAATGAAGGAGCATTCCCTTTACCCCATATCCTCTCCAGCATAAGCTCTCATTAGTGTTTTTGATCTTGATCATTATGGGAATCTCAGAGTTGTTTTGATTTGTATATCTCTGTTGGATAAGAATATTGAGCATTTCCTTCAGTGACTTTCAGCCATTTTGATTCTTCTGTTGATACTTCTCTATTTAGGTCTGTACCACACTTTTTATTAGGCTCTTTGTTCTTTTGATTACCAATTGCTTAAGTTCTTTGTATATTTTAGAGATCAACCCTCTGTCCAATATAGGCTTGGTGAAGATTTTTTATTTCCCATTCTATAGGCTGCCATTTTGTCTTGTTGATTATGTCCTTTTTTTTACAGAAGCTTCTCGTTTCAGGAGGTTCCATTTATTAATTGTTTCTCTCAGTGTCTGTGCTACTGGGGTTATATTTAGGAACTGGTCCCCTGTGCCAATGTGTTCAAATATACTTCTTCCCACTTTCCCATCTATGAGGTTCAGTGTGGAGTCAGGGACATGGTTCCAGTCAAGCAAGAGATAACTTGGCATTCCTTGAGGTTGTTAGGTGCTCCCTGAGGTCATGCTCCTAGAGATCATTCTAGCAGGTTGGTCGGGGTTGCTCCCATGGACCTCACTTGCTTGGACAAGCTTCCATGAAGGTCGTTGGCTCAGGCCAAGTCCTGCAAAAGTGGTCGAGTTGGACCTGCTCGTATGGAATTTGCTGGCTCTGTCTGGGTCCCATAGTGGTCGCTGGCTAGGGCCACTCCAGAAGAGATAACTCCCTCGGCAATTCTTGAAACTCCTAATGAGAGTATAGTTATTGTGCTTGCCTTGCTTGGGTAGATCAGCTTCGGTGGAATTATTATCAAAAGAATCTTAACATTTCATTGTAAGAATTGTCACATATTCTATTAATTTTTTTTGCTTTTTGTTTCTCTAAGATTTATGGAAATATTTGTTATGTAATATAAACTTTAATGTTACTAATAAATATATAACTGTATTAGATTTATTTAGACCAAAATTATAGTATTGCTGGTATATATAAAGTATAATTTTCAGAAGATGAATTGTATTTTTATACTAATGTCTTCTCTGTTGAATCTTCTAAATGCTTTACATGTGTCATCATATTAGTTAAACATGATGACATGTTTATTTCTTTTATAATTGACTCATATTTTCTTATGTTTGCTATATAGGTACTCTAGCACAATGATGAAAGGATTATATCCTATTCTTTTATGAACTTTTACAGAAAATCTAAATATTTCAATGTAAATTATATTAATTTATTTAAAATATATATAAAATTTGTTTAACATGTCTTAAAAGCCTCTAATAGATTATGCTTTTATGAGAATAGGCAACATAAATTAAGTTTTACTTTATTTTTCTTGATAAATAGTCAATTACCATAACTTTGGCAGCTTTAAACAGCAGTCCATTCTTAGCAAATTGCTCTATTAATTAAATACCTGACAAGGTATATTTAGTTTATATGAGATACTGTAAATAAACAGAGTTTTCTTAGGGTGTGGATCATCCATTTTTACAGGATGTCCTGATCTCTGATTTCCCCAAGTTTAGGAAACTTTTAGCTTTATAGTAGGGACTGTATTCATACTCTCTTTTGTAAAATGTGTAATATTATGATATATGCAATACATATTATATGAATTTAACATGTAAAATATGGGGTATCTATACAAGGTATTAGGAGGCTGAATTTTAAATGTCATCTGCACTGAGGTTTTGTCTGAAAGCATTAGGAAAATCATGTTACTTCCAGCTGAAGCTCATTTGACTGCTTTAACATATGAACTGAGGTCTCTATTTCCCACCCTGCCTCTGTAATCAGCCTTGGGTTATCCTAAAGTCCTAAGACTTATCTAGTCTTACATCTCCTATCTTCAATAACCACCAAACCCTTCTCATGATTTCAACTACTAATTTTATCTATCTTTGATTTTCTACTCTGAAAGGTCTCACATTACTTGATGGAGCTGGCCCATATACCTCTCCAAAATAAAACTAATTCTTTTCAGAATTCACATGATTAAAGCCCTCTTTAAAACCAGCCAGCTTAAGGTTTGATTGACTATGTACAAAGAGCCTGAGAAGCTTGGCATCCTATTATACATCTGCCTACCTCAAACATTCTTCCATGTGTTGACATGACCACATTATCTTTTCTTCCTTATTTGTTTTAAAAATCAGAATATATACATATTAAAATGATTGATGATTGATTTTTCACATATTAAAGTAACACTGAATTCTGATGATAAAGAAAGCATACTTTTCATAAGTTATCTTTTTTTCTGTTCTTATCCTTCTATTAAGATTTTGTAGTCAATTTTTCAATCAAAGATATTTAGGTTTTGTTTCTTTACACTTGATGGCAGCTGAAAGGCTGAGAATCAATGCTGTTCTTTTACATAAAAGATTTGTTTCTGCTTACAAACTAAAGGCAATGCTGAAAATAAATCACTCTGTTATTAGGTAATACATTCTTCTTTATTCTACTTCCCAGGATCATTATAAGAGGAGTATATGCTGAACATTATTTCACATTTGTAGTGTTGGCAAACTTACAGGGAGGTTATGTATACTTGAAGAGGCAACTCTTTGGATAGGTATCTATTAAGAATACATGCAGTTTCTTAGCTGTGGGTCTCTGCATCTGCTTTCTTTAGTTACTAGTTGAAGGTTCTATGATGACAATTAAGGTAGTCATTAATCTGATTAAAGAGGAAGGGCATTTTAGGAACCCTCCCCACTATTGCTTATATTCTTAGCTCGGGTCATTCTTGTAGATACCTGGGAATTTCCTTGTTACTTGTTCCTTGCTAACCCCATAATGACTCCCTTTTTCAAGATTTCTCTTTCCCTGGTCACTCTTTCTGTCCTTCACTCAAATAAACCTTCCCCTCTCCCTCATGTTCTCCCTCCTGCTCCACCTCTCCAGCAACGAACTGGGTCTAACTATTGGAGTCCAGCAATAGAGAGGGAGAAGCAATATTAGCAGCAAGTAGGGCAAGACCATGATGTGAAAATCCACATAAAAAGTTGAATGGAGATTGTGGGAGTTCACTGAGTCAAGACTGAAAGCTGGGGAACTGCATAAGACCAAACCAGAACCTCTGAATGTGGGTGACAGTTGTATGGCTTAGGCAGTTTGATGGGCCACTAGTAGTGGTACCAGTATTTATCATTATGAACTGGCTCTTTGGAACCCATTCTCTAAGGAAGGATACCTGTTCAACAAAGATTCAGGGAGGAGGGCCTTGCTCCTGTCTTAAGTGATGAGACAGACTTTGTAGACTCTCCTTTGGAGTCCACAACCTCTCTGAGGAGTGGATAGGGGAAAGGTGGTGTTGATGGATGGAGGGCCTGCTTTTCACCCAGATACCCAGCTAACTTAGCCCCAAAATAATCACACAGAAACTGTATTTATTTAAACACTGTCTGGCCCATTAGTTCTAGCCTCATATTGGCTAACTCTCACATCTTGATTCAACCCATTTCTAATAATCTGTATGTCACCATGAGGTGGTGGCTTACTGGGAAAGATTCAGCATGTCTGACCTGGCATCTCCATGGTGGCTCTCTCTGACTCTCTTCTTCCCAGCGTTCAGTTCTGTCTACTCTGCCTACCTAAGTGCTGCCCTATCAAAAGCCCAAGGCAGTTTCTTTATTCAACCAATGAAAGCAACATATGGACAAAAAACCCCTCCTACAATATGTTGGAAGATGATGGGGGAGCTGTAGGATGGGATAGGGAGGAAACTATGATTAGTACATAAGTTAAGTTTGTTTTAAAAATAAAATAATAAAATCAACATCTAAATATCAAAAAGGAGTAGATAAAATGTTTGATTTTTTATTTTATTTTTAAATTGATTTAAATGTTTAATAAGGACATTATTTGACATTAAACATATCCGCTAATATCTTTTGGCTTCTATATTATCTTGGGTTCATCAGAAAAACAAAATTAGCAAGGTATGAAAATCTAGTATCTGCCCTTCCTATGCTATTGGTTTGGGAAGTGAGTCACGAAACTGTGCCTTGCAGTGAGTCTGATATTTGTGGGCAAGTTGAGCAACTGGAGATGCACGTGTGAGTTGATGTAGCAAAGACATCATGAACATCGGGTAGAACCAAGTGGCAGATCTCAGGAAATTATTCATTGAAGTACTGAGGCAGGATTGGTTTGCTTTAGAACAGCTAAAAATTTGTCCCATCTTTTCAACCAACTGAATAAGGCCAATTAATCAATATTATAAAGAGTGATCCACTTAACATAATGTTTTAAACCATTAGAGAAGAGTTCTTGGAAATACCTTAAGGAAATATGAGCTTTGTATTTCATTTTTATGTTTGTTTTTGTTTTGTTTGTGACACAGTCATTAAGCCCATTATTGTTGCAGACACATTATATACTTAAAGATGATCATGAGTTCCAGATTCTCCATCTAACTCTACATACTTGAATGACAGGTGTACCCATGCACATGTAAGCATTTTATAATAATATATTTCAGCTTTATTTATTTACTGTTTGGATATGTGTAGATGTGGGTTTATTGATTTCTCACCTCTCTTCTCTCCCTCTCTCCACTTTTCTCTCCCTTTTCCCATCTTCTCTATGTCTCTGTCTCTCTAGTGAGATTGTGTAGTTTGTGTGTGTGTGTGTGTGTGTGTGTGTGTGTGTGTGTGTGTGTGGTGTGATGTGTTTAAGGTATATCCGTGGAAGTCACCGGGAAGTTAAAAGACTATTTCTCGAAGTGTGAGTTTCAGAGTTTGCACTCAGGTTATTAGGTTTGTCAGGGTTCTCATATGTTGAGCCATCTTGAGGCCTTTTCCATGTGTGCTTCTACACTACATCATTTCCTATTGCCTGTTGAGGTCAGAAGTGGTTGTCAGAAACCAAAGAATTGTAGTTATAAATGGTGATGAGCCACAATGCTGGGAATAAAACCTGGTTCTTCTATAAGAAAAATGAGTGCTCTTAAATGCTGAGCCATCTCACCAACTCCAGCTTACAAGTTTTTTAAACTGGTTATTTAATGATATTTTGACTGGCATTAGCTATATTATAATATAGATAGGTATTTTGATGCATTTGTTGGATTCTTTTGTGCAGTTTCACAGTTCAACCAATATTATTCATCAGATAAATTGTTCACTAAACAGTTTTACCTAGTTTATAATCTATAGCACTTGGAAAGGAAACACTAAAACTTCTTACTTTATTTAATAACATCAAAATATAACTCACATCACTATTTGCATTTAAATTGCCTTTTACTATTCAGTCACATATGACCAGTCTGTTTTCTGGCCTCTAAATTTGGCAAATGGCCCAATAGAGCCTTTAATTATTATTGCATTTCTATTGATGTTATTGTTACTGACAGTTATTTTCAATTTAAAAATTTAATAGTCTTGAGTGTTTTATTTTATTTAGTGTTTAGATATATTGATGCCCTCACTGATGCAAAGAAAACTACTTTTTAATTATCTATGAAATATATATATATTCAAAAACCCAATATTTTATGATATATAGGTGAAAATAAATACATATATTGATGACATAACAATGAAATGGAAATGTCTCTAAATATTAACTCCATTAATTAATATATATCTCAGACATCAACAGAGAAATACTGTAGTGAAATAGATGGTGGTTAACAGAGAAACCATTAGCTAGTTGAAGTTCAGAGATATGTAACTATGGAATTCTCAGCTAGGAATAAGGCATCTATATCATCACCCAAAGCTATTCTCTTATGCAAAGCTTAAGGCCCATAAGGGAAGAATGGAAGTGATGAAAATATTGTTAAAAAGAAAAGGTTGAAGAAGAATGGAAAGAAACAGCATCTTCTGAACATGTACGAAAAACTGTACTCATGAACACATAGAAACTATGGTTCCTTGAAAAGTCCTGGCATGTTCAGATTAGTCAGCAATATAGTATAGGGGTAGTAAGATTTCATGAGCACCAAGAACTGTCTGTAACTCTATCTCTTATGGTTTCTGTAAGTCCCTTACTGAACTGTACATATACCCTCCTACACACCATATACATACACACACATACAAATATTTAAACTAAAATAACTTTTTAATCATGAATTGAATGAAACTAGTTTCAATTAGCCAGAGGGAGCAGCTTAGAATTTCAAGTCAAACCAAATTCATGACTTTTGTTGTTACATACATTGGATACATTCAGAGCTTATATCTATTTATTGTTTAGCTTCACCAAAGTTGTATGTCAATAATGTTTTTATGTCTTCTACTTGAAGACTTTTGACAAAATGATAATACTATACTGCAAAGGATTATAGAAGCTTATGACATAACACATGCAGCAATCTTGCTATAGTTTATCTTTGGCTAAAGTACAGTACCAAGAGAGAAATCTCTAGCTGTTTTAAAGGCCAGTAACATAGCTTGCAGCTAATTTTTTGAAGCATAAGTGTTATAAAAATTGTGGTTCCCAGGATGTTTATGGATAAAGGATGATTAGGACTCTGTAAGTGAATTCTAGCAATCACAAGCCTGCTGAAACTCATAAAACTAGTGTCTCTCAAACCATGCAATAGACTTTTTTTTATCTTCTATAGCACACATATCATTACACTACTTGGGACTCTTCAAACCAGATGGAATCAATATTTTCAGTATGGCATGCTCTATTTTACTATTATAGTAATTCTATGTAATATGTGTTTCTACAACCAGTTTAAAGAGAATCTATTATGCAAACAGCATAATACTAGTATAAAATACTTCATGTTACTGCTCAGGATCAAGTATCAGGCTAGTTCCTTTATGTTTTTCTCCATTTTCTGAAACAAGGGTGTTTACTGCAGGATAAGATAACCCTGTAAGAGTCCATCTATAATTGTCTCTCTGAGTCTGGGTTACCTTACTCAATATGATGTTTTATAGCTCCATCCATTTGCCTGCAAATTTCAAGATGTCATTATTATTCTCTGCTGTGTAGTACTACATTATACAAATGTACCACATTTTTCTTTTCCATTCTTCAGTCAAGGAGCATTTAGGTTGTTTCCAGTTTCTGGCTATATCAAACAAAGCTGATATGAACATAATTGAGCACATGTCCTTGTGGTACAATTTAGCATCTTTTGGATATATATCCAAAAGTGGTATTGCTGGTTCTTGAGGAAGGTTGTTTCCTAATTTTCTGAGAAATTACCTGTTGTAATTGGAGTGGCGGGGCTGCGTCCCCAGCACCCCGACCGCCTGCTAGCTTATGCCCCCAAATAATTACATAGACACTATATTCTTTTAAACACTGCCTGCCCCATTAGTTTCAACCTCTTAACCCATTTCTAATAATCTATGTAGCACCACGAGGTGCGCTTACCAGAAAGATTCTAGCCTACATCCATCCTGGGTCGGAGTTTCATCACGTGTGTCTCTGAGAGGAGCTGCATGATTTCTGACCTCACTTCCTCTTCCTCCCAGCATTTTGTTCTGTTTACTCCACCCACCTATGTTCTTACCTATCAGGGCCAAGGCAGTTTATTTAACCAATGACCTTCCTCCATCAATTACCATACTGATATTTAAAGAGGCTTTACCAGCTTGCACTCCCACTAGCAATGCAGAAGTGTTCCATTTACCCTACAACCTCTCCAGCATAAGTTGTCATCAGTGTTTTTGATCTTGGCCATTCTTACAGGTCAGTCTCAGAGTTGTTTTGATTTGCATTTCTCTGATGACTAAGGATGTTGAGCATTTCCTTCTCATTCATAAGTGGCTTTTAGACATAAAGGAAAGAAAATTAGCCTACAAATCACAACCCCAGAGATCCTACAATACTGAGGAACTTAAGAGAGACATACATGGATCTAATCTACATGGGGAGTAGAAAAAGACAAGATATCCTGAGTAAATTGGGAGCATAGGACCATGGGAGAGGGTTGAAGGGGTGGGGAGAAGCAGGAAGGGGAGCGGGAAAAAAATTATAGCTCAATAATAATCAATAAAAATGAGTACATCTATAGCCTGTGGTCACCAGTATTATTTCCATCACGGCCCCTATAGCTGAAACATATAATTGGCAAAACTCCATCTACCTAAACAGTAAATAGATTTGTCAGAATTATATGCTTTGGTTCTGACTATAAAAAATAAGATTATGTATTGCATTTCTCTTTTCCATCAGTTATTCATATTCAAGAAAACCTGAGACACTGGGGCTATCTTCCCATGAATAACTGGATAGCATCTCTACTCTTGTTTATTTGTCCCAGGTCTTTCCCCAGTTTGAATTCCTCAAGCTTTCAGACTAAATTTATGAATCATTAAAATTTCCAGATTTTTCTTCTCTTTTGAGAGACTTCCCATATGCCCATCTCTAAGAAAAACTTAACTGTTAAATTCACCTAAGACAATTAATCATAGTTTGTTTTTAGAGATTACTAGATGAGTGTTCTATTCTCAAATCATATTCATTTTTCCTGAGTCATCTAACAAAATTTAGATAGTTAGATACTTCCCCCTATTCTTAGTGACTGTCTGTCAGCTCTGACCTCTTTTGTCACAGTGATTCCAATATTCATTTCTGTCTTCTTTGGTCAGACTTCTGTCTTGCCTCCTTCTAGTAACTTCCATTACTCACCCCAACTTTCTCCATTTCAGCCTTGCTGAGCTCTTTTGGACTTGGGAAACAAGAAATGGTTACACAATAGAAATAAAATTCTTTATGAAAAGTTTCCCACAGTTTTTCTGATGGCTCCTGTTTCCTGCTATATTTGTTGTTGGCTGTTCAACTTCCAAGTAAGTCTTTTTTTTCCTCAATTAAAAATGAAAGGTAACTCATCTTCATATTTATATCTTCTATGTTTAGTTCATGTTTTGATTTAATAGAATTTCATCTAAAATAATAAATATTTACCAACTGACTTTATTCATTGATATTATTTACAAATGTATACCCACATAAAAAGCATACTTTCTCCAATGCAATATCCCATTTCTTTCATTGTTAATTTATGGTATCAAGCAGAGACCCTCAACTGATTGACAAAGTATTACAGTTATGTTATTTGTAAATTACAATCTATAAATAAATATTTAACTAATGCAATATTTAATTAGTAAATTAATAATATAGTGATTCAATATGCATCTATTTTATTTGTTAATAACACATTCATGAAAACAAATTTTGGGAAGTTTTTTAACCAAATCATGATAATTTGAATATCATGCTCTATTAGTATAGCTTTAAAGCAATTAAGGCTTATAATTGAGGAAATTGAAGATGTGGAAATGAAGATAAAGAAACATCTTTTTCCAAAAATAAATGACATAAAATACTGAACAAGTGAAATATAATTTCTTACTATGTCCTTCACTTTATAGCACTTTAGGAAAACTTGCATATAATCAACAAGAAAGTACAAAAGAGTTTGTTGATACTTACTTAGATTGTTTCCTTAGGAGCCAGGTTTTATTGTAAAGAAAACAGCTCTTGATTTAATGTTAAAAGAAGATGGATAGTATTATGAATGTCTTAATACCAGCAGATAAATATTGAGACTAGATGGGTAACTATATGTTTAAGTACTCCATCACCCCTCAGCGGTTCCTATTCACCACCTTACTGTTGATGGCTTCATTCTGGCACCTTGCTGCCCTGGATTTGATTCTCCAAGAATTAGCAGATGAAATCAGAAATTTTTGTTAAAATTTCATTTCAGGTAAGAAATTATATTGATTTTTGTCATTTGAGTCATACTAAAAAATAATTTGCTTTTTTTTTCTGAAATTTAGATTCATCTGGCCATCATTTTATTATACAAATAGTTAGACCTTCTTTAGTATACTGTTCAAATATGAACAGTTCCAATAAAACACACATGTAAATAAGTATACTCAATGATCTTTGTTAGTTCACCTCCTAGCACATTAAAAAAAATAGACTCAGGCATGAAGATGTCTCATGTCTATAATCTCAGCATAGGAGCCTGTGGCAGGCACATTATCCAGAATTCTAGGCCAGCCTGTTGTAGGTATGAGACCTTCCTAACAATCCTTTACAAATAAGTGTATAAACAGTACCATAGAAATACTCTAAATTGTTTCTGCATAAGAAATGGAATCTTAAGGATATTATGACAGATAGTGGAAATAAACATTGACTTCATTTTATAATTTTTATAATTATCTTACTTATATAAAGCTGAGAAATACATTTGATTGGATACATAAAGTTTTTCATCAGAGATTTTCCTCTCTCTCAGGTTTATTAATCTTATATAACGCTTATGACTCTGTACATAGGTGATATAAGATAAAGACTTAGTCAGTCCAGATTCTCTTTACAATTTCAGCTTTTCTCTTCACAGAGGCAAACACTTGAGTCTATGCAATGAACGTACACAGAGCCACATTTTGAAACTGAATAGGTATCCAGTAATTATGCCATCTTTATTGAGTCAGAATGCATAACAAAAGACTCAACATTTCACCAAATAATGCTTAATACGTGTAAAAGATGGAAATTAATTTTATCCCTGCCAATTTTTATTGAATTCACATTTGAAGTATAATATTTCAGTCATATTTTCTCATCTGCTGCTAACAACTACCCTGTTATGTTTCCTGAAATTGAAGTTTTCCTCTACAGTAAGATGTGGAACACAAAAGATATAAGAAGCATAAATTTTTGGTTACATGTTTTTCTATTTCAAACAGTAAAATAATAATAGAACATCATTGATACTTCATATATATGCAGAAAAGTTTCTGTACATCTGTGTCATGGCAAGTATCCACTAAGTGACCTGGAGAAGAACCCATCTTCTGAGCACTCAGAGATACATGTTGTATATTAGATGGATAGTCCCCAAGGAAAACAGGAGGTATGTGCCAGGCTCTCAGTGTGGCAGAAATGATGAAGATTTCAAAGCACTTGCCACCACTTTAGAAACACTGTCTTACACAACTCACAGAATTCTCTGCATCGATCAACTTAACTTGAAAAACTATTTCTCACAACAGAAGAGCCAAGTTATTATACGTTTGTGCAATTACTAGTGACCTCCATTTTTGTCCCCTTTTAGAGGCATCTTTTTACGGGCAATTTGGGAGCCATTGTGAGTGAGCAGCCTTTCTGAGGAGGCACTTCACAGCTCAGGCCCAGATGACGCTGCAGAAGCTCTCTCTACAGCAGGATGATTCACATGCCTCTCAACCACATGAAGTGAGCACTCAGTTGAACTCAAAACTGAGAGTTTCCGTTGTTGTGTTGAGCCTAGCTTTTACATCAGATACTCGAGTTTTCCGTTGCAAAATTGCTGAAACTCTTACCATGTCCAGTATTCAAATCAATTTAAAATTAATACAGTCAACAAAACGAGTGACATCAATGTGAACATCTCTTCTAGTTTCAACAATATTTGAGAGTTTTATTAAATTCTACTCCATTATTTACTGTGAGCCCACTGATGTACTCATTTGAGGACATGTCCCATCAAGGAAATTGCATATTTCTTTTTGAATCTTTCTTTCCCCCAACCCTCACATATGACTCTCCTTAATCTTTTTCAACGTCATGGGCTCTTTTTCATTAACTATTGTTACCTACATATATACATCGATACGTATAGATAAAGCATGTAGGTAAAGATTTTACATGCATTCATATGTAAAAATTTACACGCATACATATATCCATTTCTTATATACGTAAATACAACCTGCTCAGTTTGTATAATGTTACATAGTGCATGTTTTTTTAGTATTAATCATCTGGTATTGAATAATTAATTGGCACATCATTCACTGAGGAAAACTATCTTTTCTATTTGCATTCATTCCTGAGTTTGCTTGTAGTTCTTTCTATGTGAACCACAGTTAAAGACGTAGTGAGAATTTCAACTATGTTCATAGCAGCATTATTTGTAATAGCCAGAACCTGGAAACAACCTAGATGCCCTTCAATGGAAGAATGGATGAAGAAAGTGTGGAATGAATATATATATA
>NW_026068023.1:4346466-4347206 GCF_014885135.2 Alexandromys fortis | reverse complement strand
GTGGTAAAAATCAACGACAACTTGAATTTTTTCATTTAAATGGATGGAAATAGAAAACACTATCATGAGTGAGGTAACCCAAACCCAAAAAGATGAACATGGGATGTATTCACTCATAATTGGTTTTTAGCCATAAATAAAGGACATTGAGCCTTTAATTCATGATCCTAGAGAAGCTAAATAAGAAGGTGAACCCAAAGAAAACCATATAGTTATCCTCCTGGATATTGGGAGTAGACAAGATTGCTGAGAAAATGATGTAGGTGTTTTAATTATACTTTGTTTCTCTGTAAAATGTGCTTTCTTGACCACTGAGCTATATCTTCTCTAACCCTATAACCAGGATATGTCTCTTAAATGTACAACTCAGTATTCTATTTTAGCTTAAGTTTATGGTCAGGAGAAAGTCATTTGGTTATAACAGAAATGTCTGAGTATCAAAATATCCCTTAGGGATGAGACCTCTTCTACTACTGCTGTGGCAAATTAAATTTAGACAGGATTTTTATTTTTTCATGAACAAATCAAACATTTATCAGAAGAAAAGGTTTTGAAATAATGATATCTTGAAATTTTCAGGCAAATGGATGGATATAGAAAACATCATACTGAGTGAGGTAGCCCAACCCAGAAAGACAAATATCATATGATTCACCCATAAGTGGCTTTTAGATATAAAGCAAAGAAAACCAGCCTACAATTCACAATTCCAGAGAACCTAGATAACAATGAGAAGACAT
>NW_026068023.1:4319949-4346213 GCF_014885135.2 Alexandromys fortis | reverse complement strand
TGGACATGGGAAGTAGAAAAAGTCTCAAGAACTTCTGAGTAAACTGGGAGCATGGAGCCCATGCAAGACGGTTGAAGGGAAGGAGAGAGAAAGGGAGGAGAGCAGAGAAAAATATATAGCTCAATAAAATCAATAAAAAAATAGTTGACTAGTTTTACCAAAAAAAGAAGACAATAAAAAGTAAAAAAGAAAAGCTTTTTAAAAAGATGTTTATGGAAGCCCAAGATACTAAGAAATAATATCCTGAAATTTTTGCGGTTTTAGAAAAAGAAATTTAAGATACATACAACGAAGCAAATTAGATGATGCAATACCTATAGAGATAGGAGAAAATTCAATCATATAAAAATGATATTTAAATTTCCAGGAACTTCCTAATTCATACCAAGTTATAGTTACGAACATGGCCATTGATATAAGGTCTTTAAGATCAAAGAGCTACAGAAGAGGCTAAGAGCCCCTCATATCATACAGAAATGTTTTCAGCATTACCAAATAAAATTAAGTCATTATGAGAGCTTCATATATCTCAATTGTCAATATGCATGTTATGCGTGAATAAAAGATCTGGAAAGAATTCCTAGCATCATAAGGATTGAGAGAACACACATTTTACATAGAATACCACTTATATGGTGTTTTAAAGATAATGAAACACACTAATGGTATTATAACATAATGATGTATGACTGTCTTTGAGAATGAAATTGATTTCACAGATATAGAAACACAAGGCCTTGACTGACAATCAGCAATTCCATTCACCCAGCAGTACTTATAAATTCCTTTTGTTACAATACTGCCTGTGGAGAACATAGTTCAGTCAGAAAAGCTTTTGTCTGATAGCCAAGCTCTGTTCACACAGCCAATGGAGGCTGCATAGCTTTTCTGGCACTTTCTCTCTCCTTCTTGATAATGAAGATAATTGCACAATGTTGGCCATCTCTGTAGCATATTGAGTTCCTGTTCCTAAGTGATATAGATCATGGATTTAAGCTATGTCCAGAGGGCACAATATTATCATTGTCAGTGTAATGCTGTTTATAGTTTCATGAAAGTATCTTCATGACCACTTTGAAAAATTTATATGGTTTGTTTACTTTTGGAACCCCTTGTTTGAAAATTGACATAAACAGTACAGTGGAGCCATGGGGCTGTTAGACATTTTAAGGACATGACTATAAAATGGCAATTATTAGCTTAACCACTCATTTTCCTTTATGAAATATAACCTTCCAATTTTTAACTGTAAGATATATGGTCTTTTCTTGAGCAGCAAGCAAGGTTTTGCAACACCTATTAGAATTGCATACAAACATATTAAATAAAACTTTTGAAGAAAGCACCCTGAGTTCCAGAGTCAATGATGCTACAGCAGACATGACAGAATAATATCTCTTTTATTATTTCAACTCCTAATGAGTATGGTAATGGAGGACAATGGAGAAAAAGCTGAAAAATGGAAAAGTTGAGAAACAGAAACAGGAAACTGAAATCAAGTCTCAGTTGTGAAATGCAGAATGATAATGCTTTACCAAACTTTCTGGAACAGTTGTTCTTGTGCAGTTTTCAGAGACTTAAAAAAAGATTTCTTCTCTTTAAAACGTAATAATAATATTTTAAGTGATGTAATTTGTCTGAATTAAATGTGTACTTCCATATAGTGAATTTAACTCAGAATTCTGCTATGAGATTTCACAGGAGAAATGTGTGCACATAGTACACTTCCCTTTGTGTCAAACTGCCTGATTTGTATGCAAATGCTTTTCAAATATTAGACATCATTATCTTTTACATTGTCTTACATCACAATAATTTGATCTAACGTTTTATAAAATGGTAACTTTCTATTACTTAGGCTAGTATAATTACTATTTTTTTTAAAACTTTATTATTATATAAGGAAATGATGCATTTTAAGTTATAGAAAAGTACATTTGAGGATGAAATGATTATTTTATACCTGTACATACACATTCAAAGTTTGTAAAGTATTTTGTAACTTTACAAACAAAAATTCTCAGAAAAATAGTTTTTTTAATATGTCACTATTTTATACTCAGAAAGTAAAATATTGAATTGTTTTCCATTTCATAAATTTTGTGATGACTTATTACTGAAATCGTTTGCTAGAAACATCACATATCACATGCTGTTTAGAGATTAAGTGTATGTTTCTGCATTTTTGCCTAGAATCATTTCCTGTTTTTGCCTATCCCCTTAATTTTCATTCAAAATGTGCTGAAAAACTTCCATAAACATTGAATGGGAAAGAATAGTGCTCAGAATCACTGTCCACAAATCTGGTGAGTACCTTAAACTAAGATAAATAGCAAAGAATCAAATATATATAATTGCAATTAGAGAACAGCAAAAATATATTGTTGTACAGAATATATTCAAGACCCAATATCATGTTGAAGAAAGTCAGAATTCTATCACATATTTCTCATTCCTGCAAAAATATTTCGTCATCACATGAAAAAATAGGGAAAATCTCTAGGATCAGGTGTCAAAGGAGTCATCAAGAAGCAGGATAGTGATGAAAGTATTGTATTGGCATCTCTGCTTCTTCCCATCAGGAGCATGCTGCAATGAAGCTACATTATTCTATAACAAAAAAAAAGTGAAAAAAAAAAAGAATGGCTGGGTGTCTGTTGTTTATTCTGACCCCTTTCCCAATAGTGGTTTCAAACAGCCCAGGTATCAGTAATTTCTTTCCTAAATCAAAATGAAATATTCTAATGCAATAAGGGGAGGTCTATGGTATTTTGATTTTGTAACATAGAAAACCTAGATATGGCTATTCTGGGAGACATTTTATCTCTATGAACCAGAGAAAATAGGGTCAAAAAAGCATAATAGAAGTCATGGCCATCTCATCCAAAGACAGTAGGGATTTCCTCATATATAAATTGGTTTCTATTGTATCAGAAGTAATTTGGTATGAAGGATCCTAAATCAAAATTGAAACCCAGTTTAATGAGAAAGTTCAAAAATAAAAAAAAGTGGCAGTGAAATAACCAAGTAAATTATGCATAAAATGTTTGTTTAAAATATAGCTAAAATCAAACATATGATACAACAGATGTTTAAATTTCCTCTCTCATAAAATAATAGTTCATTCAGGAATTTCACTAGTATAATTTCAGAAGTGGATTGGAATAAACTTCTGAAAATACTGAATCAGACAACAAAGTTCAAAAAATCTGAGTTCCTTTAGTAATGCTAGCCATTATCCAGGAACTGAAACAAAGTAGCTACTCTTCTTTGGTAGATTAGCTACAGTTGGACAAGAGCTTAACAAGTGCTCTTGTACCAACACCCTCCATTTCCCTCCTGATGGACACACAGCAACTCTGATACTCAGTATAAAAAAATCCAATGTCTATACATCAGCTCTTTGGGATCTGAATAAAATGTGTCAGCTACTATATCAGACATTTAAACATAATTCTAATAAAAATTTCACTATGGGTTTCTTTACTGCAATTCTATAAGTATGAGTCTTATAGTATGGGTCTTATATATACACAGATGTTGAAAAGCATTAAGTGACTTCACCAAGGCGGCTTAGTTACTAAATTGTTGAGTTAAATGCAGGTCAACTTGACCCCAAATTCCATAAAGAATAGATTCTGTAAAAGTAATAATTTCTCACTAATTGTTACTTCTGAACAAAATAATGCAATTAATGGAACATAAGAATAAGTCCAAAAATAGGATATAATTGTCCTAACTAAGGAACAGCTTGATTTGAAGTAACAAAGAGGTCACCATGCACCAAGTGGAACTAATGAAAAACATAAAGCCCTGAAACATACCCCAGAGAAATTGCTGTTGTTAACTATGAAGAAAACTCGAATTGGATAATACTTTTTATATAATCAGAGAAAAAAGAATGTTCTAAATTGCTAGGATTCTTCATACTACAAACTTCCAAAAAATGTTGACACACTCTTTTTCAACTACAGTGAAGAATTATAATGTCAGTATATAGTCTAGAACCATGTACACCACTGTGTTGCCCGTAACAACCATTCGTTTTATCTTTTGAACACTGAAAGTCATCTTAATCTTTACTAAGAAGGGAAAACAGGCTCAAGCCAACATGGTAGTCTGCAGTAGGCAAGCAGTATGGTTATTGCTTATGTGTTTTGAAGAATGTAATTGTTGTTTTATATTTCCCTATATTTCCATGCTACCCCTTGATGTCATATGTCCCTGTTTGTTATTTCAGTTTTTAATTTTAATTTTTTCTGAGGTTTCAGTAAATAATTATACATTTAATGAAATAAAGGCTAATGAAGCCTTAAAGCCAAGAGATTTATTATTAATGGATGTCTGACAATACTATTTTGGCCAATCGTTCACGGACCTAGGGGAAAACTACTTACCATTGCTCGTCTAAAGAAGCACAACAATAAAATGACATCTAATGACATTCTGCTCTACCTGTAGACAAGTGTCTTTAGCAACGATGATAGGAGAAGCTTTTCCTTTTGAAGACAGGAGCTAATACTGAGAACCACAACTGGATGGTGTGAAGATAGTGAGAGATCTTGGATCAATATGTTCTAAAATGAATGTCTCCATTAAGTCATTCCACTCATGGCTCATAGGGATATGAAAAACAGGAGGGAGAAAGCCTGTAAAAGTCAATGGAATGGAAGACACCAAGGAAACAGTGCCTTCTAGAGGTAAAAAGACTGGCCTACATTTATGAAGTCACCAGACTGTGACAGGGAGAGGTCAGGTCAAACCAGACAGGGATCCAGCACTGAGAGAAATGGAAACCAGCCCCCATCCATAACTCTAGAAACCTTCTCCAATAATGATCAACTCCAAAAGAAAAAATGGTTTTCTCGAATGAAGTTTCATTGAGTATACAAACTACCCTTAAGGAAAGTCACATGTCGATTAATAGATGACCAACATAAAACTAACCCCATGCTAGTTTTAAAGATATTTTAGCTCCTAATTCAGTGGTTATCAGCTTGTGGGTTATGACCCTTCTAGCAAAGCTCTATCCCCCAAAATATTTACATTACAATTCATAACAGTTATGAAGCGGCAACATAAATAATTTTATGATTCTGGGGTCACTACTACATGAGAAACGGTATTAAAGGCTACTGTCATTAGGAAAGTTGAGAACCACTATGTCCTAATGATATATTTGGGTATTTTATATTACTTGTGTTTGCTTATTTATTATAATTTCCAAGTTTGTGTTCCAATGGTATGTTACATGTGTGTGTCTTTGTATATTTCCTTTTTTGTTTATTTAATAATGGCCTGTTTCTGTTTGATTTGTAAACAGAAGGGGAAAGTGTGAAACAGAATGCCTGAAGAGGTAGAGAGAATCTGGGAGGAGATAAGGGAGGGTAAAACTGTATATCAGAATAAATTGGATGACAATACAAATATCATGAAAAATCAAAGAAACTAGACACTTAAAATTTCTATGAAATTAGCAGTATGTGTGAGTTTCAATACTGTACATTGTAAATTCATTATAAAATGTTAACATACTAGGGAAATCATTGATAAATATTTGATACTATGATTTAAAATCATATTTGATATTGTAAAACCTATAAACTTTAATCAATGCTACACTGGCTTAGCTGGTTGCTTTTATATATTTATTAGTTTATATATATGCAACAATAATAATTAAAGAACAAGAGACCATAAATTTTTTTAACAGTTCAGCAAATTGCAGGAAAAGTTGGATAATTGCATGTACTTTTCTTACCAAACTTTCATGGATGATACAAATTAACTTAAATATTAATAATAAGCCCAAGTATAAAAAGCAATGCAAATTCTAGAAAATAATATAAAGGAAAATGTAAGCAATACTGGGATATGTAATGAGTTTTTAGATAAATGATGAAAGATCACTGAAAGAGAATTATAGGCCAATCTCTCTCATGAGCATCGACGCAAAAATCCTCAATAAAATACTGGCAAGCCGAATCTAAGAACACATTAGAAAAATTATCCATTATGATCAAGTAGGCTTAATCCCAGAGATGCAGGGCTGGTTCAACATATGCAAATCTATCAATGTAATCCACCATATAAATAAACTGAAAGAAAAAAAACATATGATCATTTCATTAGATGCTGAAAAAGCATTTGACAAAATTCAACATCCCTTTATGATAAAGGTGTTGGAGAGATTAGGGATACAAGGGTCATACCTAAATATAATAAAAGCTATTTACAGCAAGCCAACAGCTAACATCAAAATAAATGGAGATACTGATTTTAAAATACAGAAAAAAAAAACTTGGATTTAAAACCTTCCTGATTCCAAACATCTCAGATATGGGCTACTCAACTGGCATCTTTGTTTCTAACATAAGATGACTATTAGTGAAATATATAACAGTGAGCAATTGGAATTGTTTATTGTAAAATCAAAGCATTTTATTATATATTGGTATTTGGGGATACATAAAAATTTACCTTCTAAACCTATTTTACTTTGAAGTCCTTTCCTAGTACAACAAAACTTTGCAGACAGACTATCCCAATGCCTGTCTCTTTCGTAGTCACTCTCCCAATATTGGCCTTCATAATAGCAACCTCAGCGTGTAATCAGTTCTTTTTTGGTTTTGTTATTTTTTCTTTTTTATTGATTTGATTAAGCTATACATTTTTCTCTCTCCTCTCTCTTTCTCTTCCCTTCCTTCTACCCTCCCCCAAAGTCCCCATGCTTACAATTTATTCAGGAGATCTCGTCTTTTTTTACTTCCCATGTAGATTAGATCCATGTATGTCTCTCTTAAACATTGCTTTGCATGAACAGAGATTATACAAAGGAAAGAGACACAGTATTTTCTGCATACTGTTTAACTAAACAAAGACATTAAAGAACTACTAGTATTTGTGAATTCGGAGACAAGATTTGCTGGACTTGTTGTTGTGGGTGGTCATCTGAAAGTCTAAAGATCATTTTAGTATCTATCTGATTGGTCTGATCAAACTTCTTGGGTTAATCACTATGTTCACAGTCTAATTTTGGATCTTTATCTAAAAAATAAAATGAAAGATTAAGAGAAAATTAAACATATCTAAATAAGTACTCTGTCATTTATAATAAGCTATCACCAAGATGAAGAACAACACATAGATGATTTTATATAATAAAAAGAATTAATAACTGTGCTATCAATGTAGGAGAGATACACTTTATGCCTGCTGCTTAAACACATTAATAACATATGGAGAACAAATGGGAAAGCGAACTCAGGAATAATTGGCACACATTAAACCTTGAACACAAGGAGGCTTGTTAGTGACAGACCTTGCACAGACTGTTCATTATGATGTCTTTCACTCATTTATTATTTGTTAATCAATCTGGGGTGATTTAAACTTAGGAATGCTATGAATATGAATGACATGTGGAAATTCAAAATTGCTGATTATACTTATTGATGCTAAAACAAACCAAAGAAATTATAATGAATTTTTCAGAAGGAAATTTATACTATTGGTCTTCTTTTTAACTATAATAAATCAGCAGCCTTTTTTATAACTATGTTATTGTGAAATTTAAAATATTAATCATATACTTTATAACTATTTTGTTATTTTATTGAAGGATGTATTGTAATTAATTACACAAGTACTGTTTGTAGTGTGTGTGTATGTGTGTGTGTGTGTTCTGTATGTGGTTTCTGATAGTACAAATAAAGAACTTCATATTTTCTTATGGATTTTTTTAATATGATTGTGCATAAACTATCAGGATTTTGTCACTAGTGGAATGCTTCCTTTATGAGGAGATTTGGTGGAGGAAGAAAACATGGTTAACACATGATGAAAATCTTAAGAATTAATAAAAATTTAATAAAATATTTACAATCTATGATATGAAGCACACCATTCTAGAAAAAGTGAAAGCAGCTTTTAGATGACATAGACATGTCAGCAATTTTCTAATTGTCTATAACATTTTCTTTAGCACTAATAAACACCAATGCTAACTGTAGATAACTTTGAATAAACTAGAAATAAAGTATGTTTTATTTTAGAGTCAAAATTTATTTAATAAGTCGTGATAGCTTATGTTAATTGTCAGCATGAAATGGTTGAAAACAGGGAATAATAATTAAAAACGGCCACCATAAGATTATCTTGAAAGCATATCTTTGGGGGTATTTTATGGAACATTAATTGATATGGAAGGCCTAGCTTACTGTGGCCAATGCACTGAGTTAATTCCTGGACCTATTGGCCTGGACTGTGTCAGATGGCCTGTATTTGAGCTTGAGAGCACACCAATATACAGAGTCTTATGTATTCTGCTTCTGATTATTGCCATCCTGAAATTCCTGAGTGCTTGAGTTCATGGTCTTCTCTTACTGTCATCTGTAAGATAAAAATATTACCCACAAGCCAAATAATATAATTACTTTACCTTAGCAAAGAATCTTCAGTATGGATGGAGATGGAGACAGAGACCCACACTGGAGCACCGGACTGAGCTCCCAATGTCCCAAGGAGGAGCAGAAGGAGGGAAAATATGAGCAAAGAAGTCAGGACCACGAGGGGTGCACCCACCCACGGAGACAGTGGGGCTGATCTATTGTGAGCTCACCAAGGCCAGCTGGACTGCGACTGAAAAAGCATGGGATAAAACCGGACTCTCTGAATATGGCGGACAATGAGGGCTGCTGAGAAGCCAAGGACAATGGCACTGGGTTTTGATCCTACTTCATGTTCTGGCTTTGTGGGAGCCTAGCCAGTTTGGATGTCCACCTTCCTAGACCAGGATGGAGCGGGGAGGACTTTGGACTTTCCACAGGGCAGGGAACCCTGACTGCCCCTCAGACTGGAGAGGGGGGGAGAGGAGTGGGGGGAGGGGGAGAGGAGAGGAAGGAGGAGGGAAAAGGGGGACGGGGAGGGAAATGGGAGGCGGGGAGGAGGCAGAATTTTTTTTTCAATAAAAAATTATATTTAAAAAAAATAAATGGTTTACAATCAGTTAAAAAATAGTAGGAAGTATTTGTTTTTAAATAAAAAGTGCACTGTTTATTAGATTTTTCATATAAATGCTAGACACAGAAAATTAGAGTGTTTAGACATTTCATTATTAACTAAATGGATTTTATCTCTTCCTATATTCTACTGTTGTGAAGGTGTTATTATAGGCTGTGCTTTGTTTTGACATAGAAATGATATTCATATTAGTGGATTAGCAGTATCAAGTTCAAGTGACTATACAAGTTCATTAGAATATACAAATTCATAAGAAACAAAAAGATATTTTTTAGTGATTGTTCATTAATTAAAAAATCTATATAAATTTGTATATTAGGGTGACCAAAGGCCTATCAGTGAATGTTATAAAATATGGCTCCTATCATATATATCTCAGCTAACTTATTTATATCCTTATTTGACTTATTCTGTGCTTCATTAGAAAGCTGATATAGATATGAATAATTTACATTGTTATGGATCTTGGGTTATTGATACAAATCTAAGGTCAATTTTCTTATGTGTATATTTCTGCTCTTGATTAAGGTATAGTGATTTTGCAGTTCATTTAAAAATGCAATGTCTATACTTTTGTTGTATGATAAGGCCTCTCTTGGGTATATTCCCAAGAGTGGTATTGCTGGGTCCATGGGTAGGTTGATCCCGAATTTCCTGAGAAACCTCCACACTGCTTTCCAGAGTGGTTGCACAAGTTTGCATTCCCACCAGCAATGGATGAGTGTACCCCTTTCTCCACAACCTCTCCAGCAAAGGCTATCGTTGGTGTTTTTGATTTTAGCCATTCTGACAGGTGTAGGATGGTATCTTAAAGTTGTCTTGATTTGCATTTCCCTGATCGCTAAGGAAGTTGAGCATGACCTTAGGTGTCCTTTGGCCATTTGAACTTGGCACTCACACACTGCGACAATGGGGATGTCCTATCGGGAACTCACCAAGGCCAGGTGGCCTGGGTCTGAAAAAGCCTGGGTTAAAACCGGTCTCACTGAACATAGCGACAATGAGGACTACTGAGGCCCCAAGAACAATGGCAATGGGTTTTTGATCTTACTGCACGCATTGGCTTTGTGGGAGCCTAGGCAGTTTGGATGCTCACCTTACTAGACCTGGATGGAGGTGGGTGGTCCTTGGACTTCCCACAGGGCAGGGAACCCTGATTGCTCTTTGGACTGATGAGGGAGGGGGACTTGATTGGGGGAGGGGGAGGTAAAGGGGAGGCGGCGGTGGGGAAGAGACAGAAATCTTTAATTAATTAATAAAGAAATAAATAAATTAAAAAAAGAAAAAAATGCAATGTCTAATTAAGAAATAAATATAAGTTAATAGATAGTCATCCATAGTAGTTAAGCTTGTAGTCATGTTACATTTTCTAGATGTATAGAGATATATTTCAGCTAGTTAGGTATTCTTCAAAGCTTTCAGAGACCTTCAGAATATGGCATTTAAATGTTTTAAAAATTTAAGACTTTTCATGACAGTGAGACACATCTGTTCCTGGCAGCACCAATCTACTTCAAGAGGAAGATGGGCATCAAAGAGGTTCCTTATGGAGTTTGTTAGATGAACTGGACATGCAGGATCCACAGAGTAGTGACTGCTGAACTTGCCTAAAGGTAAGATGATCCTTCGGGGTTTCTGCTTCATGAAAGAGTCTGTGAGACATTCTGCAGGATATAGAAGAAAGTGACTGGCAAACTGCCAATATGGGCAGACCTGTCTTTGAAACTTCCTGCATCATGGAAAATTTTGTTGGATACAATGGGCCAATAGGCTGAAGATGGATACCCAATGGTACAGAAGAACTTTGGGTAACTGTCCAGGCAGTGAGATGTTGGTGTAAATGGTCCTTCTGTCTATGTAAAAGGTTGCTTTCATTAATGAATCAAGAAACTGCCTTGGTCTATTGATAGGACAGAACTTAGGTAGATGGGGAAGATGGAACTTAATGCTGGGAAGAAGAAGGGTGGAGTCAGAGAAATGGCATGAAACTGACAGAGACAGACACTGGGAACTTTACCCAGTAAGCCACTGCCACATGGCGATACACAGATTAATAGAAATGGGTTAAACCGGTTAAATTAAGATGTAAGAGTTAGCCAATAAGATATTAAAGCTAATGGAGAAACAGTGATTTAATTAATACAGTTTCTGTATGATTATTTAGGTTCTGGGTGGCTGAGACAAACAAGCGAGCACTCATCATACAAGATGTCTTTGCAGTTCTAGATTTTTGGAAGTTATTTACAATGTACTTCCTGTTAACTTATGTAATATTATATCCTTCTGTAGTCTTTGATGGAATTGAAGAATTTATAGTTATAGTTTTATTTAGTTGTGATAAAAGATTAAGTGTATATAATATTGTAACTGTTATTGTTGCTTAATACCTGTTTTGTTAAACGTAATTTTACTCTGTTAATGAAAACTTTCCTTTTTTATTTACACAGAAAGGGGGAGGTGATGTGGGATTCTTCTCTGTGTTCTTTGATTACCACTAATTAACAAAGAAACTGCCTTGGCCTGTTGATAAGGCAGAACCTAGGTATGTGGGGAGGACTGGACTGGATACTGGGAGAAAGAAAGGCAGAGTCAGGAGGATGCCACGGATCTGCCACCAGAGTAAGACATGCCAAAACTTTGCTGGTAGGCTACTACCTTGTGGTGATGCACAGATCAATAGAAATGGGTTAAATTAATATGTAAAAGATAGCTAATAAGAAGACAGAGCTAATGGGCCAAACAGCCATTTAATTAATACAGTAACTGTGTGTTTTTTGGTATCTATGATAGCTGGATGGCTGGGAACCAAACAAGCAGCACGCCCCCCACCCCGTAACAAAAAGCCACATTTAAAAAATTTAAATGAACTTCCTCACTGGCTTCCGTATTTTGCACTACAACTTTGGGAGAAGAATTCTATTTTAATAGATATCAGGCCCAATCTGGGAATCCTAGGTAAAACACAGGCCATCCCCACTAATACTCCTTAAAGTCTGCTGAGTAGCCCTGACTGCATCCCATTTCCTGGTCTTCACAAACTGGCCCAAAAATTGGGAAGAAGACTTTGTTTTACCAGAAGCCAGGTTGGATCTTAGGACCTCACCCCTTGCAGAAAAATTCACTTCACTAGAGATCATGCTATACTAGGGATCCCAGAAGACACACAGGTCCTTGGAACTGCACAGGAAACATTGGCACTCAAACTCAAGAGATTGTGAAGGCCCCCAGATCCCCAGAGAAGATAACTTACTAGATGTGAAGACCCACTAGTCATCAGAGCTCTTGGCCAATTGGGCCAGAAAAGAAGAAACAAAACAAACATCCAATAATGACAAATGCAGAAATCAATAACTAGAATTATAATCATCCCAAACCCATATAATTACCAGTGTTAAGAACAAAGTCAAAACAGAAAGGGCAGTCTAACACAACCATAATCCAGCTATCCTATAACAGCAAGACCTGAACAATCCAACAAACCTAAAGCCCAAGAAAACAGCCTTTAAAATAAATTTTGAAGAGGTCTTAATGAGGAAATAAAAATAAGACCATCAAGAATTTGAGGAAATGGCAAACAAAAAATTGAAGGGAATTAATAAATTCTTAAAGAATGCCTAGAAGCCCAAGGAAAAAAAAAATAGCAAAGAAACAGGTAAATGACACACTTTAACTGGAACTCAAATTAGAATCAGTAGAGAAAACACAAACAAGAAATTCTGGAAATGGAAAATCTAAGTAAGTGAGCAGGAACTACAGATGCAAGCATCACCAACAGAATATATGAGATGAAGAAAGAATCTCAGGCATTGAAGACAAGATAGAGGAAACAGATTCATTGGGAAAAAAACATTAAATCTAAAAAAATATCATTTAAGAAATCTAGGACTCTATGAAAATACCAAATATGAATAATAGAATTAGAAGCAGAAAAATCTGAGCTCAAAAGTTAAGAGAATATATTTAACAAAAATAAAGAGGTAATTTTCTCAACCTAAAAAGAACATGCCTAGAAATGTACAGGAAATGACAATACACCAAATATATTGAATGGGAAAAGAAAATCACTGCTCCACCTATTAATCAAAACACTAGACATATAAAACAAAGAAAGAATATTTAAAACACTACAGGGCCAATTAACTATAGAAGTAACTAGAAGGAAGACTTTAACCTAAGGAATTAACTACACTCACAAAAACACAGGCAATATATAATCTCACATTAGCATAACCCCAAAAAGGAACACATATAACACACACACTGCCACCACTACCTTCAACAAAAAAGTAACAAGAATTAACAATCATTGATCATTTATATCCCTCAATATCAATGGACTCAACTGACCAATAAAAAGACAAAGGCTAGCAGAATGAATATGAAAACCTGATCCATCCTTCTGTTATGTACAAGAAACTCACTCAATGTCAAAGACAAATATTACCGTAAATAAAGGGTTGAAAAAGACTTCTATTAAATTGACTTAAGAAGCAAACTATCCTAATATCTAACAAAATAGATTTCAAACTAAAATTAATCAAAAGGGATATAGAAGTTTGTTTTTCCCTCTCACTGGCAGCTGGGTTGGGGAGGAATGGGGATTTATGACACGTTCCCTGGAGGTAGACTCCAGGGACCAGCACTAAGGTACAGATTTGGTTTAATGTGTGTATGTGTGTATGTGTGTGTTTGTGTGTGTGCATGTGTGTGTGTGTGTGTGTGTGTTACAGGCATATATGCATACATTATCCAATAGCTAAGGTCATATCAAGATACTGTCTAATGCACCCAAATGGCACACAAACAGTGAGGCTGTTGAGCAGGTAAAGTATGTCCAGGCAATATCTATACACAAAGGCAGGAAATAAGTAAGCCCTGAGCCTTAACATTACATTAGATAGTCTCCAGTTTTCTGGGCCTCCATTATGATTCATCTAGTTTTTCAGAGACTCAGACCTGCTCAAACAACCACAGGAGGTGTTGGCTCTTCTCCCATTCCCTGTTTTTTAGACTGTTCATATGGTGTCACTAACATATGGTGTCCATCAAACAAAGAAAAATCTACCAAGATGATATCTCAATTCTGCACATCTATTCTCCTATTGCATGAACACCCACAGTTGTAAAGAAACATTACTGAAGCTTAAATCACTAATCAAACCCCACACATTAATAGTGAGAGAACTCAGCACCTGACTCCTACCATTGGACAAGTCATCTCTCAGAAACTAAACAGAGAAATTCTATAACTAACAGACATTATTATTCAAATGGACCTAAGAGACATCTATCAAACTTTCCACCCAAACACAAGAGAATATATCTTCTTCCCAGCACCTCATGAAACCTTTTCCAAAATTCACTATGTACTTGGTCATAAACCAAGTCTCAACAGACACAAAAAAATAAATGAAATAAATCCCTCTATTTTTTTCAGACCACCATGGATTAAAGCTATTTCAGTACCATTAGAAACAAAAAAAATGCTTTTAAATTCATGGAAATTGAACAACACTCTACTAAATTACCACTAGGTCAAGGAAGAAATGAAGAAATCTAAGACTTTCTAAGATTCAATGAAAATAAATGTACAAAATACTCAAACCTATGGGACAAAATGAAAGCAGTGCTAAGAGGAAAGTGCACATCACATGGGAGGTAGAAAAAGTCAAAATCTCCTTAGTAAATTGCAAGCATGGGGACCTTGAGAAAGGGTCTAAGTGGAGGGGAGACTCAGGGAGGGGAGCAGAGAAAAAAAATTAGAGCTCAATAAAAATCAATAAAATAAAAAATAACTCAAATAGAATTTAAAAAAAAAAAAGAAGTTAGAGAGATCTCATACTTGTGAATTAACAGCACACCTGAAAGTGCTAGACCTAAAAAAGCAGACATACCCAAGATGTTTGTTGTATTCATTGGTTTTGAGTCTGTCTTTTACCTTCCTAATGTGCATGTCACAGTGCAACTGTAATCAAGAGTGGACATCTTGCAGTTCTCTCCTGCCTTTGACTATAGTGGTATCAAGTATCAAAAGCTGGTTGTCAGCCTTTGTGACAGTGGACACGTTCATTTATCCACTGATCCTTCTTGTTAGGCTGCTATTCTTCATGCACAGGGGCTTCTTACCTGTTGTCACTTAGTTCATGTCAGCAATGTAGAACTAGCAAACTTTTAGAATGTTAGTGATATCCATACCCAAAGCTGCATAGGTGCCTTTATTTTAGCATCCCATATTATCCTCTTGTAGCATTTAAGATCACATATATCAAAAAAACTAAGATATCCTGTATACTTACTCTAAGAAAAGTCATCTAGAACACCTACATTATTATATTCCTTTTTGAACAAAGAACTTAATAAAGTTTACTTCTTTTTAAATGGTGATCTGTCTGCCACTGATGAAGTTCTCTATCCCAGTTCCTTTACCTCTACACAATTGCAGAACAATCTCTTCTGACATGAAAACTTATGTTAATAGTTTCATGTGTTTACCCAGATACTATTTCCAATCTTCAGAATATCATGTGACACAGTAATTTTTTATCCTAAATTATCCTTATTTACTTAGCCTTCATTGTGTCTCTGTCTTATTTGAACTAGGGTCCCTTCCATAGGAAGAAACCCACACCTGGCACAGCTTGAATAACAAAAAAACAGAGACTAGGTAGCACAGAAACCTAGGGTGAAGCCAAACACTACTGGTCAAAATAAAAGTTTAGTGAAATGATTCTTAATGATGTTCTTCTATACTCTTAAATAAATGCCTTATCTGATCATTGTCAGAGAGCTTTCCCCCAAGAGCAGATGGTAACAGATGCAGAGAGAAGCAGCAATACATAGTATGGAGAGAGAATCTAAACTGGACGTCCCCATCAAATCCGTCCCTCACAGCTTATGGAATTCAGTGGAAAAGAGACAGAAAGACTGTAAGAACCGTAGAGAATGGAGGACATCAGAAGAACAACACCCTCTGAATCTAAGCAAGTCACATATGGGCTCACAGAGACTGAAACAGCCAGCCCATGGCCAATATGGGTCTACAGCAGGTCACACGTCACACGTCACACGTCACACACACACACACACATACACGCACACACACACACACACACGCACACACACACGTATCATAGCAGGTTTTTTTGGACTGTCAGCCTACAAATCACAGCATGGAGACTTAGAGAGTTAGCAATAATTATGAATGCTAGACTTAGAACGCTTGTTCCACTAACTCTTATAACTTATGTTAACCTGTTTCTCTTCATCTACATTTTTCCTCACATTTTTTCCCTCACAGCTTTCTTTCATTGTGTAAGCCTTACTTTTTCTGCTTCTTTCATGCCTGGCTGAAATGCATCTGATATCTCCCTTACTCTTCCCTCTCTCTCAAGTCTAGAGCCTAGATTCATCCTGCTACTTATTCTTTCTGCTTGCCAGCACCACCTATTCCTCTACTGCCTAGCTATTTCCCGTTCAGCTTTTTGTTAGACAAATCAAGTGCCATAGGCAGTCAAGTTGAAACAAACACACCACATCTGTACCTATTTAAATACAGCATAAACAAAGGTAACACACCCTTACATAGTTACAGTAATATTCTGCAATATCGACAGATGCAGCACAACTTTACCTAGTTAAATTAATATTCTATAACATAGTAGAGCAATTGTTTTGAATTTTAATGGGACTCTTGACTGTAAGAATGAGGTGTCTTTGACTCCTTTGGCTACTCTTAGAACTCTTTTTCTACTGTTGGGTGGCCATGACCAACTCTCCTTATGATAATTGTTGTGTCATCTTATTGTATTTTATTTTGTTATGTTTGGTTCTTATCTCTTAGAATCCTGTTCTTTTCTAATGAGAGACAGAAAAAGACTAGATCTGGATGGGAGGAGATCTGGGGAAGAACTGTGAGGGGTGGAAGGGGCAGTTATTATTAGGACATGTTGACTGAAAAAAGAATCTCAAGAAATGTAGTTCTTCTGATAGCCCTTAACAAAATATTAAAAGAAGTTTCTTCACCTTATCTGGACTGAAGGCTGCTTTCATTCTTTTAATACAACTATGTTTTTGACACAAATGTATTCAGACTCATGAAAATCAATTAAAATATAGTAAAGTTAGTAATATATTCACAAAAAATGTAATTCTCATTTATTTTGAGATAGAATCCAATGTCCAATTCAAAGTTTCATACCAAACAAATAGTGAAAAATCTTAAAAGTAAAGAGAACTGTGGATCTCACTTTTACAGAAAGCCAAACTTATATCTACCTCCAGTATATCATGTTAGCAATCTTTCCAAACATGTCTACAGATTTAACTTTTTTCAGTACATGAACTAATAAAATGAAACATTCCTTATTTATTCATGACTCTTAAATAAAAACAAAAATATACTAATTAGGTACCATGACCTGTTTAGATATGAATATGATTTAGATAATGCCTAAGCCAGAGTAACTAACTCTATCTGCTCAAAAATATAAAAGAAAAAAATTAGTGTTTTATGAATTTTATGCAATGTGTTTTGAGCATATTCAGCTTTCCAAACTCTCCCCAGAAACTCTCTCATTCTCTACCTAACCAACGTTATTTCCTTCCTTTATTAACCCATCCAGCCCATTAATGCTGTCCAAATATTCTGAGATATCTGATCTTCCAGGGGAGCATGATCCACGTAGTAAGGACTATATACACGTAGAGAAAATGGACTCTTTCTTTCCCAGTTAATAACAATTGCAAATAGCTCCTTGAAAGAGGTGGGACATTGTGAGCAACTCCCTTCGCTATGCTTATTTGATATGGCTTGTATTTGCACAGGTCTTGTTCATAATATTTCAATTGTTATGAGTTCATAAGTGCAAATGTCTTGCTGCATTCGTAGGACATAGAATCATCTTTATAGTTATTTTTTGTCATCTACTATATCTGGCTCTTCCATTCTTTTCGTCTCCCTTTTTCTAAGATCTCTGAACAGTGGATGAGGGATTGATATAAATGATCAATTCTTCAGTCTTTTTTTTCCCTTCAAATTTTCTAATTGTGTTAATCACTATCTACTGCAATTAGAATTTTCTTTGATAAGAATTGAGAGGCCCATTAACCCACAATTATAATGATAAGTAATTAGGAGTTTTAATGCTTTATGTACTAAGCATAATATCAGGTTCCTTTTTCTTATGACCTATACCTGTCTCAATATAGGATCTTGACTCCAAAATTGTCCAAAGTATGGGTTTCACTTTATATATAAGAAGAAAATCCAATCCAAAAGTCATTGACTTTCCCTATGAATCGTCTCAAACGATGAAAAATTATCAAGTAGGTATAAAGGTTCTAGGTTAGTACCCTCTTGAATTTTATCAATGTTGAAAATTCCTCTGTTCCAGCTACATAAACAATTAATTATTTAGGAGTGTCTGCATTTTGAATTAACACTGAATTGATTGTTTTGAATACATTTCTAATGTAATCACTGGGCAAAAATGGATCCTAAACCAAACAGAGTTTGGGATATGTGGATTTCCTCTGGACTGATATTGCAGATATCTAATTAAAGAGAAAATGTTTTCACAATTCACTCTCAAACTAAATTGTGTTCACATAAAAACTCATAATTTTGTTCATATTACTAGCATAAGAATTTTCATACACAAGCATTAATATTCTTATATGATTGCCTATGGAATTTGTATACATAAAATATGAATTGCAAACAACATAACTAGGTAATAAGCTAAGAAGTATGAAATAATAAATTATAAATATATACAATAAATATAAAGTGCCATTTGCTGCTCAGAGAAATCTACCTTATAACTAGTGCTTAAAATTCATGAAGAAATCAGCAAGTAATAATAACAAAGTTATTAGTAAGCCTTAAACAACCTCTTGTTATTAAAAAGAATGTTGATTTCTCTCAGATAAATAAAAAGGATATTTTTCCCAAAATTTTGGGACTTCAATATAGTTTTGTCCTTTTTAAAGAAAGCTTTACCAAATATATAAGACATCAGAGTAAAAAACAGTGATCGCTTGTTAAGCCAGGCTCTGACATGGCCAATCTAAGCTGTGCATAAAGCAATGGTTTCCAGCTGCCCAGGGATTCAAATGGCAACACTGAGATATTTTTATTGAATGTGACTTTTCAACAAATAGAAAATATAATGGTGCAAGGATTTTCACAAGTAAAGGAATATTGAATTAACCCTGGCATGTAAAGTGCTTGACAGAGCCCTGTATCATAATGCCACTGGCACAGTACCAACGTATTAAATTGGTAACATAGTTTTGTTCCATCTTTAAACCTCAAAGGTTTTAAGATATTGACAGTGGGATGATTATTTGACATTGATATGAGCCGACCCACGGACAGACTACTCCAAAACAATGGATGTGTTTCCTATACATTTTTCTCAATCCTATTCACACAGAAATTAATTGTCTACAATTGAAAAGACTGAAGCTAGTATAGAATTCTACTCCACACTTCTTTGTTTTCATTATTTATGTATATATTTTTTGGGAAAATAATATGCAAAATAATCTTGAACAGAACAGAGTATCAATAGTGTATAACTTTTAATATTAATGCAATCTGTATGTACCTATTTTGTATGTCTAGTTCCTTAAGATTAGAGATATTTTATATTTCTAACATGGTACCAACAGGGAAAAAAATCAAAAGAGGTCATCCAGACAAAAGTTAATAACTCCCGGTCAAAATGATGTTAGAAATGGAGAAAGTTATATAAAATTATGAGCAATGTCAAGGCATTTATCCGATTGCAAATGAAGGGAGATAATTTCTACAGATGCCAGGGCACTGCGCCACTGATTCTGGAGACTGACAATATCAAACTTACTGTGGGATGAAAACCCGTGGCTATTCTCTCCACAGCCTTCAGTCCTGTTTCAGTCTGTAGCTATTATTTATGTTGACAGCCACCCTCTGACACTACTTTTGGAGGATCACAGGAATTGAGATCAGTCACCAGTTAGTATTATATTGTCCAGTGTTCTCCTAGTAGCCCTGCCTTTGATATGAGAGCTGAGGTCAGAACACTCTGAAAGGTTATATACTACATTATTCAATGAGGGTGACATTCTTGAGAAGAGAAAATAATAGAATAAAAACCATATCTGCTTTGGTCATCACTTGAGGACTCCATAAAGAAAGGTTGTTAGGGAATGGAATGACTTGAATGATATACAATTACTAAGATCTTTGTGGTGATGAACATTCTTTATTTTTATTAGATTTAAGTGTGTTCAAGGAGTAAAATGAAATACAGCTATATACGTTTTGTAATTGACAGTGGTCTGATTTGACACTGTAGAAATATGTAATGGATGGCAGTCTGGGTATTTCTGCTAAATTTTATAGAATTATGAAAATGTTATTTCAAAATTAAGAGCAATAAATATACAATTTCTTAAATAAATCTATTGAATTTCTACCATATCCAGCATTGACTAAAAAGTTGTCCCTAGAAAAGTTCAGGATATTTAATTATATGAGTTTCTAGAATCAAATTTCTTCAATCCAAGGAAGAACTCTGAGTAACATGAATAAAATAAAAAAAAAATTAACAAATGAAAATATAACAGAAAGCATTTCTTATGTGCATCAATAAAATTAAAGTTTACATTAAAAATATACTAGTAAAACAGACTTAATAAATTCCTGTAATAAAGTGCCAATAGTACTTCTGGTTCTAAAGTGTTAATGTAAAAATTCCCAAATGTCGTGTATACTATTAAGAAAACAATATTCTTACTATTCCTCAAACAATGTTTTACTGTATAATACATGACCCACAGCACTTGTTAAGTTAATGGCTGAAACAAAAAAATGAATCATACTAATTCTCTAACTGTAATATTTCCTGTTTTACAGTATATAATTAAGTTTTATATAGTAAAATTTAGTCAAATGCTTTAATCATGGGATTTTAGGGAATAAAAGTCTATATTTATGCAACTAACTACCAGGGAAATTACATTAGCTTGAACTTCATACACAAGCCAAGTTAGTGTTCCAAACAGTCTAGACCACGAATCTATTTCACTATGTTAAACGTATTTCTTTTAAAGTTGTCTTTCATTAGGATAGCACCTATACCAAAAATTACAGAAGAATAAAAAAAGAATCAGTACTTTTCTTTATCACCATCTTATATGGACTTTAATTATATCAGATTTATACCTGAATTATGGGATGGATACCATACCACAAAACAGAAGTAAAAACCTGTAAATGGAAATGCTTGTCCTGAGAGCCTGCTCTCCTGTTTTGTAAACCAGGGCTGTGTTTAGTAGAACCTGATTTCACCAGACAGTGTCAGTTTGCTGCGAGTGTGTGTCATAAACTGCTAAAATTTGTCAAAGATTTTCTGCACGTGAGTAGAAAAATATTTTATTTCTTCTTTGCTATACTGAAATGCAGTTTTATAATTAACCTATCCTTTATGTTACCTGCTTTACAGAGCTTTTGACCAAGCTATACCATTTTTACAGCTATTCATCTTAGAGAAATGAAAACTTACAAGTGTACAAAACCCTTCCAAACTACTATTTATTCATTACTGCTCAAAAGTGTAAGTTTAAAAATCTTTCACTGGGTGAATAAGTTGACAGAGATTTTTCCTTTGATTAAAGTTTAGTCAGGTTTTTCTTATTATTTTCTGTGACTTGTCCCAAGCTTGGATTCAAGCTATGTAGCTGTTCATTGAGTCCAGGTTTAGACTAAAATGACTTGTGATGTGGGAGTGTCATATCAATCTTTTGATTTCATTGGCTGAGCAATAAAGAAACTGCTTGGCCCTCATAGGTTAGAACATTGTTGGGAGGAGTAAACAGAATAGAATTCTGGGCGGAAGAGGAAGTGAGGTCAGACTCTGCGCTGCTTCCAGAGGGACCGGACAGCCGCCATGCTCTGCTCTCCCAGGCAGCTGCAACCCACGATGGACTTAGGCTAGAATCTTCCCGGTAAGCGCACCTTGGGGTCCTTACACAGATGATTGGAAATGGGCTAAATTAATATGTGAGAATTAGCCTAGAGAGGCTAGATAGAAATGGGTCAAGCAGTTAAATGAATACAGTTTGTGTGTTGTTATTTCGGGCATGAGCTAGCCAAGCTGCCTGGGTGTTGGGGACGCAGCCACGCCGCTCCTATTTCAACAGACTTGTTATATCACATCATATCACACCCAGAGAAGTTATTCAAAATTCTTCTTTTATAACCTTTTTTCCATAAAAATGCATTTGAAATTCTTACTTTTATAACTCTTATCAGATTTTTGTAATAGAACCAAACTTCCTTGATTATTTTGATAGAAGTAAGTGCACATGTGAGTCTTTGTTTATGTGTGTGTATGTGTGTGTGTGTGTGTGTTGTGGTGTGTGAGTGTGACTGTTTGCATATATGTATGTTTGTGGTTGTATAAATGCCACCACGACATGGGTGGAAACCAAGATAATTCTGTGCAGTGAGTTCATTCCTGCCACCTTTGTCTGGATTCAAATGATCAAAGTCAGATTGATATGTCCTCATGGCAAACTTCTTTATTCACTGTGTCATTTAGCTGTCCCTGTTTATCATAAATATTATTTGTTTGGTTCGTTTTGGTCTTTTTTCAAGACTGGGTCTCATTATGTTTTTCTGCTTGTCCCAGAACTCACTATGTTGATCATGCTGGCCTGGAACTCACAGAAATTGAGTTGCTTCTCTGTGAGTACTGGGATTAAGGTAAATTTTTTTGATTGATTTTTATTGAGCTCTACATTTTTTTCTGTTCCCCTCCATGCCTCTCCCCTCTTTTTTAACCCTTCCCCAATGTCCCCATGCTCCCAATTTACTCAGGAGATCTTTTCTGTTTTCCTTGTAGATTAGATCTATGTATGTTTTTCGGTGGCCTTTTAACAAAAGAAATAGAAAATAATAATTTGGTTTACATAAATGCTAGGTTTAAAACTTGACTGATTAAATGAAATATCTAGTTTCTTCCAACCAGCTAAGTGGAGACTTTTTGTTCAGCAGGATGGATACAAAGGATTTAAGAAGAGCCACTGAATTTATGTTCTAGATAGTTGAATTTTCTATTCCTCTCATGCTTTGGCCCTTGAAACCTTGGGAATTCTTGTTGCTGTCCTCATAAGAGGACTGCTGCTGCCACTGCCACCATTGTGCTGCCATCAGAAGGACGGTATCTGCTGTCCTCATCACTGCTACAGCGCTGCTCTTTCTTATATCTCCTGTTCATGTTTCTTGCTCAGCCTGCTTTTCTAAAAGTAAAACTAAAGGCAAACAAGAGCCCACTTGAGAAAAACTTTGTAATGGTCTGAGCACTGCACCATAAGCTCAGTGCCGGAAGATGTTTCTCAGAGGATTTGAAGACACTGTGCCTTTAGAATATAGCCAAAGAGTGGTGTAACATAGATACGGTGTGCAAGTGCGGTGATTGTAACTTACACTATAATCACAGGCTTCACATAGAAACCGATAATAGCAAAGCTCTTCTTCAAATGAAGTGCTATAGTCAGTTTCAGTAACTGCTTTTGTTGAGCGACGGCAGGAAAGACTTTTCTGAGAAGGATTAAAATAGACACGGGGTCATCTAAATACTTGTCCTATTTAGAGTGGTCCTTTGCTGGGTCAGTACTAGCTACAGTAGTCATAACTGAAGAATATCTTTCGTTATGATTATAAGGGTTCCTGGAGCTGTTAGAGAGTCCTCAACGTGATTGAAAAGTGTTCACAGCATCAGGACCGCAGTTAAGAGAGTTCAATTGGTTGCTTCTAAAGGGGATGCTTGGCTGACAATTCCCTGCTCCAGACCACCAGGCATAAGAGAAGGGCTTATCAAAGAGCCCACTCTTGACACATTTAATCAAAGAAAGCATTAAAATTATGTTCATTAAAGGTTTTATGAAAGCTCAATGGGAAACTAACAATCCTAATAGCATTTAACAGTACTTAATAACATTTGACAGCACTTAACAGTGATTATTGCCTAACCCAGTGCCCCAAGAATGGCTGCATCCCTCTGAACTTTCTCCTAACAGACTCAGAGCATTTCACTCTCCTTCTCCATGGGTAACGTTAGGACAGACGCATTCATTCGAGCCTTCTTAAATGGGCCTTTCTCATAGAGGGCAACTGTTAATAATATATACCTTTTACATTATCTTTAACTGAAGAATTATTCTGGTGGCCAGAAATACTTGAATTGTGGAAACTCATCCTTCACAGCGGTGTCCTCCCAGTGCATAGTACCGTCGTGAGATGAGGATTTCTGTTAGCTATATTTAAGAGAGAGACTATGAACATTATGACATATGTATATGTAGACAGTATTTTTTCTTTATTTGTTTCTATTCATGTTTGTTTCATATCTCAAAATAAAGTTTACAGTCTTTTGTATATATGTTCATGCATACACACATTATATATACACACACACATATATATAGTAAGTACAACATAAACTTCAGTGACTGAATATACACACATATGTATACATATACACACACATATATCTAAGTTATTGACTAACAATTCTTTTTATTGTTTTATTGTACTTTTTATTTCTCCACTAACCTCCCTTCATCCCTCTTCCCTATCTAGCCTCTCCCATGATCCTCACGCTCCCAGTTTACTCAGGAGATCTTGTCTTTTTCTAATTCCCTTGTTGATAAGATCCATGTATGTCTCTCTTAGGGCAAGACACAGCAATACCACTTTTGGGTATATACCTGAAGGTTGTTCTATCATACTGCAAGGATATGTACTCAATTGTTCATAGCAGCATTATTTGTCATAGACAGAACCTGGGAACAACCTAAATGCCCCTTGACTGAAGAATGGATAAATAAGATATGGTACATTTACATAATGGTGTACCAGAGTGGCAGAAAAAATAATGATTTTTTGAAATTTTTAGGCAAATGGATGGATCTAGAAAATATCATATTGAATGAGGTACCCAGAATCAGAAAGACAAATATAATAATTACTCACTCATAACTGGCTTTTAGACATAAAAAAGAAACACAAGGCTACAATTTGCAATCCAAGAGAACCTGGATAGTATTTTTTCTTGAAAAAAAAATAGCATATGTTGGAAAAGCCGGGGTCTTGATCAGATGCTGTATGGGGTGAGGAAATAGCTGCAACATTTGATTTAATCTTTTACCTTTACCAAGGGAAGAAGTAGAACATTCTACAGAAGAGTCTCAAAAGAATCATTTATGTTATGTGTGCACTAAAGTGATGCATAGAATCAAGTGAGTAGAAGAATACATTAAAACTACCTTTCCCCAATAGAGGCATTTCATATAAAATAGTAACAAGTCTTTAGATTAATCCCCATATAAGAATGTTCATAAGAAATTTAATTGCCAGTGTTGAAATATTTCTAACATTGGAATGGAATAGAAAATTTCAAAATCCACTATAAATATTTTTAATACTCAAATATATGAAATCAATCTCTTGTGAATTCTGAGATTTTCAATGAATAATAGTATATTATTTACAAATTAACAGATAATGAATCTATAGACAAAATAATGCAGATTAATAAAAAAGAAACTGATTTTGTTACCCTAGCTTCAGAATACACATATGTCTCACTAGTACTTTTAAAATACAAGAGAGTGACTGTGTCTAGCATTCCCTCTTTCAAAAATATAAATGAAATACAATTGGATAAAAGAGAAAGGAAGCTCAAATTTCAACAAGAATATTAGAATATAAACTTGGCAGAATTTATTGTGTTTTATTATCTGTATTAGAAAATTATATTAAATCATAGGAATGCAAGCCAGCTAGTCAAAATGGGGTTATGCAGGATGTTTATATGAAAATGAATTAGTATGGCAAGTAATCAAAAAATTTCTCATGGATGCTCCTGTTTACCTCAAATTTATTCAAATGAAGCTGTAATTTATTATATCAGGAAAATAACTGGATACAATATTTTCCTAATTAAATTGATAGTACTGGAATATACAATTGTTTTGAAGACTCAATATTGAAAAGCAAAGACTCACTGAAAAATAAAATTTTAAAGTTTAGGCCAACAAATAATATAATTATGATATTTACATTAATAAATTTTTCCTACCAGTCTAACTTTCCCATAATGAGAAGACAATACAAACTACAGGAAATTAAAATCCTTCCCTAAGTGATATATAACTTCTATGGACACAATTAAATCTGACTATGCAATAAT
>NW_026068023.1:4310705-4316347 GCF_014885135.2 Alexandromys fortis | reverse complement strand
ATTTGACAAAATTCAACATCCCTTTATGATAAAAGTCTTGGAGAGACTAGGGATACAAGGGTCATACCTAAATATAATAAAAGCTATATACAGCAAGCCGACAGCTAACATCAAATTAAACGGAGAGAAACTCAAAGCCATCCCACTAAACTCAGGAACACGACAAGGCTGCCCACTCTCACCATACCTCTTCAATATAGTGCTTGAAGTTCTAGCAATAGCAATAAGACAACATAAGGGGATCAAGGGGATTCGAATTGGAAAGGAAGAAGTTAAACTTTCGTTATTTGCAGATGATATGATAGTGTACATAAGTGACCCTCAAAACTCCACCAAAGAACTTTTACAGCTGATAAATACCTTTAGTAATGTGGCAGGATACAAGATCAACTCCAAAGAATCAGTTGCCCTCTTATACACAAAGAATATGGAAGCAGAGAGGGAAATCAGAGAAGCTTCACCTTTCACAATAGCCACAAACAGCATAAAATATCTCGGGGTAACTCTAACAAGGAAGTGAAAGATCTATTTGGCATTTTTTTTTCTTATGGTAACAGGCATTGCCTGGGACTTACAACTGTCCTTGAGTGGTGACTGCTTGAGGCTCCCACCCACTAACAAGATCCCCTCACTTCTTGGCCTAGATTTACTCTAATATTCCTGCTTAGCTTGGTGAGTATCCCACTCTCAATACATGTAGTCTTCCTCCCCACATCCCTGAAAAATATAAGTCAAATAAATTAACTTAAATATAAAGATATAATGGCACATAAATATACAGAAAAACCTTTGTAAATATTCTGCAGGCCATGATAATAAAGATGTACAACGAATATGATTGATGGGAATAAACTTCAATGTAATAAAAGTTATACATGAAAAGCCCACAAATTATGTCATCTCTGAGTAAACTTAAAGTAATCTCTTGAAAATCAGAACAAGAAAGGACTGTCTTTTCTCACTACTCCTGTACAATAATGTCTGAAACCCTAACTAGAGCAATCGATGAAGAGAAGGAAATATCAGGATATAGGCAGCAAAATAAGAAACAAAAGTCATCCCTATTTGCAGATTTGGGAATTTCTGTAAGTAATCAACTTTGTCACCAAAGTGGCAGGATATAAAATTTTCTTAAAGGCTGGGCGGTAGTGGTACACATCTTTAATTTCAGTACTCAGGAGGTAGAGGCATGATCTCTTTGAGTTCAATGCCAGCCTGGCCTACAAGAGTTAGTTCCAGCACAGGCACCAAAGCTGTCTCAAAAATCAAAATATAATAAAAATAAAATAAAATAAAATTTACTTACAGAAATAAGAATTCGTTTTTCACAGCAATAGTAATCATGCTCAGAAACAGATCATGGAAACATTCAAGCACAACATGTAAAATGTTATCTAGCAATAAAAACCTTACCAATAAAGTGAAAGACATCTATAAAGAAGTGTAAAATCTCCTTAAAAATAGAGGAAGATACTGGATGATAGAAAAACTCCCATGCTCACATATTGGTACAATGAATATTGTGAAAATGACCATCCCCCCCCCAAAAAAAAAACAATGTACAGACTTATTGCAAACCCAGTTGTAGTTACAAACCCTAAAGCATTCTCCAAAACAATAGAAATGATTGTCTTGCCATTAGCCAGGGTGATCCTGAGCAAAACTAAGAAGGCTTAAGCACTCACTATACTATATTTTAATTGATAGTACAAAATTAGAGAAGTCAATTTGGTACTAATAGAAAGCCAGTCATTGTGGATCAATAGAACAAAACAGAAGACCCAAACATGAGTACACAAACTACATTATTTTCAGGTGTTGAATAACATCAGAAAAATAGAGCTTTCTGGATAAAACAGGGAAGCCAAAAATATGAATACACAGTCATTATGGCAACATGCACAATACTTGAACAAACTGATGTCAGTGACAATCAAGGTTTAGAGGAGAGAAGATCACCACAAACTTCCAACATTGGGTGAGTAGTTTGGTATCTGCTTGGCAGAGACAGGGTTACCTGTCTTTAAAAATAGACTTTTTTATACTTTGGGTTCCTAGGATTAAATTTAGGCCATTGTGCTTCCAAGGAAAGTGCTTTGTTGATAGAACTTCTTCCCAGTCCCTACTACATACATTATGTGCATGTATACACATGTGTGTACATACATATATATGTGTGTATTTATACATATGTATATATTCCTTTACATAGAATTTGTGGAAACATAATAGTATCTCTTTTTGTTTTTATTGGATACCTTTGGATGCAAACTGTTTGTCTCTGCATCAATTTTCCTGTGTTTTTTCTTTGAACCTTGTACTTTCCTGTGGTCCTATATTGATTGCTTTGTGTCTGTTTTATTTTATCATACTTTATTATTATCCTGTTTGTTTTTTAATGAGCTACAGAAAGGAAATGGATACATATAGAATGGGAGATGGGAAGGAACTTGTAGGAGTAGAGGTAATTAGAATATATTGTTCAAAAATCTATTTTCAATAAAATAAAAAATAATTGAATAATCATTTAATAAATTCAGTACTCAAGAGGTGTTCTACTTTTGATTGCTTTCTTAGATTGTGTCTAGAATTTTGAGACCTCATCTAATTATGCTTTTTATAAGACCATTCATTGCTTGTTAATGCTGGTTCTACTTGCAAATTAAAAAGCTGAGCAGTAGTGATTAAATGTGTGACTAAACATTAAACTCAAAAAATATTAAGCATTAAGATGTAGTTTACCTTTTCTTAAATAATTTCAATGAGGATTTAGGATTTTGTCTTAAAATGATGTTTAGTCTAGAAATGAGAACTTAGGGAATGGTCATAAGAGAGCAATGGTTTTTACAGTTACCTCTGCAGTAAATAGCAATCAAAATATACATACAAAAATATAATAAAAACATACATATATATACATGCATACATATATACAAAGATACATAGGTACCTATTATATTGGCCATTTTTGCTTGTTAAAGTAATAGAATTCAGTTTCGCCATGTAAACAAATTTTATATGTGTGATGAGGTGTCTAGATTAGGGTAATGATGTGGAAAAAGCCTTCCTTAAAAAGGGCCATGTTACTATAGGATCACTAGGCTAAATAAAACACAAAACAGAGAAAGCAAGCTGAGCACTGGCATTCCTTTCTCTGTGTGCTTTACTGGTTATACAATGTCAATAGCAACCTGTTCTGGCTAGTTTTATACCAAATTCATACCAGCCATAGTCAGCTGAGAGGAGAGAATCACAAAAGACATGCCTCCACAAGATACAGCTTTAGGCTAGTCTGTAGCCATTTTCTTAATTAGTGACTGAGTGCTAAGCCCATGTGAGTGACGTTCCCTTATGGTAGGATTTCAACCTTGATATAAAGAAAGCAGAGCAAGCCATAAAAAGCAATCTTTTCCAGGTCTCTGAATATGATCTTACCTTCATGTTCTCACCCTGTTTGATTTCCTGTCTTGAGTAACTTCAAGGATGAACTGTAATATTCATATGTAAGCAGTATCCCTTTTTCCTACTTAAGTTCCTTTTGGTCAAAGTGTTTAATCATAGTAATAGAAATCTTAACTGAAATACTACCTCAAGTGTCTTCTGCTATGGTTTCCCTTCCATGATGGACTAAACATTTGAACTATTAGAAATCTAAACACTGTACTCTTCAAAGGGCTTTTGTCAAGTATTTTCACCTGTGAACATATAAAATAATCAATGCAGATAGATTATAGATGATAGATATATTATAGATAGATAAACATTGAATGATTATCATGATAAGAGTGGGTACTAAAGATCTCTGATTCCCAGTAATGAATAATATTCAAATTGAACTGAGTATTTCATTCCTCCATCCTTTCTCTAACAGAGATATATCACTATTTCACAATGAAGTTTTGACATGGTGCCACAGAGAATGAAATAAAACACTATAAATCAGGAAATTTAAAGAAAATCTAACAAATAAAACATCTGGATAAGTACTTGGGGATGATGAGTATAGTTTTGAGGCAGTCATCACAGAGAGTAAAAAATCATAGAAAACCCACAGATGAATGTAAAACCCATAGTGAGTTTTTATTATCATACTATGATATATATGTGCAAATAAGTTGAGACTTCAAGGAATAAAGGAATAGAATCTATGAAGTTTGCAAATGACCAGAAATTGGATGCTGAACATGGTGGAGCAATTCAGGAGTTCCCAATGCTCAAAATTTTAGGACCCCATAAAATGTCTGCACATCCTCTTAGTACCTCAAACATTCAAATATCCCCAAATAGTACAAAGCTACCTCAGTTTTGTAGCCAGACTTCCCCAATTCTAATATCACAATATTCTAATTTTAGTATTATTTATGCCTATATAACTTGGAACATAATTAATTACTTGATATTAATACTCATAGGAATAATGTGCAGTTTAGTATTATAGTTATGGTGCACATGGCTCAACACATAGATTTTAAATAGTTATAAACTGTTAGAGGAAAACATAAATTCCAAATACGAAATCAATATAACCAATAGACAGATTAGGAGATGGAATATTCTTATTTGAACTTGAAGAAGATGAGTGTTTATTAATGTACTGAAAGAATAACAATTAAAGTTGAAGAGTAAGAGTCAACAGAAAAATAATGGTGTGGGAAGTCCTTCTGTCTATGTGTTGTTTTCAGTGGATAATAAAGGAATGGCTTTAGGCCGATAGTAGAGCTGTAGGGAAACAGAGGTAGGTGGGGAAAACAAAAAGGAATGCTAGGAGAAACGAGGCAGAGTCAGAGAGATGCCATGGAGCTGCTGCCAGAGTCAGACATGCCTAAATTTGCTGGTAGGCCACGAACGCATGGTGATATACAGATTAATAGAAATGGGTTAAATTAATATAAGAGCTAGCCAATAAGAAACTAGAGCTAAAGAACCAAGCAGTGGTTTAACTAATACAGTATGTGTGTGATTATTTCTGGGCTAAGGTAGCCGGGAACAAGAAATGGCCTCCTCCCACAAAATAGTGAAAAATCATTTCTCCTGCTCTCAACTTTTTGTATAGTTCTTTGTGTGGAATGGAGGTTTGGTGGGTTTTGTCCCTGATCAACTTTAGCATCTCCATCAGTGCCACCCAGGTTGAGGTCATATTTGGTCAGCCACAATTGGTGAAACTTTATGGATGTATCTTCTGATATCACAAGGAGACAAAATCTCACAGCTAACTCCCCCATTCTCTGGCTCCTACATTCTTTCTGTCTTCCCTTCTGCAATTTTCACAAGGCTTAGGTGCTACAGTGTTTTATAGATGTGTTTATTGGGAGTGGGATTTACAAATCTCCATTTTGATTGGTTGTGGTTTCCTATTGTAGTCACCATCAGTAAAGAGGAAAAAGGAATAGAGAACTGTTGCAATTATATTATAATCTCAAAAAAAAAAAAGGTGAACTGCGTGGTTTTGGAGGAATAATTAATACTTGAAGCTCATGTAAATTAGGCTGGGCGGTGTGGTGCATGCCTTTAAATCCCAGAGCTTGGGAGGCAGATGAGTTTGAGGCCAGCCTGAGCTACAGAGCAAGTTCCAGTACTGGTCCAAATTTACAAAGAGAAACTCTGCCTTGAAAAACCAAAAAAAAAAAAAAAAAAAAAAAAAA
>NW_026068023.1:4302552-4310664 GCF_014885135.2 Alexandromys fortis | reverse complement strand
AAAAAAAAAAAAAAAAAAAAAAAAAAAATTAAAAAATAAAAAACAGACAAACAAACAAAAATTATGTAAATCCAAGATAGGATATGTGATTTTAATATTATATTTGTGTTTGCACTGATATTTATTATGTAATATTAAAGTGTTGTTATTTTGAGAGGATAAACCATTTAAATCTCATTATGGAAATTTACATAATGTTATACAGGAAGAACTTTTGGTAGGTACAATATAAATAGAACTTAAAATCATTTTGCTAATTCATGGAAACAGAAAGTAGGTCAGTTTGGCTCACAGGACAGGGCTTTGAGAAAAGGAAACAGAAAATAATCCAACAGAAAATTTTCTAGGGAGTGGCCAGGAATCTTCAGTAGATCATTTTAGTAGCTTGACTTAAAAGATATTCTACAAATTTATGCCTATGTCAAACTTACAGGATATACGCCTTAACTTGGTGAAGTTTATTTCTGCCATATATTTAATAAATCTATTAAACTAAATTAATTTTTATAATGACAAATTATAAAATACGAATTATCAAAACAGAAACATAACTATAATGATGTAAGATTAAAAATAACTCTTTATATATAGAAAAACAATACATTTCCTATATCTGTACAAAGATATATATGTATGTAAAGCCTATAATTTATTTAAAAACAGGGCAGGGTACTAAATGCTTTCCAATCTAACTTAGAAAGCAATCAATTTTAACATTTCTCACTAGATTACATATGAGAGAAACAAAGGAGAATAATGGTATGCATAGAAATTCCTAACAAATTAAATACAATTCTTAACAAATTAAAAACAAAAGGAATAACTTGTAACAGGATTGCAGGCCCTTTGTTCATCCCGCCTGGCTACCTTATACCAGAAATAATCACACAAAAACTGTATTTATTGAAACACTGCTTGGCTATTAGCTCTAGCCTCCTATGGGGTAACTCTCACATCTTGACTCAACCCATTTTTAATAATCAATATGTCAAAACAGGTTGTGGATTACCGGGAAAGATTCAGCATTTCTGACCTGGCAGCTCCATGGCTGCTCTCTCTCAATCTGCTTTCCTCCTCCCACCTCCCAGAATTCATTTCTATCTACTTCTACTACACCTACGAAGTTCTGCCCTATCAAAAGGCAAAGGCAGTTTCTTTATTCAACCAATGAAAGCAACACATAAACAGAAGGACCTCCTTTACCATTTCCCCTTTTCTGTTTAAAAAGGGAAGGCTTTAACTTTAACATAGTAAAATTACATATAACAAAACAGGCATCAAGTAAGAATTATAGTTATATTATTTATATCTATTTTACCTTTTAGCATAACAAAGGAAAACTATATCCATTCTTCAATTTGATCAAAGACTGCAGAAAGATATAATATTACCGAAGTAAACGGGAAGTGCAACTTCCAAAACTCTAAAAATGACAGAGACATCTTGCTACCTGGACAGATTACCCAAAGTTCTTCTGTACTGTTGGAGCATCCCTCTTCAACCTATAGGATCAGAGTATCCAGAAAACTTTTCCATGAAGCCCAAAATTTAAAGACAGTTGAGTCACTTTCTTCTGTGTCCTGCAGAATGTCTCCCATACTCTTTCGTGAATCAGGAACCCCGATCATCTTAACTTTAGACAAGATCAGCAGTCATCTTTTTGCGGGTACTGCATGTCCAGTGAAGCAGTCCAGGCAAGAGCATTTTCTTGCTCAAATGGCTAGCAAACTCCATAAGGAGCCTCTTTGATGCCCATCTTCCTATTGAAGTAGCTTGGTGCTGCCAGAAGCCTCACTGTCATGAAAAGTTACAAATTATTAAAACATTTTAAATGCCATATTTTGTAGTCTTTGAAAAATATGTAAAATGCCTATCTGAAATATATCTATGCCCATCTAGAAATCTAACATGACTACAAACTTGACTCTTATAAATGATTATCTATTAACCTATATTTCTTAATTATACATTTTTAAATGAACTATACAATCACAATACCTTAATCAAAAGTAGAAATACATATTACAAGATTGACCTTAAATTTATATCAATAAAGCCAAATCCATACCAATGCAAATTATTCATATCTATATCATATCCTCTTTTAAATATAAAAGAACATTTGTAAATAATATTTGGGAATATGGGCGTAGTTTTTTTTCTCTCCAAACTGTTTCATGCTATATGAGGGCACTGTCAATTGGGTCTTTCATGGTGTATCGTGTATGCTAGGTTCATCTCAGTCAGCAATTGAGCAAAGTAAGTTTTTGAGGGTGTTTACAGCAACCTTTCAGGAGGGCATGTTCATACCAAATTGGTCTATAAGCAATCCATAGGGTTTCATCCTCTGTGAAAACAAAAGAACAACCTCTTTTCCAAAGCATCATATCTTTAGACCCAAATTCTAAAGTCATAATACCTTTATAATATACATGGTGGTTTAGCCTAGCAGCCCATACAATGAAATGTCTCTCTGTACTTCACAGTCAAAAAAATTAAAGAAAATGCAATAATATACAGAATCCAAAATCTGTGAATTTTTCATTTTTACATGGCTTATTACTTTTACTTTCTTTAATTTATGATTATCTGTATTCTGTCTCTTTAAAGACGTTACCCTTTTTTAAAAAGCATTAACTTTATTTTATGACTTTGTGCACTCTTTATCTTTTCTCTCCCAAGCCTACATGCATTTATTCAACAGTGTGACCCATTTAGAGGTCTTTTATGTCTGAATCTGCTCTATTGTGAATCTGTAATTATTTATTGTCTTGAAGAGCTTTTAAAATACTGAGCAGCTTGGTTGCAGCTGCTCTAGATGTTGGCTCCACCTCTCTCCTATTTCAAAATGGTGGATGTACAATTTCTGCTAGCTCTGGGGCCTCCAGGTAGTAGCCATGCTCAGCACTTTAGCTCTGAGAATGAGCTAGCAGTGCATAAGCTCTTTTCATCTGAGTTACAGCCAAATCTGCCACGCAGAGCACTGAGCAGCTTTGAAATATCTCTGTGTATGGTTACAGGAATCTGCCATGTTCTCTGGCCTGCCTAAGCCTGATCCAACCATCTGCCCAGGCAGGAAGTGTTGAACCATGGCATGGTCTCAGCTTCTTTCCTCCTGACCCTGAGTGGGCACAGAAACCCCAGGCCTACAAATGCTCTATAGCTGGAGTTTGCACTGGTAGCACAGTCCAAGAAGCTGCATTTTAAAATGGCACAGGTTTTTTCATTCTGTGGCTGCTGTGTCAGGAAAATTTCTCAGCAACACCCCTCTAGCAAACAGCAAAAACCTGTGTTAAACTTTATTTTTTCTGTGTGTCTAGAATTCCTTTTCTAGCCTTCTCAGGTTTTATGTGGGGTTAGTTGGCCACGTTGAAGCACCAATCATTGAAGGGAACAGGGATCCTTGTTCCCTTCCAGCCACCCAGCTGAATATAGAAACTATATTCATTTAAACACTGCCTGGTCCATTAGTTCTAGCCTCTTATCTGCTAGCTCTCACATCTTGATTCAACCCATTTCTAATAATCTGTATGTATGTCATCATGAGGTCATGTCTTACCAGGAAAGATTCTAACCAGTGTTAGTCTCAGGCAGAAGTTTCACAGTGACTTAAAAACAGATAAAATCGTAAGACTCAAATATCTGGCTTAAGTCAAAATTGTTTTCATAAGGTGTGATCTATTCACACATCTGATAAGAACAATATCATATACTGAGCAACCGAACAAATTTGCTTACAAAGAATTACAAGGTAGGTGGTTCTTTTATACTTAATTTATAATGTAAAGGAATCATGTATTTTGAATTGAAGCAATCTTTTTTAATTTTTTGAGAAAAGGAAAAATATGGCTCCATGCTCAGTCACTCACATTAGGAACCTGGAACAGTATAGCACGCAGTTGCCACTGCTTCTAGCCTTTAAATTTGTGTTTCACTGTCCATCTTTCACACTCTGGAAATATCATTCAATCAGAAAAACAGCAGGAGCTGCTCAATATATGGAGGGAATCTAGGCACATCAATTTACTTGTTATTATCTATCCATCTCCTTCACTATCTGATCATTCTCTCCACTCTCTTCTTTTTGTTTAAGATAATTGCAGAAACAAATTAAATAAGTAGAAATTAGGCAAAATATTCAGAGAGCTAACCAGATATTTTGATATGTTGTCACTAGGTGGAAATTTCAAATATTGACTTACGTACCTTTAGAACAGAAACTGTAACTAGTTACACAAGAAGCATCAAGATTCATCATACAATGAAGTGACTCTGTACAAACTCTTTTCTTCTTGGAAGAAAGAAAAAAGACTACTAAAATATGAAATAAAAATAATGGGTCAAAAGGTGATTTTGGAGATGGTCTACTCAGATCTGCTTTGCATTTATGGAACCTTGCTTAGCTTGTTATGATAAGTTGTAATAGGAGGTATGATATCTTATTAACATATTGTTTCCATACATTATATTCCCAATTGTATTTGACTTTGAATTACTAGATTATCTATGTATTTTATATTAGTACTTTTGTTCTGAAATATACAAATGAAGTTAGAGAAGACTACAAACTTTAAAAAGATATGAGAACACAACTGCAAGGAGAGCAAGGTCAGCAGTGGGTATCAATGTCAGCCTGAACCTGAAAGAAAATAGCTTACTCAAGTATATTATATACGCAATGCTAAATGTACTTATCATATATAACAACAATAAAGGAGTAGAAGACAGGTAGTTATGTTTTCAACATAAATTTTTGGATGAGACTTCCCTATGGGTTTTTACTTAACTTCAAACTCATTAAGCTGCCTAACAATGGCAAATGTGTACATCTTTCCTATATTAATCTATTTCCCAGTACAGTGCTAAATAAAGAAATAACAAATACAGGAAAGGTCATATATATATACATACACACATACACATACAAAGACACACACACACACACACACACACACACACATATATATATATATATATATATGACTGCATGTCTATGTACATAGGTGTATGTGTGTGTTTGAGGCAATTTCCTGATGTAGAACAGATTGGATTCCACCTTGTTATCTTGCTTTCTCAGAAGTCCCAAATGCATGGATTGTAGGCTTCTGCTGTCACAGTCTGGTGACAAGTCTTTTACTATATGTACAGTTGCAATAAGAGAAAAAAAATGACTTTTACCATTTAATGAAATGTATTATTTATTCTATGCTAAGAAAAGTTATGAGGGTAAATTTAATTATTGTATATGAAAGTTTGTAATTGAAATACCTTTCAAACGTTTTAAAATAAAAGTTGAGTTCAATCAGGACATAAATTGCTTAATAGAAATTAAACTTGCTAAACCACTGGTTCTAAGTATATAAAGACAATCACAGGAAAAATAAAAGATTATGGAAAGCTTCATAAATTAAAAACATGGAAATGACTTTAGTTGTAATCATGTCCTCAAAAATAAAGATCATTTTTAGCCACTTGCTTGGCAGATGAGAAAGAGAAAGTGTAGAAAAGGGGGTTTGAGTGAGCTTTCTGCATAGATTTTTGGCCTTTCTTCCTTTTCGGTTTTCTGGATTTTGTTTGTATGTTTTAGAACAGTCAAAGTTCATGTATAAACCTCTTCTGCCCAAAATGTATACATGAAATTAAAATAATTAATAATTAAAACTATACAGTTTCCCAATGGAATTTTAGATAATTGAGAAATAATTTATCAAATAGGTCTCAAAATATTCCCCTAAAGAAAGAAGCCATTGGCAAAATCTCCAAGAACAGAAATGCAAATTTCAGTGTCCAAAGCTGCAATTTGTTTCACAGTGGCAAGTGTTGTGATGAGCTTTCAGCTAAAGCTATGTGCCTTGATGCCTGGAACATTTCCTGCTACTTCAGAAATGTTTTGGAATGTACTTATGCAAACCATGTCATTCCTCTTTACCTCCAAACACTAATATTGGGGAAAACAATAGCCACGCACAAAGAAAATGGTAAAGAAAAATTCCAGGTAGTCTTTCCACTAGTGAAATGCTATGATCAGACCCTTTCAGAGTGAATGGATTGGAAGGAGTTTTTTTTTTTTTGATTTTATATGCAAATTCCACAATACTATTTATGTCTATGCTATTCTGGCAATACAAGCACACACACACACACACACAACACATGTGCACACACATATGCAGACACACACATATGTAATCTAAACTTATCCCTAATTTTCCTTCCCTTTATGTCAAGATAAAGTAATAGGTTGTAAATCTCTAATAAGTAAATTATTTGGAATTATTTTAAACACTATTATCAAACTTAAAAACCTTAGCAACTGGCTGCAAACCACCCTCAGTAGGCCCTCTGCTCATGGACAGTTCGGTACTCTGTGTTCACAGGAAATGTACATAGTAAATAAATAGAGGTTCAAACTCTGAGGCCTGCAGCACACACAGGAAGTTACCAACATGAATACATGTGAACTTCCAGATGGCAGATCAATGTGAAAAGGCTGGGAAAGCCCAGCATATGTCAAGTTATTAGGTGGAGTGCTATATTTATATGGTAATAATAAAAGTCAATACAAGTTTGCAAATCATGACAATGCAAAAACTTAATAATGTCAAATGACAAGATAGAAGGAAGAAATCATAAAAATATGTAATAAAGGCTTAGAGTTTGGCAGACTGCAGAAAAAAATAGGAGAGAATATAAATACACTTTTCTATACTTTTGAACTTCTAGACTGTCAGTTCTCTGCAGAGTTAGCAATCTTAAGAAGATATACTAATTCACCTTTGGGTCTTACAGTGATAACAACTGGAAGAGGTAAAGTAGAAAACTTAATGTAAAATTTTAGAAGCTGGGGTGGGCTTAGAATTACCCTTAGCAAATACTACTCTCTCTCTCTCTCTCTCTCTCTCTCTCTCTCTCTCTCTCTTTTACATAATTGTATTCCAAATGTTTACTCTTAAACAAATAGACTGTTTTGTTTCATTTGAAGAATGAAGCTGATACACATAAGGAAAAAAGACATGATGTCATCTCATTACATATACATAGAGGTCAAAGATTATTTTTATAATCAATTTAATATAAGAATAACCAAAATTATGCATAAAATTAGTTTTACCTCAGAATTTTTTTTATATATAATCATCATATAATTTCAGTTTTGAACTTCTTATTTACAGTGATTATTTCTGGATGAGAGTACTGTTGCTATTTCAAATGTTAGGGTAGTAAGAGTTATGGTTTTGGGTCCAAACATCAGAAGGACCTACAATACTAAAAATGAGGCAGCAAACAAAGTCTCTATAAAAGTGAGAGGTATGGACTTCGGGAACTCTCTTATTAAAATAAAATGGTAGAGAGTCTCTTGGAAATAATGTTGATTCATTTTTCTATACAGTTTCCAAGAAGGAAACATGTGTGGTTGTATAATTCATAGAGAAATGCATAAAGAGGTAAAGTGATTGGTGACAGTGTTCCTAAATTTCTACTGATCTGCTCCGAAAACAGCGTGAACCTGTACTGCTCATAGATATTGTCCTGCTGCTCCCCTTCCTCCAGGCTCCACCTCCTCCTTTACAGTAAAGGAAGAAACACTGTGTTCCTTTAGGCGTCAAGATTGGTATGAGCCCTGGCAATAAAATATGATGCAGGAAACCTGTAGAAAGTATTGAACATTTTCATGCGTGCTGCAGTATTAGGAACTGAGCAATTATGGAATCCTGCTTAGAAATCAAGGCAAGTTTTAATACATTAATGCAAAAAATATTATTTGTAAATGTTGACATATCATTTGGTAATAACTCCTTTTAAATAAATCCAGAACAATGCAAGCAGTGAAGGAAAGATGCCTTTGCTTCTTTTTCTTATGCTTCTTCAAGATGTTTTATTTTAGAATAATTATAAATTAACTCAAGAGTGGGGCTGATCTATTGGGAACTCACCAAAGCCAGCTGGACTGTGACTGAAACAGCATGGGATAAAACCGGACTCTCTGATCATGGCGAACAATGAGGACTGATGAGAAGCCAAGGTCAATGACAAGGGGTTTTGATCCTACTTCATGTTCTGGCTTGGTGGGAGCCTAGCCAGTTTGGACGTTCACCTTCCTAGACATGGACG
>NW_026068023.1:4281341-4302478 GCF_014885135.2 Alexandromys fortis | reverse complement strand
GGGGAGAGAAATGGGAGGCGGGGAGGAGGCGGAAATCTTTTTTTTTTCAATAAAAAAATTATATTTAAAAAAAAACCAAAAATAAATAAATAAAAATTTAAAAGAAAAAAAATGATGCTTTAAAAGTAAAACAGAGTTTCACAAGGATTAAAAACAGTAGTCTGCCTTAGTTCCTGTTCTATTGCTTAGTTACTTTTTTGTTGCTGTGATAAAATATTATGAGGATGGCAACTTATAGAAAGAAGCATTTATTTGGCCTTACTTTTCTGTAATTTTACATATGACATGGCATCATGTGATCAGACATGGCAATGGAAACTGAAGCTGAGAATTTATATTCACATCGTAAATCATATAAAGTAAACCTGGAATGGATCCTGACTGTGAAACTTCAAAGCCACCCCTAGTGACATAATTCCTCCAGCAAGACTATACCTTTAGGATAAAACAACTCAAATAGTGGGATTTCATTGGAACAATATTCAAACATCATAGGATCAATATTTAAACTTCTGATTCTGTGGGGATATTCTCATTCAAACCATCATAAACCATTCCCTGGCGTTATAGAATTTAGACATATCATGATGTGAAATGAATTTATTCTAATTCCATAAATGTTTGTAGTCTTTTTGTCCAAACTGTTTACAATAAAAAGTTAAACATATCATCTGAAAGTTAAAATTAACTTTTAATTTAGCCCCCTACAGTGTCGAAAGTCAAATTATATACTTTCAACATGCAATGGCATTAAACAATAGAACATTACAAGCACAATAGGGAGGAATGGGTCATAGTGAGGAATACAAGACCAAAATGAGAGAAAAATCTTAGCTGTATATCTGCTACCAAAGGACCTAGATTGCTTGGTTCTTTCAGTCTTGCTGCCTCAAACACAGATCCATCATGTAATCATCCACCAGTCTCTTTTCAAGATACCTGACATCAGGAATACCCACCATATGGAATATCCACCATAATCCAGGTTTTACTTCCAGTGCTTTAAGCAAAAGTCCAGGCACGGATTCCCCTGCTACATATTGCCTGGCCTCCACTGGTCTCTGACATATGGAGAAAAATGCTTTGGTTGACACATTTATTCTTCCATGTTTGTCATGGGAATGATACTGCCAAATATTTCTGGTAGCTTGGGAGGGTCCCTTGCCCCTTGAACCTCATTTCAGCAGCTTCTGTTTGTCATTGATTTTTAGGAGCTGGGTAGTACTTTTCACAAGTCAGAACTGAACCCAGGTTCTCTGCAAGAGCATTTCGTGCTTTTAAGCACTAAGTCATCAATTTAGACTCTTGGCATTTAGCCTTAAGCACAGGACTGAACGTTGATGTTAAATAAAATGGGAGTCTTTCATTCATAATTGCTCACATTGCATCTATTGCTGATATATTTGTTAGTTATTATATTATTTGAAATACTGTGATACATGTACAAAATTGCTTTACATAAGAAAATCATTGTTCAAATCAAAAAGATGATATGAAAAGAAAGGATATGTATTTCGTACCCATTCTTAGGTCTTCACACAGAGGCCCAAAAGTCTTATAATTTCATGAGCTATAAAAATGATAAATAGCACCGCTCTACTCATTGGCAAATACCTTATGACCAAACCTAAGTTGGTAACTGGGAGTTTCCAGACGGCTTTAAGGTAGAAGATGATTTTTAGAAGAGGCAATCACATGAACCAAACGTTGTAAATTTTAGCTTCATACCTTGGATTGCCAAGGACTAGAGAGAAATTGCATATTGAGCTATTCACAGATTCCAAATGATTTATTCAAACAACCTATAACCTAACCTTTATGAAATCCTGTATAAGTGGACCTTGATGGCCTCTGAGTCATTAAACACATCTGCATTCTGGAAGGGTGGCTATAATTCCGTGTGGCAGAAACTCTTACCTATAAACCTTTCTAGACCTTTCCCAATGTACATTATATGCTTGTTTTTCTCTACAATTTATATAACATGCAACTATTAAAGTATAAATATAATTCAAATGTTTCCATGCATTCTCAGAAAATCAAAAATTTATCAGACCAAATTATCAGATCTGATGAGGGTATCATGAAAATACTTCATTTACAGCCAGTTGCTCATAAGTATCAAAGGTCTGAACAGAACATTAGTATCTCAAGGATGCTCTTTCTTCTGGAATTAAATACTTGAACATTAACCTATGGATTTTAATATCAACTCTGTGTATCCCATGTCATTGTACTATGGTTTTACAGAGTTCTAGAATTGAATGGTGGAACTCCCTAAAGCTAGTTTATTGGTTATGCATATCATTACAAAAAGCTTGTTAAGTTCAAATTTTGTTATACTTAAGTGACACAGTTAGATGAAAGGAAAAGAAAGGCTGGACCTTAATGTTTTATCAGTCTACGATTTCTCTGATGAATAATCTCAAACTGATCACAAAGGGAAAATAATTTTAAGAGAAGTTAAACTACCTCTATTACTTATTATCAGTCAATATATAGTCAGTGTGAAAGAAAGGCTATACTTCAAACTTCCCAAACCAATGATATATGTGAAAAGAAAATATATTTTCTGTGTTTTGTATTTTCATATTCCTTATAATTTTTCTAAAATTGAAAAATATCAAAATTAGAAATAAACTTGATTTTTCATTGCTACAGAATATAAGGTCATGTTTGGGTTGGTATGGTACTGCTAAGTCCTTATGGAATTATAATCGAATGATATTTATTTATTTATTATTAATATGAACAGATTTTAATATACAGTCAGTAAATAGAATGTATTGACCATGTAAAATATATTTACAATGACATACTGTCCAACTCTTGGTAGAAGTGGTAGCTTATGAGCTAATATACAAGGTAGTCATATTTCCCAATTTTCAGAGACTGAGACAGCATGACAATGTATGAATCCATGCCAGAGGGCGTTCCGTAGCAAGATGATGTCTTACCCTGACTCCATGTTTGGGTAGTTAATAAGGAGGTAAGGAGCATAAGAACACTAATATTTTAATGGTTTTAGGTGATTAATTTAAATAGAACAATATTATTAAATATAATTATTGTTAAAAATGAGGATGTATCAGAAATCTATTGAATCAATGAGACATTTTGCTAATTTCTTAATATGGAAGACCTCCAAAGAAATCCACCCTATCTCAGTTAGGAGAATTTGAAAGAAGGAAAAAATAAGAAGATTAAACATTCTTCTACTTAAATATTTTAGAGTGATAGATTTGAAGACAAATAAAATTAAAATATTAATGGGTAGGAAACATTCTATGATCTAAACTTTTGCATGAATCCAAAGTTATATGCATGTACAGGGGAAATTTGCCTTGCGTAAGGGAAAAGCACTATGTAACAAAAAAGAAACTCTGTTTCTAGAACCTGTTCCTTTTTTCTGTTATATTTTATCTATTTTCATAATTAGTTAATTTTTTTTTCTCTGATGAGCACTAAATGGTAGCCAACATTCTATTGAGAAGATGTGGGGATATATGGTTGATGTATTAAAGTTAAGGTTTTGATTAAAAAGTAATTTTTAATGGTCTTTATAGAAGGTAATCCTGTTTCCCTTATCTGGGTATACTATTGCAATATCTATTTTAAATAACTTTTTTTCTATTACTGAAAGCCAGAGTGAATTCTCTAGCCAGAAATTTTTCATTTGGACATGCTAAATTTTCTTTTTAAAAATAAACTTCTCTGTTATAGCTCACACAAATACCTAATACTGCATAATATGAAATAGCTGGTAGGTCAAAGATATAACTTTAATTAATAAAGTCCTAAAACCTGAACTATAAGTTTTGGGGTTTTATTTGCTTGGTTGTTTTGTTTGTTCATTTATTATTTTTTTAATAAATAACCCTATATAATCTGTGAAAGTGAATGGTTTAGAGCAACTAACAATAGTCTGTTACGACTTAAGTGAAATCTGAGAATAGGTTCAAGTTAATCTAGGCATGTTCTAACTGGTAAATAAAATATGGCAGGCTAGCCAAGACTGATAGCAAGTGATTGATCTTGCAAATTCTTTCTTTAACAGAGCATCCTTGCATTGTATGGAGGCTGTTTGTCAGTTCTCCAGGTACACGGCAGCTTAGTACTGAAATAATTATAGACAATTTATATTATTTAAAAACATTGATTGGCTCATTAGCTCTAGCTTCTTATTGGTTTACTCTTACATCTTAATTTAACCCATTTCTATTAATCTGTGTATTGCTATGTAGATGTGGCTTACTGGCTAAAGTTCCATCTGGCTCCCATGAAGCTACGTGGCTTCCCTCTGACTCTGCTCTTCTTTCTCCCAGCATTCACTTTAGTTTTTACTGCCTACCTAAATTCTGCCCTATCACAGACTCAAGACAGTTTTCTTTATTCATTAATGGTAATCACAGCATACAGAGCGAAGTCCTACATCACCTCAACTATTCTGTTAAAATAAAAAGAAAAGTTTTAACTTTAACAAAATAAAAATACATACAACAAAACAGGTATCAAGTAAGAATTATAGCTAGAATATTTATATCTACTTTATATTTATCATAAGGAAAACTACAACTATAACTAAATTTCTTCAAATCCATCAAAGACTACAGAAGAATATAATATTACCTAAGTAAACAGAAAGTACATTGTAAGCAACTTCCTAAACTCTAGAATTGAGAGAGACATTTTGCTGCCTGGACAGTCATACAAAGTTCTTCTGTATCATTGGGGTATCCATCTTCAGCCTACATGCCCTTAGGATCTGGCAGACTTTTTTATGAAGCAGAGAATTTCAAAGACAGTTCTGCCTATATTGGCAGTTTGCCTGTCACCTTCTTCTGTGTCTTGCACAATGTCTGGCAGACTCACTGATGAAACAGGAACTCTAAAGGACCATCTCACCTTTAGGCAAGTTCAGCAGCCATTTCTCTGTGGGTCCTGTAAGACCAGTTCACAAGCAGTTCAGGAAAGATCAGTTTCTTGCACAAATGGCTGGTAAATTTCATAAGGAACCTCTTCAATGTCCATCTTCCTCTTGAAGTAGTTGTTGCTGCCAGGAGCACATATGTCTTACTGTGAAGAAAATCCTAAATACTTAAAACATTTAAATGCTATATTCTGATGGTCTCTGAAAGATTTGAAGAATACCTATGTAACTGAAATATATCTCTATATATCTAGAAAACCTAAATAACATAATAGAAGCTTGACTATTATAAAAGGCTCTCTATTAACCTATATTTCTTAGTTATACATTACATTTTTAAATAAGCTAGACAAACGTAATACCTTAATCAAGATCAGAAATACACAGTATAACAAAATTGACCTTAAATTTATATCAATAAAGCCAGATTCATACCATTTCAAATTTCTATAACATATCTTTTTTTAAATGTAAACAAACATTATAAACAATATTTGGAAATTTGGGTATAAGTCTCTAGACTACTTTCTGTTGATTGAGGGCTCTGTTCATTAGGTCTTTCATGGTATATCCTGTGTGCTAGGTTCACTTCAGTCAGCAGTTGGGAAAATTAATTTTTTGGGATTGATCATAGCAATTTTTCAGGGGATCTTGGTCCATCAAAAGATATTAGTTTGAATTAATCTACAGGTTCTCAACTTCTCTGGAAACAAAAGCAGGACTTCTTTTATCAAAGAAACATATCCGTAGATTCAAATTTTGAAGACAAGATTCTTTAAAATATATATGTTGGTTACTTAGCTTCATCACAGTCAAAATATTTGATAAAACACAATAATATTCCATCTTGATTTGGCTTATTCTTATTTACTCCTTTTAATCTATGACTGTAGGTATTCTGTCTCTTTAAAGACTTTGTTTTTTTTAATGATTTACTAATTTTCCAAACTCTCTATACTCTTTTTCTTCTCTTTCCCAAGTCTATGTATATTTATCCAAAACTGTCACCCATTTAGACATCTTTTTTATCTGGATTTGTCTTTACTGCATATCTGCAATTATTTTCTGACAAGAAGCCCTTCTTAAGAATCAACACTGAGAAATTGCTAGGGTACATATGGCCCTGCCTGCTCTCTCCACCAAGTCCAACATGGTGGAAGTTCATTTACCACCTCTGCAAGCTGTGTACATTCCCAGTTCCAGTTATGCAGTGGGTCAATGTTGAGCCATTAAGCAGTTTGTAACATACTGCTTACAAACCCCAGTTAAATACTTGGTCTCCTGAAAGAGCCAGAGGTTGTACTGGCAGCACAACCCAGAAAGCCAGCATTTGAAAGCCGCATTGCTCTTTTTTTTTTTTTCTGCTACCACTGAATCAAGAAAATCTCTCTTAAAGGAGCTGTAGCATGCAGCCAAAAAACAGCAAGAAGCTGTGCTAAACTCTGGTTTTTTTTGTGTGTGTGTTTAGAATTACTTTTCAAGCCCTCTCAGATTTTAAGTGGATTTAGTTGGCCAAATGAGCACAAATTTGTTGTTTCTGAGATGAACCTAGCACACAGGATACACCATGAAAGACCTGATTAACAGAGCCCAGCAGGAAGTAGTCTAGAGACCTACACCCAAATTCTTAAATATTGTATACAAATGTTTGTTTACATTTAAAGGGAGATATGCAATAGAGATTTGAATTGGTATGAATCTTGCTCTATTGATACAAATTTAAGTCAATTTTGTTATATTGTGTATTTCTGATCTTGATTAAGGTATTATGTTTGTCTCACACATTTAAAAATGTAAAGTATAATCAAGAAATATAGGTTAATAGTCATCCATGTTTGTGATACTTATAGTTATACTAATCAGGTACTTTAGATACATAGTGACTGTATTCTGCATAGATAGGTCATCTTCAATCACTTCAAAGAGCTGTAGAATATGGCATTTAAATAATTTAGGGCTTTGTTGATGTGAGACACATTGCTTCTGGAAGCAACAATTTATTCCTGAGAGAATGTTGAGCACTGAAGACACTCCATTTGGAGCTTGTTTTATTCTTGGCAAAACTGGCCTTTGTCCAAGGAACTGCCCATGCATTGACCTCTGACAAAATGCAGTGTCTGGACAGGACAAGCAGAATGCAAGAAAAAGGACTGTCAAATCTTGTCAAGACAGGGTAAGACGGTTTTGAAATTTTTTCCTGCCTCTGAAAATGGTCTGTCAGTTACTCTCGGCCTTAGACAAAGTGGGTTGCTCCAATGTTGAAAATAAGACTTTGAGTGATTGCCCAGGTAGCCAGTTGTCTCTATCATTTTTTGCACATTTTGGAAGTTGCTTGATTGCTCTTCCTGCTTACTCAAGTAATATTATTTCCCTTCTTGGATCTTTGATGGGATTGAAGACAAGATAGTTGTGGTCACGTTCATGTCATGACTTGGCCAAGTTATTTATAATACAAGACTTAAACTCTTTAGGAATAATTATTGAAGCATTTACCACAGGTTTCTTGCTTGATGTTGTTTATGTTGGTTATAATTCTAATTTTTATACCTGATATTTGTTCTTATTGTATATAATTTTGTATTGGGCTTAAAATTTTCTTATTTAAACAAAAGGGGGTACTATAGGAATTCCTACAGTGAGTAGTCTTTAAGTTTCCCACCCACTTGGGTGTGGCCTCTTATACTATAAATGCTGATGTAAAATGTGTATCTGGCCTCTCTTCTATAAGCATGATTTGCTCTCTGTTCATTATTCATGCAGAGAATTGTGATCTGTGAGTCTACCCTTAAATAAATATTTTTTTCACTATATTCAATTCTGAGCTAGTGAGAGATTTCTTTTTAGTATCTTTCTTCAAACTTGGATAAGAAACAACTGAATTTATCCTTCCCATGAAAAGACAAAAGATTTATGATTGCCCTAGTTCCACTAGGCTATTTTAGCTTAAATATATTTACTGTATGACAGAAGATAATGATATTTGAACATGACTCAGATTCCAAATATAATAATACACCATTTAATAGACAATATTATTGTATCAGAAACAGATAGGCATCCTAAGGTTGATTTGGATGCACTTCTGACCCACCAAAGCTGGTTAATAAATCCAGCAGTGATCCAAGGTCAGAACTTCATAAATAGTGAAATACATAAGACTATTCTGATGCTTCTCAAGAGACTAAATACTAGAGTTTGTTGTTAATTACTATCAGTATCAATGATAAATGGGAAATTTGTTGGCTTTTTTATATATATTGAAAATACATCTAATCTGTGAAAAGTTATTCAGACTTCCTCTGTGTGACTCCCTGTCATTCATTAAATTTCTTACCTATTGAAAATCTCTCGTACTACTTGAAAAGTTAGATTCAGTTTATAGAAGGATGTAGGCTGGAATAAGAATCTCATTAACTTTAATATATTGAGTAAACTAGACTAGAGTACAGGTAAAAAAAATACTCTATTTGCCAATTATCGGTTAGAAAATTGTCCCCAGATACAGTTTTCTAGAAACATTATTAGTCACATGAGAAATTATGATATGAGATTTTCTATTTTATCATAAAATAAGTATAATGAAAGATGTGTGTTATAAACTGCATCACCCTTATATACTGAATTCTACTACCAACAGTGATTAGGGAAGTAGGACTCATGGCATGGTCATGTAATGAAATTAAAGATTTTAAGAGAAATTAATATCTTTATGAAATAAGCTTCTACAAGTTGTCTTGTTATTTCCCACCTTGATGACATAGGAAACAAGTACTCTTTATGAACCAGAGAGCCATCAAGTATCTTTTTTTTTTTTTTTTGATTTCTCTGCTTCTACACATGTAAGCAATAAATGTTTACTGTTGATATTGTAGCACGGAAACTCCTTGGCTAAGTGTGAATGCAGATGCTTTTTCTATCCTAGTTGCTTCAATAACAACGTTGGAGATTGTGAAGCCTAGACAGTAATGGCAGAAGCATTCTAACAGTAATGGCAGAAGCATTCTAATCCATTTAACATGATTTTATCTTTGTGGTACAGACAGATGAGAGTTTTCAGCAGTAGAGAGGTTTCCTGTTTCTTACATGACAAATTTCATTTTAAAACCCAAGTTTTCTGGGAGTAGCACTGTTCACACATTTATTATCATTCCATTTCAGCTCATTTTAAGACTTTTGTTAGCTTACTGACTGGTGTATTGCCATAAGACATTTTCATAGATCTTTTGTTTTGATTCATTAAACTATCTTCCCCTTTCCTCCAGCTTTTTCTCATTATTACTTAATTCCTAACTCCCAACATGGCTCCTTCTTCTTTTATATCCCATGCATTCTAATATTTGTCAAGTTATATACTTTTATTTGTGTTGAGATAGCATATTTTCATGTTTTATCTACATATACTTTTCTGGGTTTAATTTACTCCCCAACCTCCCTGATTTTCTTATATTTCTCTTCTTGTAGTCTTCTCACAACTGTTTTCCCTGTATCTGCTTTTGTTTGCTCTAAATATACTATCCCTGCTTGCTTTACATGTTCTTACCACCAAAAGGCCTTTTCTAATGTTAGGTCTTTTACTTGCGTTCTATATTTAATGCAAAAAACAGAAGATTCAAAGTTATAATTCAATTATGAGAGAAAATAAATCAAGTTTGTCTTTTAATCATTATAGTTATGAGAGTTCTATCCATTCACTTTCAAGTTTTACAATTTCAATTTTTCTTTGCAGCTGACTTTATTTGCAGCTACATTGGGTGTATATGTGACATTTTCATTGTCTGTTCACCAACTGATGGTCATTTAGATGAATTTTATTGTCTATATATTAAATAAAGCAATAGTAAAAAAGGATGTGCAAATGTTGCTGTTGAAGATTATAAAGACCACTGGATATATACTGAGAACTGATACACCGACTTAAATCATAGTTATATTTATAGTTTTTTGAGAACTCCTCACACCAATTTCTAAAAGTTTCATTCATTAATTTATCCTCTCTTAAATAGTGTAAAGATTTAATTTCACCACATCTATGCCATCATTGTTTTCTTTGAATTGTTAAATTTAACTAGGCTGAGAGTATTTGAAATAGTTTTAAAGATTAAAGTAGTTTTTAGATTGTCTTGCTTGGTGGCTAAGGATGTTGAGTAAATTTTATAATGTTTATTACCCAATTGTATTTCTTTATTTGAGATATTTTGGTTCTGTTACATAGCCCATTATGTAATTGTATTGTTTATTATCTGAGTGTTTCCCTCTATTTCTCTTTCTGTTTTTTTTTAAATATCTTTTGATTTTTTGTATATTTTCAGTCACATGACTATCTGGCAAAGGTTTCCTCACACTCATGCTAGCACTTTCTCTGTGTTTCTTATGTCATTATCAGCTATCTAAAAATTATTATCACTAACCAATACAAATATTAAATATCTCATTGGATGATGCTAAAACAACTATACAGAGCCCTGATGAAGTAGGAAACTGACATAATCATGGTATTTAAATATTTCTGTGATAATAGGGGACCTAAAAGTGCTTAAAGAAAATTAAACTATCATTTGAAGATTTTTATTTCAAAACTACTAGAAATCTACAAAAGCCAACATATACTGATTTTTATTTACTTAAAATTATAGGGGCTCAATTCATCCCCTCCACTATGCTTGTTGCTAGGGTTCAACTCAGGTCATTGGGCACAGTGGCAAGTATCTGCTCTGCTAAGTTATTTCACAAGGCCACAGTACTAAATACTTCTTTCAAAACCATGTCTTTCCAAGTTTTCTCTGAGTCTATTCTAGTATTCAACCATTTTTTTTTGTGAATTGTATTGTTAATGTACCTTGAAGTCATTGGTTTAGTCCTAGTTATAAAATATTTTTACAGCTAAAATACTTATATGTGAAACAACACATAATCTATTTCCTGCTAGATATGTGACTGAAAAAAAAAACACAAAGCAATCCATCTCATAAGTAATTTTGCCCTTTTTGGAGAGTAACAACAGGAAAAACAGAATAGAAGTTTCTGCTGGAGTATTTCATTGTTTTTCATTATTCTTTCTTTATAAGCCACTTTTTAAAAAGGAAGTACAATTTTAAGTATCAGAAGGGTATTATTAAGATGAAGAAGCTTCTTGGACATTCTTTTTTGGAAATTACTCAGCTTGGAGTAATGATGTGTTCAGGTTTCTATTCTCTATTCCTCATGTATAAAATTTTCTTTATTACAATCTTGCTTTCTAAATATATTTTTCTAAAGTATTTCATGTTTTGACTATGCATAATTCTTTGAAAAGTTTCAGTTTTTTTTTAAAGAAAGACTTTATAATATTTAATTTTAATGGTTATGACTGCAATTGGCAATTAACTTAAAATGTTACATTATAAATTCTTCATGAAAACTAAGTAGCACATATTCACATTTGTTCTTAAGAGGTCCCCAAAATAGCACCATTAAGTATGGAAGAGAAAATGGGGATCAGATTTAGACGGTCACTTCCCAAAACCTTTCACTGTATCTATTTCTGCTCCTTGTATCAATTCTGAACAATTTGTCTGTCATTAAAATCAGTATTGCTTTTATCTATCAGGGAGCAATTAGAACATTTTGTCTTAGAGAAACACAAAGCATTGACAACCAAAATGCTAGCAGAGAAGAAAATGAATTAACTGCAGGAATGAGAGATTCAAATTGGATTTGCCTTAATGCATTAAGCTCTGGTAGCAGACTGTTGCTGGATCTTAGAACATGGAGCTTTCCTGAATTTATGAATATGACAAAGAACATTTTGTTATTATATTTAAGTGTAATGTGTTTAAAAACGATGGACAGATTATTTGACAAAATATTAACAATATGTCTTGTCTTTCTATAAATGTATAGATGACATGTTCTATGGCCTTTCTATATGTGCACAAATGCATATTTAAAAGTAAATATCAGTGATATTTAACATGCTAATTAAGGTTGATGTTTCTTGCCTTTATTTATATTCCCATACTTGGTTGATTCATTTATTGTCCTTAGAAAAGAAAAAACATGTAAGAAATGAAAATTGTATAGCTTAACAATAAGAAACACATTTATATACTTTCACTAAAGGAACATTCTCCCTTTGATAAAGTGAGTTAAGATGAAGAGTACTACAGCCATTTATTTTGAAATTTCTTTTGCTTTTAACAATAGTGAATTGGAAAATGTTATTTTGAAAAAAGTATGAACTTTAAAAAGTCTGTGAAATCTTACATACATTTTTCTTAATATAAACATGGAAAATATATAATGTATGACTGAAAATGTGAATATAGCTAACAAGGCTATTAGTTGGATAATTATGTTTATGAGTTGACATAACATTTTCTGCATATGGTGTATTTTGGTAATCTATGGGATATTTAAGAAAGATAAAATAGTGCTCTGTACATTTAACAATTTCATCAAGTAATTGCCCAGCCTAAAATTACAGTAATTTTACCTGGTCAAAGGGAAGAAACATAGGGAAAAAAAACAGAAAATTTAGGTCTTTGGTGTTTATATTTAATTTAATATTTTATTCACATTTTATACTCAAGTAATTGGCCTCTATATTACAATTTATTCTAAATGTTTTATCATGATTGCATTGTGTTTTAAAACAGGATATAAAATATGATAATAAAATCCTTAATATAGTTAAGGGAATCCTGTAAATATATTTTCCTAAGCATAAAATCATTGTTTTAAGTATTTTGTCTTGTTGATGGTGTGGTTTTAGAATTTTAAAAGCAGGCAAACATATGCCTCCCCTTACTGACTAAATAATTACTCTTAGAGAAAATAACAGATTTTTTTAAAAAAATGAGTTTTAACTGAAGGAAGGAAAGGAAGTAGGGACAAAAGGAAGAATGAAAGGTTCCTGAACAATGTCTCATTGGTAAAAAGCCTTTTTCCTTATTTCAGAATTTCGGGGTGTGGCTCCAGGCATCTCTATGGTGACTCACAATGATATAGAACTCCAGTTCCAGGGAATAAAATACCCTCTTCTGGCCTCCTCAGGCACCAGGCATATACATGGTATACATACATACACTTTCACATTACAAGCAAAACAAAATTAAAACCTAAAACTAATAAATTTTGATGTCACCACATTACAAACTATATGTTTATGCACATTTTTTCTGAACAGAAATATACATGACAGAAAAGGATTTGGAACGATGATTTTTTTTTTCATAGACTTTGAGTATACCTCTGTACAATATATTGAGAATAGATTTAAATTAGCCAGAAAACTAGTCAAGTAATAACAAAATAAAAATTAAGAAAATTTGTAATCATGTTATTTTAATAAAATATACTGGGATAACCCAAAATGCTAAATTAAAACCAAATAATCAATGACAAACAGAGAAGCTAAACTAAGAAATAATACAAGGATGGTGAATAACAAAAGTAATAAACACAGTTGGTATTAATTCAACCATATCAGAAATTTTAAACCACAGCAAGAAAAAAAAGAAAGGTTGATGATGCATTGTCCTTAAATAACTCCCTTGATAAATTCAGATTCATATGGATGAAAAGCCAAAGAACAGAGAAGAGTAAGGTAGCAGTAATCAAAATAATGTGAGAATAGATTTACTAATTTCAGAAAGAAGAGATTTAGAAAAATATATAATCACTGATAGGGAGAAGTATTGCTTCATAATAAAATGCTTAAGTCTCCAAGAAAACATGACAACCATTAATGTACATGCAGCTCCTACAAGCATTTCTCATCAGTTCTGAGGTTATACCATTCTCAGTGCTTCTTGCTAAGCAGACACTTTATACTTATTATATTTCTGAGATGATAGTGTAGAGTAATGGGTCATTTAATAAGGCTTAGTCTCTTATGATGTGGGATTTCCCTCTGTATGCTATGAATAACATTGGTGAATAGAGAAACTGCCTTGGCCTGCTGATAGGGCAGAACTTAGGTAGGTGGGGAAAACTAAACTGAATGCTGGGAGAAAGGAGGCAGAATCCAAGAGAAGCCATGTAGCTCTGATGGAGACAGTTGCCAAAACTTTACCCACTAAGCTAAATCCACGTGGTGATACACAGATTAATAGAAATGGTTAAATTAATATGTAATAGTTAGCTAATAAGAAGCTAGAGCTAAAAGGCCAGGTAGTTATTTAATTAATACAGTTTCTGTGTGATTATTTGGGGATCTGGGACGCCAGGAAACAAACAGGCAGGCTACCCCCTCACAAACTCTTACTATGTTCAATTTCTAGGGATGAAACATAAGAAATTATTGTACAATTATTTAATTGCACAGGTGGTGATTGTCATGTAGAAAATAAAATTCTGTAGCCACGCAGTGGTCGTGGATGCCTTTAATCTCAGCACTCAGGAGACAAAGGCAGGCGGATCTCTGTGAATTTGAGGGCAGCCTGGTCTACAAGAGCTAGTTTCAGTTCAGACTCCAAAGCTATAAAGAAACCCCATCTTGAAAAAAAAATGAAAAGAAAGTGTTGTAAGAGAAATAATCAATATAAACTTCTGTAGAATGAACAATACAGAAGCCCTGTTGATATGATAGTTAAGCATGTAGATGCTAAGTTAAAACAGAAAACTGGGGATATATTCAAAAAGCATTATTTCTAGCTAAAATGAACATTAGGTATAAGGCTAGAAGAATACCCTGGGTTGGGCAGGGCAAAAGAATAAAAAAATGTTAATATAATTGACAAAATACAAGTGATCGGGTGATAGAAAGGATACAGGGAGGAGTATTCAGAGGTTTTTACATCATTTAAAGAATTGAATTTTAAGGCTCATCGATTTGGAAATCTCTAACATAATTTCAAAATTGGTAAAAGTTTTTGGGTTTTTTATCATAATAAATAGAATCTGACTTTATATCCCAGGCTAACCTGAAGCTCAGTATGTAGCTTAGGCTTGCCATGATCTTGTGACCAACTTTTTATCTCAGACCCCTCTGTGTAGGAATCACAAGTAAGACTCATAACTCCTGGTTCACTGAATCTACTGAGCAATATTAGAAGTGGGGCAGTAGATCCTAAGCTATAGCATAATTTTTATAAGAAAAAATAGTGATTGTGACCACCATATAAGTTATATGTATCAGAAAAGACGGGGGATTAGATAGTGAACATCAAAGCAGAGAGAAATGAAAGACTCTAAGAACTGTTGACTAGGAATCTATGAAACCCTTGTTATTTTGAGAGATAATAAAAATGTAGTGAAAGCAAGGTTTTCCTGTGTATCAATAAGTTCTAAATGATAATATTTCAAAGCCTACAATATATTATTAGACAGTCATTTTATAAAGTTCAGTGGGTATGTGACACAAGAAAATAGGTTTAGAAAAATTGCTTGTCTGAAGATACTAGTGAATAAGATCACTTAAATGTGTCCTTGTTTATAAAAACATGAAGTACACAAGGTATTTAAAGATTGAATCTCAAATAACATAAAGATTTTCAATAGCAATATTCTTTCTATGTGGAGGGGTTTACTTTAAAAACTGAAAGAAAAAAATAAGGTATCAGAATAAAATTAAACTTGGTGTAGGGGGTCCTTTGTCTATGTGTTGCTCTAATTGGTTAATAAAGAACTGCTTGGAGTCTATGGTAGGAAAGAACAGAACTAGGCAGGAAAACCTAGCTTGTATACTGGGAAGAAGAAGGGCAAAGTCAGAGACAACATGGAGCCACCAGAGACCAGACATTGGGAATTTTACCCAGTAAGCCATTGCCACGTGGCAATACACAGATTAATGGAGATGGGTTAAATTAATATGAGTTAGCCAGTAAGAAGTTAGAGCTAATGGACCAAGCAGTGATTTCATGAATACAGTTTCTGTGTGATTATTTCTGGGCTAAGCTAGCTGGGCAGCTGGGATGAACAAGTGGCCCCTCCTTGCTACAGAAACTCTCCCCCCGCTTAATAAAAAAGATCAATAACCCACTCTAAAAATACTTCTACCAAACTTAGTAAGGCTTGAAGTCATTCATTGAGTTAAATATGAAAGCAACTATGGTTGATATATGGTTTTTTCAGTATGGTATTTATAACAAAATTGTCTTTGGAGTTTATAGTAATTATGGTAACAGAGATAGAGCATAAATAATTGATTTAGTCTGTGTCCTTGTAACTCTAGAACCTGATAAGAACTAACTCATGGAGGAAAGACATATTAACTCAGTAGAGTTTGGACCCATCATGGAAAGGAAGGCAAGAATGATCATCTTAGGTCATGGCGGCTGAACCTTGTGCTAGAGAATGCTTATGTCACTGCTGATGAGAAAGCACAGTATAGAAAGAGCCAGGGAAATGAAAAACTAGTGATATTTATCTTCCTATATCTATCTTCTTGCGTGTAGGCTTTACTTCAAGACTACAGAGTCTCCCTAAATATCATGACTAGATGAAAATTAAACCTTCAAATTGAGCCTATGAAAGATAGGCTTAATTTAGCCAACAGCAGACACATGCTTTGGGGAGCTATAATGCAAAATAAAACAAAATGATGGTTTTATAGGTGAAGGAATATTTATTTATTTATTTATTTATTTATTTATTTAAGATTTCTGTCTCCTCCCTGCCACCACCTCCCATTCCCTCTCCCTCCCCCAGTGAACTCCCCCTCTCTCATCACCCTGAAGAGCAGTCAGGGTTCCCTGCCCTGTGGGGAGTCCAAGGACCTCCCACCTCAGTTGAAGGACTTTTTAAACAAAAAAAAAAAAAAATATGAGAGGGTTTTTCAGTGTCTATGCTGATAAAAAAAATGAGTGTAGCAGAAAATTTAAATAATGAAGCTGGTAATTTCACAATAGAAAGAACGAAGCAATTCTGGTATTTAGTTAGAGCAGTCAGTCTTTTGTCAGAGCACAAAAATTCCAAAATATAATATCAAACATGAATCAAGAATGTAAGGGTTAGAAGCTTTCTTTGAAGAGACAATCAAGTTTCACTTGCAACAACTTTTGGAATCCTCACAAAGTAAAGATAAAAGGCATTATGTATGATTTAAAAGGAGGGAAAACGGTGTGAGGAATTGAGGTCATTTAAACTATAATATTATTCTGGCTTCTATTCCATGGCATTTACTTCTGAAAACACAGTGAATACTGTTTTGAAACATCAAAATCGTTCAATAGGCTTTTTGTTCTGCAAAGTAAGACATATGAAATTTTTTAAAATAATTTGGCAAAATGTTAATGGTACTAACATCGTGTTTTTAGTTTGGTCAACATGATTTAAAAAATTCATTTATCTTCTTCTTTAGACCTGATAAAGCTTTTGTAGCAGTAGGTGCAAGACTTAGTGTGGTAGATTCAGATTTACCTGATATTTTATTATGAAGTTAAATAAGATAGCTTTAATCATTGTTAACCAAAAATAAGAGTATAAGGAAACTGAATATTTTGTGTGACTTTTGTCAGCTGTAAGAACACTTGGCTCTAAGCCAGGCAGTGGTGGCTCACACCTTTAATCCCAGCAATGGAAGGCAGAGGCAGGCGGATCTCTGTGAGTTCAAGATCAGCCTCATCTACAAGAACTAGTTCCAGGACAAGTTCCAAAGCTACAGAGAAAACCTGTCTCGAAAAGCCAAAAGAAAAAGAAAAGCAATGAAAGAAAGAAAGAAAGAAAGAAAGAAAGAAAGAAAGAAAGAAAGAAAGAAAGAAAGAAAGAAAGAGAAGGCTTGATTCTCTTCATTTTTCTATCTCTTTTTCATGAACAGAACAATCAGCTAGAAATAATTCTTCAGTTGTTATGAGTGAATTATAAGTAACTTTTAAAAAATTTCTTGCCCTTTAGCACTGAAAAAATGTTTTCTGTGGTTTTTTTTTTTTTTTTTTTGACTTTGTTCCATTTACAGCTATTGTTGCTATGCACCTGCGTCACAGATAAAGACAAACCACCGGGTGAAGGAGTGCTGACGTTATACTGTCTTGTTTCTGGTCTCAGCTTATCTGATCCAGATTTCTCTAATAGTATTTAATTCTTCTACCAGACCGAGGAAGCATTTGTAAAATATGATGGGCACACTGCATTACTTCAATTTGATTTCAGCTGGCGGCCCTTCAGTATCATCTTATTAACTAGAGAATGACTTAGCTGTATAAATCTCAATAATGTCACTGATAAACACACCCACTTGCTTCAGTTCACTACTTGATGGACAGAAAATAACAGTGAAGAGTCTATGCATGAATAATATATTAGGAAAGGCCTTAAAATAATCATGGCTTTTTTACGAGCACCACATGAATTTCCACACACTAGATAAAGAGTTAAAATAACCCAGCAGAGGCCACATTTCTTAAAACATTGGGGGAGGTGATAAAAGACTCATGTGAAACCTTTTTTTATAATAGTCAAGGATTGCTTACTACCCTGCAAAATTTACATAGCCAGAGTTTTAAGAAACCATCTATAGAAAATATCTTTCAATAGAAAAAGAAACACTATTGGAAATATCCGGAAGAAAGAAAGCATCAATTCTTTCTCTCTTTGCCTAATATTGTTTTCCATTCCTGCTCTCTGTGACATCATGATGCCCTGCTTCTATAGCTGACATTTAGAGTGGCTCAGGTTGATATTTCCTGAGGCATAGGTCTGTGCCTGGACCCAAAACCACATTAAATGATCAGTACCATGGGACTGCAAGGTATGGTTACTCTAGCCAGTAATATCAGCACCTGAAGCCTGAGAAAAATAGAACAGGAGTTTGAGACCACCATAAATTATATACATTTCTGATAGCGCTGGCTGGGCTATGTGAGATCCTCACTCTCAAAAAAAAAAAGACTTAAAAATAAAGTAAAATATAAAACCATCGCATCTATTTTTATGTTTTTGTATTTGTATGTACACACACAAACACACACATATATATAAGCATATATATATATATAACATCTTTGTTAGTATTCAATGTGAATTTAGAGACATATCTTTCAAGTACAGTAGTACTTCCAAATGGGAAGACATAATTAAGACTCACTGATCTGAAGAAACAGAAAAAGAATCATGTACTAGTAGTGGAAATAGTATTAGTCACATACTAATAGAGCAAAGTTTAAAGTGAGATCACACCACAGAGTGATGTTTCTCTTTGTAAAGGACATCGTGATTTTAAAAAATGTTTATTGCATTTATTTACTTAGAATGTGTGTGTGCGTGTGTGTGTGTGTGTGTGTGTGTGTGTGTGTGTGAGAGAGAGAGAGAGAGAGAGAGAGAGAGAGAGAGAGAGAGAGAGTGTGTGTAGGAACGGGGTTTTCTGCATGCTATATTGTTGCATGTGAAGGGAAAGAGCAATGTGGATGAATTGGTCCTTTCCTTGTACCACATATGACCCAAAATTTAAACTCAGGCTGTTTGGGTTAGCTACTTGCATCTATACCTGGTTGAGCTATCTCTCAAGCTTTTGATTTAGTCATGTTATTTTAGGTCATGTTTTCACCTAAATATCTGTATTTTTTGAAAGAACTGTGTTAAGTACAACATAGAAAGGGTGACTTTTTCATAAAGGAGAAAATGTTGAGTTTAAGATGAAAAATTTTCCAAATCATAATAATTTTGAGTCATAGTTAATATAATAGGCTACAAGATGCTGTGGAAATTCCTTCAGCCAATAGCTTTTAAGATATCAGCCCACTTGAGTGAAGTCTCTTAAAGGCTATTGACTGAAGGAGCTTCCACAGCAACAAGAGGTATGAGCTCAACTTACAAAAAATAATCATATTCAATTTTTGTAATTTGGCTTTATTTTCTGAAACAAAAAATATTTTGATGTAATTTTTAAACTTATTTGCTAAAATCATATTATAAGATTATTTAAAATCACTATTTGAATAATGTATCTCTGAGGAAGATAGTATTTGAACTTGCTTTTAGAATACCCCCTATTACAGCAATACCCATTTAACTGTGGTCCTGAACTCAAACCTTCACCTTTCTGTGCTCATGGATTAAAAGTTGCATGGCTCTGTCATAAATACCCTTGCCGAAAGAATAGAGTTCAGGAATCTTAACACTACTAACCATACAAACAATTTTCCTGTCAGGGTAACATAGTCTATTTTGATCACAGAAAAAGTGCCTTAGGCTAGTTTATCTCAATTTACCCTATTTGAGGCGAACACTTTCTGAAGTTTAGAATGAACCTTCCTCACAGATTTCCACCTTGCAGTCTGAATGTCACTTCCAACCTTTTCATCTTTTCTTTATATTTTGCTAGAAGCAGCAAACAGCCTCTGAATTTTGCTTTCCATATTCATCAAATTCTGTTTCTTCTCTTTCTTTTTTTTTCCCTCATACAATATTGGATTCCACATTCAGGTTCTGTTTTTATCTTTACTTAATAGAATAACCATAAAGTAATAAACGTCAAAACAAAATATTTCAAGATGCATTTTTTATACCAGCACATCTAGTTTCCTTCTGGATATAAGATATGTAAAGAAAGGGGATCAATTTAAAGAAGAAACGATCCAGAAAAATCTCTTTGAAAAAATGACTATGTTCTCTGAACTTTAAACACTTGATCATTGAGCAAAGTGACTTAAAATACTACATTGGAAAATAGTAACAATAAAAAAGCACAAAGTTGATAGTAATAAACTTTATCAAAGAAAAACTAAAAAGACAGAAAAAAACAAAACTAAATAATATTTTTGGAGTACAAATTCATCAATTATAATAAGTTATTAATTAATTTAACTAATTTAAATTCTGCCATTAGAGCTGTTTTGTGTATGTGTGTGTGTGTGTGTGTTCTGAAAAACACTGTATCTTGCATTAAGGAAAAAAGATACTCTCTGACTTCTGAAATGAGAAAAGTACTTTCCAACATCCTGAGAATCTCTGGCAAACACTTTGTTTGGGATGACCAATATTATTTAGAGATGCTACCAGAAAGATAAGTGTGCTTTACTTACTTCTTTCTTATGAGCAGGCAGTTTTTTTGCTCTTTAGTCTTTCCAGCATGTTTGTACACTTGTAATTATAGGACTGGCGCTTGGGAGTTCTGCACTCTTTTTCTAAATTTAGTGTGTACCAGGATTCAGTTCTTTACTCTGTCAATCTCTATGAATACACAGGCAGACAAGCAAACAGTCCACCTTCCCTCTCTCCCTCTCTTCCTCCCTTCCTCCCTCCCTCCCCCTTTCTCTCTCTCTCTCTCTCTCTCTCTCTCACTCTCTCTCTC
>NW_026068023.1:4240575-4280836 GCF_014885135.2 Alexandromys fortis | reverse complement strand
AAAAAAAAAAAAAAAAAAAAAAAAACCTTTTCCAACATAGATCAAACACCAAATCACCAAATGAGTAACAATTAAAAGTAATATAATTGCAATATAATTTGCCTTAAGGTAAATTTCTGTTGTCTACAAAGCAGAGAAAGATAGGAACTAAAAGTATTATTTTATGAATTAAAAGAAAAACATGTTGACACGTGCACGTGTTTTCCTGAAACGAACCTATGAATAAGAGACGAAACACTCCAGGAAAGCAGACACGAAATCATTAGGTGAAACTTTAGTTGGCCAAATTTGAGTGGGAACAACATCAAACAATAGAGAGGAAGACATAGAAAACACACAACAAACAGAAAACTGCAGTAAGGGCACAGGTAGAATAAGAATTTCAAATAAGGGAACATTGGGAGAACAACATTTAGCCCTTAGCATTTTATTTCAAGAAGGCAGGGAAGGAATATCCCATAATAATATGGTTGTAAAAAAATATAAAATACAAAATTATATCAATTTATCATTAATTGTTCACTTCAAGCAAATTTAAGTATGATAAGTAAAAGCAAATCTATAATCTAACAGAATATACCAAAGCAAAGTAACATATATTATCAGTATTAAAAATAAAAGTCAGGTTACATTTTTAATTAATTAAGATGGTTAGCATTTTTAAAGTATTAACTTTCATTGTTTCCACTATAGGATATAAACAGAGAAATGACTCAAATATTGACTCCAGCAAAAGTATACCTGGAGATAAGTTACTTTGCTCATTGTATTGCAATAACTGAATATTGAAATTGAACACTACATCTGAACTAGAGAGTAGTACAAATATGTGCGTATTTATTTGGACAACATTTTCTGCAAACAAATGAATTAATACTTTTAGAATTAAGGGACGAGGAAAGAAGATGAAAATGATAATTCAGGCAGTAAAACTCATACAGAATTAATAAAATATAAAATTAAGGATTTTTAAAAATACATAAATAATCACTACTATAAAAATGTATATTATTCCAAATATCTTAACAACCCATATTAAATAGCAAAGAAAAAATATTAAATATATAATAGACATTATGACAAGATTAAAGTCAAATATACAACATTAAAAATGTAAAGAGGCTTAGCTTCTGCTGAAAGTTATTTTTATGTCATGTCATAACCAAATTGCAATTCTGCATTTATGAATAATTCCAATCTGTATGTTAAAAGTGTAATTTTGAAAGAAAAGAAAATTTTATGCTAGCAAAATAAAAAATTATAACAGAAAAGAACAAAGATATTTATTGAAACAAATGCCACTTGATAATATCAAGAGGTTTTATTTTTAAAACAGAGATAAAGAAGATGTGAGTGTTCATGCATACATGGATTATCCTAAGAGAAAGAGTCAGTCATAAGATAGAAATTGCATGAGCTATAAAGAGAATATGCAAAAGTTCTAGAGAGTAATCACTCTAAGTTCATCAGTAATAAAGAAGTAAAACGAGCAACTATGTAAGCAAATCTAAGAGAGTTTAAGCCATAAATGAACACAACGTTTGAAATAGTTGATTATATAAATGACAATTTGTTTTATTCATTATACTTTAGAAGTAGATGCAGATTGGTATATATTACTATGAACTAAACAAATACATTCTGTGTTCCACTTAGTATTTTTCTTAACTACTAAAACTTTTATCTTTTTGTTTCATTCGATTGTCTTTATTGACTTATATTTCCTTGAATCTAACTCTTCCTTTAAATCCTTCTACCCAGTTTATGCCTAATTAAGTTATGTTTGGATTATGGCTATAAATTCCTAGAGATTACTGCACTCTAATGAAGCAAAGTGATGCCAGAATTCTTTTGCCAATCTCTAATTCTTTTATGGCCTGTTTCTGCAATAATATTTGAGGATCATTTATTTTTAACTAAATTCCATTCAGATTTCTCCATATGCCTTACAATTATATCCAATGTTTATGATGTTACTCAATTTCTAGCTTTATCCTCTAATTCTTGCACTTACTTTTACCCTCTTATCTGAATTTTCTTCCCTTTTTCAGAAATTTGTCGCCCAAATATTTATATTTACTTTGAATTCTCTTAATTATATTCTATGACTAATCCCAATAGTAGATCTTTATTTAAATGTTACTGGTTGCAAATCATGACTTATCTTGAAAGTAGAGCATGGACTCCTGCATTTCAACTTCTAGTCCATGCTCCTTTCTTTCACTGTGTCGCTCTCTTCGTGTGCTATGGATTAAATGACTCTCAGCCTTCTAGACTGAAATTATTTTCTAGAGATTAAGAAAGTAATCAAACTCTGCCTTTACACATAGAGGCGTAGTATTGCAGCTTATGTACATGTAGAAGAAATGCAGAAAATTAAATAAATTTAGAAAGATTATTCTATATTGTTATTCATTCAATCGATTAGAAATGGTAGTTCTTAATCTTCAATTATTCCCATCTATTTCTGTTGAGATTATGGTTTACCTTGTTGTCAAAGATAGTTATAACCAAGCAGCAATACTTGACAAATCATTTCAAAGATCTAAAACAATCAATGGCTATGATTTAAAATCTAATGATTATCATCATTTTATAGATTATTAATCTTTTTCTGTGAAAGCTTGTCAACTTGAGGTAATTAAAACTACTTTGGAAACAATTTTGTAAAGGACCTTCCTGGTTGGATTTATGAAAAAGAGAAAACTCACTTTTATCACGGCATCTTCATTTTTTGGTCTATTATTCTGAACTGAATAAAAAGAATATTTATGAACAATTAAAGAAAAAAAAAGCAATCAAAAATTTGAAAGACAGTAAGAGATGGGGGGAAATGGTAGTGTTTGAAGAAAGGAAAGAGAAAGGGGAAATCATGTTGTAATCTTAAAATATGTTTGAAGACAAAGAAGAAAGGCTGCTGAGCACCAGTATTTGTTAACTTTCTCTTTCATGAATGCAGATGCAACACGGTCCACTGCCTCAGGCTCTGCCAACATGCCTTGTCCACCTATGATGGAGGATACCTTTGATATAGGAGCCAAAATAAATTTTCATCCTTAAATTATTTGTCAAGAATTTTGTTGCACCAAAATTCTAGTATCTAAGTATCTACACAATAACCACAGCTTTGTGAGTCATACATCTTATTAGGTATCTCTATATCACTCCTGAATTTTAGGGCAAAATTGTTCTCCTCGGTGAAAATATGGCATCTGTTGGCCATTCTCTCACAATCAGGAATTTTTATTTGTTTTCAATTATATAATTTCTAAAATAAAACAACTGTAAATATATTTGTGCATTTTTTTCTCAATCCACTTAAAATTATCTTGGTTATATTCCAAACGTTGAATTGCTGAGAAATATAATAAATTGATGCTCATATTTTTAAAAATTATAAGAGTTTTTCAAATAACAATATTATCTTATACTTCACCAATAATGTGTCTAACATCCAGTTGCTCTACACGCTAGTGATTAAATGTTATTGTTAACATTTTTAATTTTGATTGTTCAAATGAGTTTGAAAGGGAAATAATTGTGCTTTATTTTGCTTTCTTTGATGTTATAAATTCAAGTCTAGTGAAAATTAATTTGATTAGTGAGAATCTATTTTAAACATTTTGAGCAAAATGCTGATTTCTTGAATAGGAAATTGAGTATGATCTAATAAGATCTGTACATAATTTAACAATTTAGGAAGCCTTATTGCTGGCCTAATTAAATATTGCTTTGCTAATTTAAAAGAAACCCAGAAAGCAGAAGGAAGCATTGAAAAAGAATTTACCATTTTTCCATCTCTAGGCTTGGGAGCTATCACATCCTACGATTGGGAGGACATGGGCAAAGACATAGTGGAAGGGATGGATTGAGGTCCTCACTACAAGTTTATTTTCTGCTCCATCACCACAGGCGCTCAGGTTCTAAGGATGAGTATGTCTAATGAAGGTGGAAATATTTCTGTATACTTATCACCAATCTCTGTTTCATTTCTGATATTTAAGATTATTCTCAGTTTATCTGCCATGTAAACTCATTGAGAAAATAAGAAATCTTTTATTTTTTCATGCTTATATAGGTATTCTCCTACATGTCATTTTAGAAATGCTGTATAAACACATATTAAATTTAATGTGAAATGTGATTGGAGGAAAATATTACTCATATTTACCTATTTGTTTGACTATCATTCTCATGTATTTCCAATAGGCAACTGTAGCTCTATTCTCAACCAATGAGCAAGGTCAGATGATATAAGAAAATAATAGTACCCCTTTACTGCCAACTTTTGATACAAGAAGTCTGAAGATACAGAAGTTTTGTTGTTGATGACTAAGTGCACTGAGGTATTCACAGGTAAGACTGGTCTACTTCAGGAGATTAAGAAAAGTGGTCTGTCAAGATTGTCAACTGTATTACCTTACACAGTATTTCATCTTCTACTTGCTTCTTGGCATAAGTGAATCACTCATAAAATCTGCTGCTCTTATGATGAAGTCATTGTTTTAAGATCTCAGCCTGTCTCCTTTCTAGTTAGAAGAAACACAATTTTCTTTTCCCTTTACAAAGGAGTTCCCGCTGGGTTTCACACATAATCTGCAATTGCTGGTTAATTATTCTCTATTGTTTGCTTACTTTCATCACTTCTAGTAACCATCAATTTATTCGGCAGATAATATATTTTTCCTCACATTTCTGGATTATTGAGACATTTTTCCTTTATAGGTTTATCATGAGCCTCCTAACTTGGAACTCTCTTGGTATCTTTCTACAGTGAGTGCTTTCTTTATAATATGATGGTCTGGTTAGCATAATACAAACACATTAGAACAACCTTTTAGTTCAAATATGCATACCCAGATGAACATACTATGTATTCCAATATGTCATCTGAATATATTTTTCTTTGAAAAATAATTTTAACTTTTTTTAAAATTTTTGTAGAATATCAAACATAATTAGGGCATTTGCATTATTTTCATACATCCTTCTTCCTTTCCAAATCCTCTGTGTTCTCTTACTAATTTACAAAGTCTTCTTCCTTAATATTATTACCACACATATACAGTTATATATATGTGCATAAATGAACACATGCATTTAACTTATTGAATCAATTTAGCTTTGCTCATATTTACATGTTTTGCAAATTTAGCACTCGGAATTGAACAATATCTCTGGGTGATCATCTCTGGAGGAGGCTGACACTAGATATCAGGTGTATTATTCAGGGTTCTCTAGACTCAGAGAAATATGAGTATGTGTGTGTCTGTGATATATGTATATAATATGTAAAAATTTATACCATATATATGTGTGAAATTATTGTAATGAGTTACAGGCTGTAGTCCAACAATAGCTAACTGTGAATGGAAGGTCCAGGGAATCTAGTAGTAGGTCTCAGTATTATAATATGATAGTCTCAGCTGGTTTTCTGTATATGCTGAAATTCCAAAGAAATAGACTCCAATGCTATTGAAAAAATGGACATGTTGACAAGGAAAGGGTAAGGAAGTGAAGAACAAACCTTTCCTTTTCCATTTCCTTTTGTAATATGGCCAGATTAAAGGTATGACTTCATGCCTCAAAATCTTGATCAAAAGCCTGTGACTTCCAGCATCAAGTTCAGGATCACAAGTTTGCTTACTATTTCTGGATTGTAGTTCATTCCAGATATAGTCAAGTTGACAACCAAGAATTATAATTACTGCAATATTTGTTGACTGTAGTTTTCTACCTTGAAATGGGAATACGGGGAATGTCACCTGTCCATCTTGCCATATGAAGTAGCTCATCTTTCTCAGGCAACATTGTTGAGAATTCATATGTGCAAATGAGTGTGAATTCCCTGTCCTATATAGAAAATCTATCTCACAGAAGATGTCTGGGTCTTTAGGTTCTGACAATCTTTTTGTCCTGTCTCTGCGATTTTTTCTTAGCCTTAGGTGTCATGGTTATGGCTGGGAAGTCACTGCTGTTGGTTGCCTCTCAAAACAAGAAGGTAAGTACTCATCTCTGAACACACCATATACTTCAGAAACAGCACTTCTAGAAGTCAAGCTATAACTGATGTGAAAGCCTCTTCCCTGGGCACTGATTTTACAGTATAAGAAGATGTTGTGCAATCTGTCAAGACAGAGGAGTAAGTGATAGTTCTACTCAGCGGTATAATCCAGGAACCACAAGCCTTATTGGTTTAGGAAGATATCCTCAATTGTGGTATAATAGCACTTTTATATTGGTTGTCTTGGTAGGGTTACTCTTGCTGTGATGAAACAATATGACCAAAGAAACTAGGGGAAAAGGGATTTATTTGACTTGTACTTTCATATCACTGTTCATCATTGAAGAAAGCCATGAAAGATCACAAGCAGGGCAGAAATCTGCAGGCAGGAACTGATACAGAGGTCTTGGGGAACCTGGCTTGCTCATCACAGTCTTCTCAACCAGTTTTCTTATAGAAGCCAAGACCCTCAGCCCAGTGATAGTGCCATCTACGATGGCCTTGAAACTTCTTTTATCAATCACTGATTAAGAAAATACCCAGTATTCTTGGATCTAATCTACATGGGAAGTAGAAAAAGACAAGATCTCCTGAGTAAATTGGGAACATGGGGACCATGGGAGAGGGTTGAAGGGGAGAAAGAGAAAGAGAGGGGAGAAGAGAAAAATGTATTGCTTAATAAAATCAATCAGTCAATAAAAAAGTAAATACCTAGTAGTCAGATCTTATGGAGGTATTTTCTCCATTGAAGTTCCCTCCTTTCAGATGACTCTAGTTTCTGTTAAGTCGATGTAAAACAAGTCAGCACATTTTGGGTAACCAACAATACTCTACTGGAAAAGAAAACCCCATCAACAGAATAGGAATCATTCCTGGTAATGGTAATCTAGACAATTACCCATGGCTGAAAGTTCATAGACATAAAATGAAAACCCTCTTCTGTTATTTTCTTAAACCAATGGGGCATAACTATATTCTAAGTACTTATCCTTGTATGGACAGACATTTACAGTTTTTGTAGCTCACAAACAATTTTTATTTTTACATAGTTCTTCTTTCTTAAGAATGCTATAAAGCCTTGGAATATCCAAAAGAAGTACTCGACAATTTCTTTGTAATATCTGGCATGGAGTGTCTCTATAGATGGATTATTGTAAAAGGAAATATTTAATTCATGTGGGTCATACATAATTTTACTAGATTAAGAACAATGTATATGGATGAAATTCTGTGGTTGTGGTAGTGGTAGTGATGACTGGGCCCCAAGGAGAAAGGAGAGCCACCCAAGGCTATGGAACTAGCTTTTAAGTATCTCTGCTTTCGAAACCTCAAAAGAGGCTTCAATTGAAAATGGGGACAAAAGTCAGGCAATTAACAAACATGTCACATTCCAGGCATAGTCCCAAAGATACAACTGCTTTCATTTAGGAATATATCATACAGACAGGAAATTTAGGTGTCTTTCTTCTTCATAGAAAACACAGAAAAAAAAAAGCAAAGTCTAAAGCAAATAGAAACTAATGGCTAAAAAATTATAATCTCTAAAGGTTATTCTTGTCCTTTCATCATGTTTTCACACCTTCATTTCTCATAAAAAAGAACAAAATAAATAAATAATAAAATGCTTTTTTTTTTTTTTTTTTTTTTTTTTGAGACAGGGTTTCTCTGTACCTTTGGAGCCTGTCCTGGAACTAGCTCTCTTGTAGACCAGGCCGACCTCAAACTCACAGAGATTCATCTGCCTCTGCCTCCCGGTGCTCAGATTAAAGACATGAGCTTCCACCACCTGGCCAAAAAATACCATTTCTAATAAGTAGACAGGTGTCATTCTTAGACATAAAGCATAGTAGCCTAGATAAGATATTTTATGTTGCTTGTATATAGAAAGTTTCTTTCAGAGAAGCTTAGAGCACATCTACTTGGATTTTTATCTTATTTGTTCCCTCAGAAGGAAGGCTATCACTGTGAATATAACAAGTGTCCTTCTTTCACTTTATCCCAAGTCCAATGGCATGGCAAGAGGCTTCATATTTTCATTTATTTAAGGCATATACCCTTTGTTCTCTTTGTTGAATTATTCCTAGAAAGTATTCAAGTTTCTTTTGAAAAAACAAAAACCTAACTATGCACAATTAAAAAAAATAGTAAGTAAAAAGAGAATGCATGCCAAGTATTTCTTTGACAGTGAGCCTTTGGTCCATTTAAGTTTTGGTTCCAATAGTTTAAAGTAATAAGTATGAGGCAACATACAAAGATTTCAGAGGAGTTTCCATGCTGATAACACTGTCATTTTTACGAAAATTAATTCAGTATAAAAATCCATGTGAGTCAATAACAGGTACCAAACTTGAAACAAAGTGATTGCTTTAAACGATTTCCAATATATCATATCTCATTATATTAGGATATGACAGGTTATGCTGTGCTTCATTGAGTTACATAATACCATTTTGAATATAACTCCAAATCTATCTAATATAAGATGATGAATCAGGAAATAAAATGGCAAGGACTCATTTGCTTCTAAATCCTAAATTAGATTTCTCTGTCCACACAAAAGAAAGCAAGGAAGTAAAAATGGCTTCCAGGAGGGTAGGTACATTTATGTCAATGAACAGCAACCAGTCATTCTCTTGAGTTCTTTATAAAGGTCATACAAATCTTCGTACTCTGTAAGAACTGACACAAATGAAATGGCACCCCTGTGAACAGCTTACATCTGGGTATTTAGATTTGTACAGGGTGAAGGGCAATGCTGTCAGAAGTATTTTCTCAAATCTAAAAAATCACAAATCAATTGCATCCAAAAATCATTACACAATCTGACAACACCAAAGAGACCTACTGTGAATCCATTACAAAATATTTAAGCAAAGTAATACACTTAATGATCATGTATAATAAACCTTAATTATCATAAATGTAGTAAATAAAATGTGGTTCAGTTTGTAAACTCAAGAAATAGACATTGAGAATAAATATGATTTTTTAAAAAATTAAGGCAAAATGAACATATTTCATCTAGTTTAAAACAGGCTCTAGTTTCATGACTAACGAGTATATAATGAGTTTCAAATATGGCAAAAAACTTGTTTCTTATTCATTATGAACTAGCTCTGGTACTGTCAACCTAAACTCTGGCCTTTTGATGCCTGGATTGTTTTAAGGAAGGACAATTAGATAGCAGTACTAGAAGACATTGCCCTCCAATATACGTTTGTCTGCTTTAATTCTGAATGCCCATGCATAGAGATTAGCCTTGGTCCATCTACAAGTCTCTGTGCATCTACCTGAAGAAGAATAAATTCTTCCTGTTAAACTAATACCAGTTCAGATATTCTACATCAATCTTAGAAAGAATCGTGTCCAAACCATGGTCTGGTTTAGGTTTCTGTTAAGAAACATAAATCCCTGTGGAAATAATTTATCATCTTTCAGAGTTTCGTGGATTATGCATTCTTGCCATTTCCTGATAGGAGAGTATAAATATTTCTGGTTAATTTTGTTTTGTAATACATTGTTTTTATACTATTATTATTTAGGTTTAGCTTTTCTATTTAAACTGTTTTTGAAACCTTTAAGTGGACAGGAACAAGAATTTATTTTTATTTCTCAAATTTCCAAAGTAAAAAAATATAATACTTTTAAATCACATATGTCAAAATATTTATATATAACTGTGTAAAAGATATCACAGAGGCCAGGAAAAATGGCTCGGCAGGTAAAAGCCCTTGCTGTTCATCTTAAGTCAATGTTTTTCTCAGTTCAACTTTTGAAACCCATGTAAAAGTGGAAGGAGATAACCAAATCAACAAAGTTGCCCTATGACCCTCACACATGCACTGTGGCATGGAAGTCCCCTAACATACATCTGTACTGTGTATATACAATATTTATAATTAAAATGCATTTCTGTGTATATTTTTTACATGATTGCACAAGAGGGTACAAGTACATGTGGATGTCAGTAAATATAGTAATCATTTCTTCTGGAGCAAGATTTCCAGGCAGCTGTGACCTCCCCACATGGTAGCAGGAAAACCAACTTAGGTTCTTTACTATATCAAGAAGCTTAACGGCTGAGATACCCATCCATGTATGCAGAACCTAAGACATTTAAAACCACTGCATTGCTGGTACTGAAACATGAAAATCATACTAATGGAACAATCATCAAATAATAGTATCACTTATATGATATTTTTGATATACTAAGGTTTTCTCTATATACAAGTGTAAATAAAATTGACAGACCCCATCATGACCTCAAAAAAATGTTTCTTGGAGGGACAGTAGTTAACAGGGACAAAATTGCTAAGCCTCGTATCATCTCATGAGCGCAATACAGAAATATTAGTAATATGGCTGTTATGTTTTATTTGTTGTCTCTAATTAAAATACAGGAAGAAACTAAACTATTTGCCATGGGATTTTGATATACATTAATGTATAGCTATATTAAAATTAGTCACAAATATACTTATCAGTATATTTTAAGAATATTTAAACATATTCAATTACTAGAACAGGTGCACCATGTGTTACAGAGAGGAATATACCTGTTTCATCTCTTCCATTTGTAAAATTCTAGTTTTGCTGATAATTAAATAGCAAGTATGTGTCCTTTTTTCTTTATCTTTTATAGAAATATCTTTTTATTATTATTTTTTATAAATAAGTGTTCTTATTGTTTCATCCAGATATATTAGTATTAATTTCAGTCTTGAGAACTGTTTTGCCCAAGTTATCCTGCGTTCCAAGGCAGATGATGATATTCTACGCAGGTGAAGTCCTGCTGTTTTGAAAGTGGTAATGTCTGCACTCCCATGAAAGACAAGTGGCAGAGAACTTTCCATTGCCCCGTAAATGGATAATTACATTTCATGGTCAGAAAAGAAAATATCGTTTCTTTTACAAAATGGCTGCTGAAGCTTTTTTGAAGGAAGACACTGGAAAAAATTTCATGGTTCTAAATATCTTAACAAAATGTGTGGTTTGCTAAAAATGCCCAATTATGACACAGACAAAAAGACAACAAAAAGCTTTGAAATTAATTGGCACATGAAGGATGTCTTCACTTTTCTGTACCTGCTCTCTTTTTCAAAGGTGTGGAAGGTTATGGAAGCTTTTGGACATACCAGGTAATAATCTAGTTCTCGCATGTTTTAAGTTACTTTGAGTCTTGGAATAAATGCTTATATCTGCCTGCTGATCCAATGTGGATAAATTATCAACCATGCAAAGCCATTTTCACAAAATATACACACCATGTTGAAAACCAGGAACCACATCAACAGTGTTTCTTGTTTAGTGACTTCTGAACTAAAAGAGGAAACAATAGTTCTACTGTACATCAACATGGCAAAGGTAATTGCTGTAAAAAATGAACAACAAAAACAGAAACAAAAGACAGGTTATTCGCTAATTCTTGGTTTCAATTATATTTTCTAATGAGCTTTTCCATCATGAATCGTCTAATTTCATTTTATTTTCAAATTTTATTTGGAAATTTATGCTACTTTTATTCCTTTTCAGGTGTATTTTCTTCTTTACGTATTACTTGATATGTACTTTCCTCTCTCTAACCATCTCTCAGAATGTCTCTGTCTCATTCTGTGTCTTTTTCTATGTCTGTCTGCCTATCTATCTATCTATCTATCTATCTATCTATCTATCTATCTATCTATCGACCTATTATTTATCACATATATCTATCTATGTATCAACTATCATTTATCTATCATCTATCTCTCTAATCTCATTTATCTATTATCCAGCTATTAATCTATCTATCTATCTATCTATCTATCTATCTATCTATCTATCTATCTATCTATCATATCTATCTATCATATCTATCATCTANATCTATCATCTATCTATCATCTATCTATCTATCTATCTATCTATCTATCTATCTATCTATCTATCTATCTATCTATCTGTTATTTCCAGTCTGTGCTTCCTTCCATCCTCACTTCTGTTAAAGTCCCTAAACTACTGAACTCCAAATTAATTATCTTCCTAAATCAAGCTTGTCTCTTTCATAGCATGCAAATATGATTTCAACAAGGTCTAAGAATCATAGTAGTTTTGTTTAAGGCTCCAGAACAAGTTCACAGAGAATAATTCCAGAGACTGCATATTATTTAAGCCATTATAAACAGGCATACGTAAACTAAAAATAATTAAATTGTAGCTAGGATGATAAAGTAAAACAGAATGCATAAGGAATAGAGAGGACAAAGTTTTCATTTGTGAAATAATAAAAATATTTTACCTTAGAGTGAGAAGAAAATATATTTACAAATATCATTCTAAACCAACAGCAAGTTATATAAAATTGTAAAAATAGAATGCAGCATTTAATTGAAAAGAGTGATGTATTCAGAGCATTTATTAAAGAGTAACTTATTAAATTATAAAAAATTATAGATTTGATAAAAATTCTAATGTTTTCTTATACAAAAATAGTTTAATTTTTAAAATAAGGCATAACTTACTAATACATTTAATTGTGTATTTATGTACCTACCAATAAATATAAACTTAATTTAGTTTAATGAAATGTATGAGTGCAAATGAACATCTATGAAAGATCATTTAGGAAACATCTAATGTTTAAGAGTAAAAATATGGAATCATTTTTCAAAATTCAACAGAAGTTCTCCGGAAATGTATTATCTAAAACAAGCCTTTAAATATAGAGCAAAACACAGCAGGAGAATTTTAATAAATTAAAATTAAACTGGTTTTGTATCACGAAGAAAATCATTAGGTCAATATCTTTTTCTTAATGTTTCTGTCCATGTGTGAGGAGTTTCTGTGAGAATCGTTAGCTCCAAATATTTAAAATTAAAATGATGAGGTTTTGTTTTCACCACAGACAAAACATACTGAAAAGGACAAGTTCTACACAGATAATAACTTTGACATAAAAAGGTTATTTTCTGTTTCAGTTCAAATTAATAAACAAGATCTGAAGCATCAGACAATATGATACTTGTGGGAAAGAAAATTCTACAGCAAAAAATGTCATAGTCTGTATTTGTTCTCTGTGGCTGAAGCTGTTTAAAATTTGTAATCGTAAAGATGATTATAATATAAAATAAATAAATATATAAGAAGATAGGAATATTTAAAATCATGTTTTTTCTTTTCAAAAAAAATAAAAATAAAATAAATATTGACATAATATTTACTATAGAATATATATATATATATAGCATTACTACTGAAAGCATGACAACCAGGTAGCACACAATTAAACAGTGATCTATAGTCAACAGAAGATAGTATAGGATTTTAATACATTTTTGCTAGGAGAGATGTACTGATAAGATTACTATGTTTTCCCAGCTTCTGTGGCTGCTATAGAGAAAGACCTTGCATAATTTTTGCATAAATTCCAACACTATCCCTTTTGATAGACACTTATATATAATAGTAATAAATGAATCATTCTGTGTCCTGTATATCAGTGCTTACAGACAATTCTATGTTTTGATGAAACTGCTCTTTGGGAAATTTATCATTAACCAAGTAATTGTTGAAGAATAACTTGGAGATGTTTCAAGAGACATAACTTTCTTTTTTATAAATGACACAATTCTTGTACCATTTGTGAATCATACATGCAAAATTGGTAACAGAGCACAGCTTAAAAGAGCAAGAGGCAACTTCTGCAAGTATGGAAAAAATGTCCATTTTCCTCATTAACTCTTATAATTTCTTTTTAAAAATGTCACTCATTTGGTAATGACTAAATCTTGTGGAATTATTAATTCCATGTTCTGTGCTAGCCCATGTTTTAAATATTGAATTGGAAAATGGTCTATATTGTATATAGGTTGGGGTACTATATTGTACTAAGAGGAAAAAGAGATTATATTTTTTTAATTATATCATTCTTTGTGTATTTACCTCAGGTCTCCAAAATCCTGGAGTTAGAATTATATGCCACATTGAATCAGTATTATACATAATACATTGAATCTATCCACTTGTTGGCACTTTAACAGTACTTTAAATAGTGTAGATTTCTAAAAGATTTTTTTTATGTTTAAATAAGTACACAGTATTTACTATGGAAGAAATGATGAGATATAAAGTCTTTATTTATATAATTCTCACAAAAAAAAACATGTGTATTTGCCATGTTTTCCAATTGGGAGAAAATGTTCTCAACCACTGATTTGCTGAGTGATCTGACCCTTTGTCTGTCTCATCTGTGGAGGGATTGACCAATTCTACTCACAGAAGACCTTTTCTCCATCAGTATGTAGGGATGCAGTGCTCCAGATGATACATGTACGGTGTTTATGGATGATCTTGTGCACTAGAGTCTTAATCAGTACTACTTCAAAATATACTTTTAAAAAACCAAGCCCAGAACCTAAGTTTCTTCTCAGCAGCCAGCACTCTGGTGGCTGCCTGTGATCCTCTTGTCCTACCTAACAATGGAGAGGCATGTCATAATCTCCACATTTTGGCACTGTAATCCATACAGAATGGTAAGGCTATTTCAGTGTATGAGCCTGTGAGCTAAGGGTCCCAGATGGGGATCAGCATCTTGATATCTGCTACAAGGAAGAAGAATTGCTAAACCACCTAACAGTTGCACTACAATACAAGTGAGTACAAGTTGCTTGCCAGGTCAGTACCATATAGGGCACACAGCTGGGTAAGACTGTTTAAGCATTTTCTTCTTTATTGGTCTATATAGCACCTTCTGAGAAAATGAAAGCTTGGTGATAAGGTGTATTTTAGCTCATCTGTACTGTGATTTCTCAATATATTTTAATGAAAGTGTGTCATGTCTTTAGCAAATAGGATATTTTTTATACAATTCTCAAGGACAACCATAAAGAATAGCAATACTGTATGTTGTTCTATATGCCTGCGGGGCCTTCTTCACACATAATCAGTTATCTTGCATGTGGTATTTGGGCCTTTGCTTAATAACCTTGTAGTTGAAGGGAAACATTTACAGCTGTATGAATTACCTTCTTTCCTCCTTTTCCATCTTTTCTTTTAAGTTTGGTTCAAAATTGAAGATTTACATATAGACTTGTCATTCTGCCTTCATTTTGTTTGATTGATATCTCTGATATCTATGAATATTCATATATGAATATGAAGTTTAGTTAGGATCATTTCTATGTTCAGTCTTGCATCTTGTACTTTAGGTTTTGTGACATGAAAGTTCCTATCAACTTTAATTTCTGGTAGGTCATTGTATTATAGAACACTGAGATTCGTTTATTCTGGATGTACCCTTTCTAGTTTCTTTATAAATAGCCTTTCTCTCTCCTCTGAGATAACATATACTGTTAGTCATAAATACTTGTCTTTCTCTGATGTTTTAAAGAGGAAAATGCAGCATTTACGCTTGCATTCCTTGCCTCCGGTGCCTGGCATGACTCCAGTGAACTCTTTGCTGCCCTGTTTATTCCCTCCTCCTGTTACATGGTATCTGCCAATTACACCCCTGCACATTCCTGTTTTACATTGAAGACAACAGTACATTTCAAGTAACATGTCTATGATACAAAAGCATCCCATAATCAGAAGTTCTCAGATGTTTTGCTTTGTCATTCATCATTGCAACCTACAATAGTGCACAGCCCATTTTGCAATGCTCAGATGAAGAAACTATCCAAGGAAAATCATTTTGTTAAAATGAGTGTTATTGTTTTATGTCAGCTAAAAAATTAGGCCCTGTTTGAATGCCTAAGAGCATCAATCATTTATCCAGCTCCCTTTACAATTCAGAGCCTTGTCTCCACTCTCTGTCTGAACATGCCATATTATAAAGGAAAATGGAATTTTGAAGAGTAATATTCAGAAAACTGTAGTAATTCATGTTTTGAATTAACTTTCAAACTATCAGCACAAAAGGAAATAAAGAAGATGATTTTTGTGAGTTCCAGGCTATGGGGGTTACAGATTTAATCAAGACTTATCCACAATCCAGACCTACAGAAAGTATTAGAAGGCAAACTCCAACCCAAAGATGCTAACTGTACCCACAAAAACACAGGCAACAGATAACTACACACCAGAAAACCCCAAAGAAGGGAAACACGTGTAAGTACCACTAAAAATTATAGGAATTAACAATTACTGTTCATTAATATCCCTTAATATCAATGGACTAAATTCACCTATAAAAAGACACAGGCCAACAGAATGGATACAAAAGAAGGATCCATCCATCTGCTGTATACAAAGAACATACCTAAATCTCAAAGAAGACATTATCTCAGAGTAAAGATCCGGGAAAAGATTTTCCAGTCAAATGGACCTAAGAAACAACCAGCCGTAGATACCCTAATATCTAGCAAATTAGACTTCAAATTAAAATCAATCAGCCAAGATGGAGACGAAAACTTCATACTCATCACAAGAAAAATCCATCAAGATGAAGTTTCAACCTTCAACATCTATGCTCCAAATACAAGGGCAACAACATATCTAAAAGAAACATTGCTAAAGCTTAAATTGCACATCAAACCCTGCACACTAATAGTAGGAGACTTCAATACCCCACTTTCCCCAATGGACCAGTCAAACAACAGAAACTTAATGGAGAAATAAGAAACTGACAGATGTCATGACGCAAATGGACTTAACATGCATCTATAAAACATTTTACTCAAACACAAAAGAATATACCTCTTCTCAACACCTCATAGAAACTTCTCTAAAATTGACCACATACTTGATAATAAAGCAAACCTCAAAAGACCCCAAAAACTAGAATAACTCACTGTATCTTATCAGACTAACATGGTTTAAAGTTAGAATTCAACAACAACACTAATAGCAGAAAGCCAAAAACTGGAAATTGAATGGTGCTCAATTAAACAATCAAAGACTTCCTAGAACTTAACGAAAAAGAAGGTACAACATATCCAAGCCTATGGGACACCATGAAAGCAGTGTCAAGAAGAAAATTCATAGCACTGAGTGCCTACATTAAAAAGGTGGAGAATATTGATACTAGCAACTTGACAACATATCTGAAAGCACTAGAATAAAAAGAAGCAGACTCACTGGGAGTAGACAAGACAAAATAGTCAAATTTGATGGCTGAAATCAATTAAATAGAAACAAAAAAGTACAAAGAAACAATGAAACAAAAAGCTGGTTCTTTGAGAAAATCCAAAACATAGCAAAATCCTTATCAAATTAATCAATAGGCAGAGAGAGAACATCCAAATTAACAAAATCAGAAATAAAAAAATGGAGATATAACAATAGACATTGAGCCAGTCTAGAGAGTGGTTAGATCATACTACAAAAACCTGTACTCCACAAAATTGGAAAATGTAAAAGCAATGGACAAATTTTCTGGATAGGTAGCACATACCAAAATTAAATAAAGATTATGTAAACTATTTAAATAGACCTATAACCTGCAAGGAAATAGAAGCAGTCATCTAAAACCTCCCAACAAAATAAAGCCCAGGGCTGGATGGCACAGAATTCTGCCAGAACTTCAAAGAAGAGATAAACCTATACTTCTCAAACTTTTTCACGTAATAGAAATAGAAAGAACATTGCCAAACTCTTCTTATGAGGCTAAAGATACCCTGATACTGAAACCACACAAAGACTCAACCAAGAAGGAAAATTACTGACCAAACTCATGCATGAACACTGATGCAAAAATACTCAGTAATACTGGCAAACTGAATCCAAGAACATACAAAAAAATTATCCACCATGATCAAGTCAGCTTCATCCACGAGATACTGGGATGGTTCAACAAACAAAAATCTGTCAATGTAACCCATCATACAAATAAACTGAAAGAAAAAAGAATCATATGATCATCTCATTAGATGCTGAAAAAGCATTCAACAAAATCTAGCACCCTTTCAGGATAAAACTCTTGCAGAGATCAGCTATATAAGGAACATATCTAAACATTATAAAAGCAATATGCAGCAGGCCAACAGCCAGCATCAAATTAAATGGAGAGTAACTCAAATCAATTCCAATAAAATCAGGAGAAAGCTAAGGCTGTACACTCTCTCAATATCTATTCAAGATAGCTCTTGTTCTAGCTAGAGCAATAAGGCAATAAAAGGAGATCAATGGAATACTAATTGGAAAGGAAGAAGTCAAACAGATGATATGATAGTATATATAAGTGATCCAAAAAACTCTACCAGAGATCTCCTATAGCTGGTAAATACCTTCAGTAATGTGGCAGGATAAAAGAACAACTCAAAAAAATCAGTAGCCCACATATATACAAATATTAAAGAAAAAATAAGATAAGTATCACCATTCATCATACCTACAAATAACATAAATTACTGTGGGGTAACATTAACCAAAAAAGTGAAAGACCTGTTCAGCAAGAACTTAAAATTTTTGAAGAAAAAAATAAAGATGATGTCAGGAATTGGAAAGATCTCCCAAGCTTTTGAATAGGTTGGATCACCATAATAAAAATGTTAATTCTACCAAAAAAATACAGATTCAATGCATCTCATATCAAAATCCCAACATGATTCTTCAGAGATTTTGAAAGAACCATACTCAACTTTATATGTAAAAACAAAAACCCAGGATAGCCCAAATAATCCTGTAAAATAAAGGAAATTCCAGAGGTATCACCATCCCTGACATCGAGCTCTGTTATAGAACTACAGTAATAAAAATAGCTTGGTATCGGACAAGATAGTTTTAAAAAAAAATTTAAAAAATGAACTAAAAAATAACAAATCTTACATTTGCTTAAGTGATTTTAGCATTTGATTTTATTAGCACTGCAGTGCAGACTGTTATTAGCTTCCACAGACAGAACACATCACAAGATGTGTTTGAATAAGCATATGAATATTTCAAAGGCCTGAAAAAACATAAGTACTGACCTCCTGTAATCAGATCGGTGACTACCATAATCATCATGATGGAATCTTCATCCAGTAACTGATGGAAGCATGTGCACAAGCATGGCCAACCACTGGGCCAAGCTTCTGGAGTGCAGTCAAAGAGAGAGGAAGAATTATGAGTAAGCAGGGTTAGGGAGTTGGACATCATGGTGGGGAAACCCACAAAGACAGTGCAGACCTGAACTAGTGAAAGCTCACTGATTCTGAATTGACAGAATGTCAATACAGATTCTGAATGTGGGTCTGAGTTGTGTGGCTTGACCTACTTCTAGGAACCCTGGCAGTGGGACCAGTTTTTCCCCTGGTGCTTGAATGGGCACTTTAGAGCCCATTCTCTATAGTGAGATATCTTGCTCAACTTTAATTAAGCATTGAGGGCCTTGGTCTTACTTCAGCTGGATATGTCAGACTTAGTTGACTTTGCATGGGAAGCCTTACTTTTCCTGAGAAGTGGATGGGGGTACATGGGGACGGAGGACAGGGTTGGGAAGGGAGCAGGGGAGGAAGGAGGAGCTGTGTTTTATATGTAAAAGGAATAAAAAAGAGAGAAAAAAATACTTCTAAGTTCCTGTTTGCTTAGATGATGCTTTTCAGGTCCATAAATTCTCATAAATTATTTTAAGTACAATACTCTCATGATGGACAGGACAGACTTGAATATAATTTGCTATTGTAAAATGTAGCAAGTGATACGGTATGAATGATGACCATCCCCTTACAGTCATATACAAAGATGAAGAATGGAGAGGGATGTTAAAAAATGGCCATTTTGAAATTTGACAATGGCAAGGAGAAGAGCGGTTTCTTATGGTAAACCATCCCTTCAAAATTAAAGGTGTTAGATACGTGATATAGAAATCAAGACAGCCTAAATTTGCAGGCCACATATTTCCTCTGATGCGAATATCTTTGTTTCCTTTCATATGAGTACACACAAGTGCACATTCGTGTTTATGTTTGTTTACATTCATGTTTGGAAAACTGGTCCGAAACAGTCAGGAGAACAGATTCGTCAGTAGTCTGTATCAATACCCTGTTTAGTTGGTGTTGGGATTCTGCTGACTGATTTTTAAACTGGATAAAAGAAATTATTTGAAAAAAAGCTCAATTAATATTACTAAAACATAATAAAATCATAATAGAACAATGATCTTGAATTATATTCACCCTTAGTAAAAAGATGAACAAATATACACTCCACATAATTGCATTATTCTTAGCATCAAGCCAGTTGTTCTCATTTGACCACAAGAAAACAAAGGGAAGGTATTTAATTAAACAATCATATCAAGTTAAGTTATTTTTATCTTCTTTAATAGAGTCAATTTTAAAAAAAATGGTTCCTTATGAGCATAAACAATTAAACCCAGTGGATTTCGGTATTAATATGCTGACCTTGAATGCCCTGATGTACTCACTCAATGAAATCCATATGTGGTGATTGTCTTTGGAAGTAATAGGTATTTTTGTACTTTTGAAATCAAGGGAGTGTTATTGAAACTCAAGCTCTAAGATTTCTGTTTTCTCACCGTGGGGTGTACCAGGTCATGGGGAGCACTGAGCACAGGCTTGGTTGTCAGCATTTCCTAGTAGAATTTCAGAGACTTTAAAGAGCTCCATCTTCACAATGTCCTCAATGGCCAGACATGTAAGATCCATACTTTTTTTATGGTCTGATATTTAAACATAAACATATGTGAGTAAAAATGATCACAAGTACACCTGTGGAATTTTACATTGTCTTTTGGTCTTTCAATATAAATATTGAGTTTCTTAAAATGAAAATTAATTTCATAAAAGTTTTGAAATGCTATGGAAATATGAAAAAAACTCAGAGCACAATGTTATTAAAAACTTGTATAGAGATAAATAAATTATTTTATTAATAACAATGTACAAAATAAACAACATAGTGAAGATAAGACTGTTTAGATACTACATGATAAAGTATGGAAGGGAAAACAGGGATCTGCAAAGAAAGAAATACATTATTAATTTAAAATAACTTGAATTTTATAAAAAGAAAAACAACAAAAAATGTTCAAAGTTTTGAATTTGTGAAGATCTGTGAAGTATAGTTACAATTTTATAATAAAAAATAAAAATTAAACCTTTATAAAATTAAAGATGACTGGAAAAGTATACTTCACATATAAAAAGTTAAGGCATAAAAATAAAATTTGGGGGTGTTTTGTTTATATAAATTTGAGGCTAGATAGAAAATATTCTATAATATTGTATATTAACAGATATTCTGTGAATATCACAGAAGTGCAGCAAGGGAAAATTCTGATGCTATTACCAAACTATGATAGAAATTCCTGGAACTGATTTGTGGGCTTATAATCCATACTATTATAAATGCTCTATTCCACAAAATATATTTTGTTTTATTATCTTGTCTATGTGAAATTTATAACTAGTATTTAATATGTAAATAAAGTTGAAATTGCTAATTGAGAAAATGAAAGTATCAGGGTCATAAAAAAGAGCAAAGTGAAGATACATATGGCATCACAAATTACAGAAAGTGATTAGCATTATAATATATATGTATAATTACAATATATTTACAAATAAAAATATTACACTTACAAATCTATATCAATATTAAATAAAAACCTAAAATTACTTGATGTTTTTATGTTTTAATTTTTATTTTCCTAAGTAAGTTTTATTTTTTCAATTAGTATACTGGGTGGCTGGGATACTGATAGATGAGTTTAGCATTCTGAAATTCAACCTCATTTTTAATGTATGCACATATTTTGTTTTCTTCCTTATTGTTTGTTTTATTCTCTTCCAGAAAGACACACACACAGACACACAGAGACACACACACACACACACATATATATATGTACACACACACACACACACACATATATATGTTTATGTGTGTATTGATGCCCATGCTCAAATGTAATTCTAATCTGGAGACAAAAAAAAATACTTCTTTGTAAAATAGATTCCAAAATAAAAGATTACAAGTAGTTTTTATCTTGATATGAAAAGTTCTAAACCATATACAGGAAAGGCAAATTTTTATTGATTGTGTCCTCATTAATTTATCAACTATAATGCTATGCCTTTTAAAAAAAATCAGACTTATGCAAAAACAATAGCTAAAGTGTTTAAGAGAAATTTCTTCATATTTGAACAAAATAAACTGCTAATCTCTACATTTACCTAATTTTGAAACATATTAGTTAACAGGAAGATAATATGTTTCATTATGATATTTTTATATATGAATTAATCATCTAATATTATAATTTTTTATTATAGTAGAAATATGTGTACATACACAATAAATGCACATATAAATATATGCATAAAATATTTCCAATGTGTGTTTTCGAATTACGTGACTTTTGGTTTTAATATCCATTTCAGACACTTGAATATTTGGTATACAAATGTATTGGGATTATTCTTATCTAATGATAAAGTAATTTTAACACAAGTGTCAATAATTTAAGAGATTTGGGTGTTTTATTTTGCTTTGCTTTGCTTTTTTCCTGTGGCACATTTTCATATGATATAAGCAAACTGCACAAGAATAAATGAAAACAAATTTTAGATCACGTAGTAAAGCACTTTTATATTTAATAATTAATAAATTGAAATAGAGTCACCTTATTCAAACCTCAAATGGGAATGAACTCAATGAGTTATGAGAATCAAAAGGTAACATAAGCAAAATGGTATAATAATTTAGTAAATGTAAAATCTATGAATATTTTACTCAACCTTCATTTCTAATATGTTTAGTTTCATCCTCTTATTGCAGAGCTTAATAAAAATAATTTCCATGCATATTCATTTTTAAAGTGTCTTCCAAAAGTACTTTTCTTCTCTGAAAACACTGTGTTTTGAGTAATGTTTTCTGTTTATTATTACTTTTGATAAAAAAAACGTATTCCATGTAATGATGTCCTTTATAAACAACTGGTAGAAATATGATCACTTTGAGCTATTGCCTGTAAAGCTTTTTATAATTATGAATGTCTTAATTTTTAGCATATATTTCTGAGTGTACACACACCCTGAACAATATAAAGAGTTTATATGTGTACAGCAATGATCAAATTGTAGTAACTTACACATTTATCTTCTTAAGCAATTACCATTTATTCTAAATATCTTGTAGATTTTCTTTCTTAGTTATTTGTAAACATCTTTTTTGTTTTTTGAGTGGTGACATGAACATTTTACATTTGCCTGAAATGAAGGAGATTGAGCCCCACAGCAACAACTCATGATGCTGCTAGCACTACTATAAGACCTGTTTTGGGTACCAGCTGCTCAAGATGGTTACAACTTGATTAGCTGAAATGGTGCACTTTTTTATAATGTTCTTGCCAGAACTCCAAATAGGTAGCTCAAAAGACCCTACCGAATACTCAGAGACTATTTGCAATTATACCAGACAGCAATCTAGGAACTTAACAATCATTTTACTTTCACAGGATCCCATAGAAAGAAGATTTCCCCCAATATAGCTGGAAGTGATTCTAGAAGCTGATGTCCCTTCTCACAAAAAGTTTGTCCTCAGGGTTAGGGAGGGACATTATTTAGGGGTTGATTATAATTGGTATACAAGTGGGGGTTGGGGAGAAATTTTGTAGGTTTAGGGATCTCTTTAAAAAATAAGAGAAAATTGGATGTGATAATAGATTAGTGTCAGCATAATCACATTAACAATAATAGTGAGGAATAGAGTGAATACTTGTGAGTTAATATTTATAAGCAATTTACATTGGTAGAGATTCTTATATATTGATATAAACTTAAATTATATTGAATATGTTTCTATTTTCATCCATCTTATTTTATACCTAGGCAGATTTATTTGTCATAGTGTATGCATGCTTGCTTAACTCTGTTTAAACTTTTTGTGTATATTTATTATATTGCAATGTTCATTTTTACCTCTGATCAAGATAATTATACATTGTTTACATTTTGAGGTCATTGTCCTCATGTTTTGCACAGTTGTTTATTGTACAATATTCTAATATGAGTTCTTAGCCTTTATGTTATATAGGTATTAAGAATTACAGATCAATAGCCATCAATATTTGTCATACTTATAGTACGACTTATCAGGTTCTTTAGATACATAGAGATTGTATTCTGCATAGATAATCTTCAACCACTTCAAAGTGCTGTAGAATATGGCATTTAAATAACTTAGGGTTCTGTGAAAGTTAGACACAATTGCTGCTGGCAGCACCTATCTATTTCCGAGTGAATGATGAGCACTGAACACACTCCACTCAGGTGTTTTTTTCCTTCTTGGCAAAATTGGCCTTTGGGCCAGGAGCTGCCCATGCCTCAACCAAGGTAGTTTCTTTATTAATTAACCAATAAATGCAACACATAGACAAAAGGATATCCCATACCAGCCTCACTAAGGAGAAACTTCTGATCTACTTGGGCAAATGCTGTTTAGCTAAAGCCAAGGAACTAGCAGTGATTAATAAGAGATCAGCTATGAGCCAGAATCTTCTGGGAAGTGTGTCTTTAGAAGTCTACACAACGGAGCTATATTCCAGTTGAGGCTACAATTATATCTTATGAAAGCATCTAACTTAGTGGTGTAAAAGTCACTCAAGTGGTACTAGTTTTGAAGGCCTGGAGGGATCATGTAGATCATCTGAGGCCTGATTAGCATTGTGTTGCAATGTTGGAGTCCCTGAAGAAAGGGCCCAGGCGAGCTCATTGGTGAAGGTGTAGCCTCAATTTTAATAGAGACTAGGATTGAAGGAGTCATACCTGGAGAGAAGCTGAGATTTAGCACCATTCTGCAGGTTATAATCCCTTATTAGAACCACAGTGAGGCTATTGTTAAATGTGAAGCCCACTTTCATCAGAAGACTCCTGCATTTGAAATTGGCGGTACCATAGGATTCCATAAGGGACAGCAGCAGCCTTGGTGTTGAGCACTTGTGGATGATAGTACAGAAGAGTGGTAGTAGATTGCCTGTCCCTTCAGAGCCTGGGGGAGTCATGAGATGGTCCGAGAAATCAAGTCATGAATGCTACACTGTTAAAATTTGTCTTTGTTTTTATTTGGTATTATCTGTGTCTTGGTTCTTCCTTCTTGTAGTGAGGATATATATCTTCTTTTTCATGTTATAGAACCAATTAGGAATTCTACAGAAAGTCTGAAGTTTAAAAGACTTCAGATTTCTTAAGAGGCCTTGAATATATAATGAAACAGAACTTCTAAAATGTTTGAAATTTTAAGACTGCAGTACTTTTAAAAGTTAGAATGTTTATTTTATGATATTAACATATCTTGACTATAAATGAAAAGTTCTAACTGAAAAGTGATTTGTTTGTGTGTCAAACCCGTAGGTATTCAATTGTGCAAGCTAGTTTTATGTCAACTTGTCCAAACTAGAGTAACTTTAGAAGAGGGAACCTCAATTGAGAAAATTCTTCTACCACGGGACCTTTTGGATAGGTGTTTGAGACATTTTATTAGTTTATTTTGATATGGTAGTACCCAGTTCACAGTGGTTCTGACCACATCTAGTTCTGAATATCATAGTAGGCAAAAGGCCAAGAGAACAAAATGGAACTCTTACATGTCTTTTGGATCAATCAGCTCCTATTTCCAGGTTCCTTTCCTGACTTATTTCATGATAGACTGTGATCAACGCAAAGAAGCTGAAATAAATTCTTTACATCCCATGTGACTTCTGGTCATGGTGTTTAATCGTAGCAATGTAAATCCTAAGACATGGGTGGAATTATTATATTATACAAAGGCATGATTAACATACAAATAATAATTTTGAACACTTATAAAAAGAAAAATTCAACTCATGTCTTTGAAAAATTGTTAAAAATACCTTTTAAACAATTTTAACATAATTTAAGAGATTTAGATTAAATTTGATTACAGTACGTGTCTCTTTGAGGACTTCATGGTATGAAGAAAACTTGAGCCTATTTCATTGGAATAAAATCTAAGAAATTTAAGAGTAGTCTTTTTGCTTCCAAATGGAATCCTATCAATTTAATGTGATTTATTATCACCTAATATTATTTCTTAAAGTTAAATTCCAAATGTCATACATGGGTTCTGCCTCAGTTACCAGAATGATGCCCTAGCATGTATGATGTCTTTATTTGATCCCAGCCGTGCACACGACTGTATCCTGTGGCAAATATCTGTAATCCAAGCACAGGAGAGTGTAAACAGGAGGATCAGAAGTCTAAGAACATCCTAAGCTATGGTCTAGTCAGGCTGCAATAGGCAAGATTGTGTCTCAAACAAATAAAACTATCAAAAGAAAAATGAGGAAGGCAGGAAGAAAGAATGAATAAAGAAAAATGCTATTTTTATGTACTATTGATTTATTATGTACTGAGAATATGGGATATCTGTAAGGCACAAAATTATGTTCCTTCAAGCATAGTATGTAATATATATATAATTAATGAGTACAAATCAAAGCCTCTGTGGTTTAAAGGCCTTTTGTTTAACACTGAAGTGCTATAATTTCCATTTGTTTTTTTTTCTATTTATTTGATTATCTGGAATGTCAGATTTCAATGTCTACTTGCAGGTTTTGTAATTTGTGCATTCATGTTATTATATTGTACAACTATCTATTAAGAATGAGTACTAGTGATATTTCTAGGTAATGGAAGAACTTACATAATACCTTTTAAGAATATTTTTCCTTGATGTTCAACTTTACTCAGTTGTATTCATTATTCTTTTTTTCTTTGCATTTCTGTTATCATGTGAATTAGTATAGATGAACTTTATATCACTCTGAGTTTGTATTTTAATATAATTCTCTTCAGTTTATTCACAAAAAGGTTAACTTTTGGAAAGATTATCTCATGATATTTTAAATTACATTCCAAAAGCAGTTACAATGTAGGAGAAGCAACTGTTTGCAAATGTGATGGATCAACCCGTCTCAGTCATTCATGTGGTTTCTGTTGTATGTTTATGATTATGGTCAATAAAGTTTTTCTCAAAGTGAAATTTGGAATTTTATTTCTGTTTCATTCATTTATGCTTTTGAAAGTGAGTATTGATATAGACACTAATGTTCAAATTGTTTTGTGCTAGTTACTTGTGTATTTCTTGACATTCATTTTAAATATTAATAGCATGAATTAGAGAAATATTTTTATTGGCTCTAATGTATTTTACAGCTTGGGTGGCACAAATAGCTTTTCAATAATACTTAGCCATTACTTAGGGTCGTCTCTTGTCTCAATATAAAACATTATAAAACCATAAATATTTAATAGTGCAATTTCAGACATTTAATTATTTAATATTTTGAATTGAATTCACATAATATCTTAATATGCATTTGTGTGGGTGACTTAGATATTCCCTGCTTAATTTCATCATTACATATGGTTAGCCAATTTTTAGCTAAAACAAAGGATTCCAGTTTATTATAGCTTTAATATGATAATTAATTATAATTAACTGCTAAAAGTCAATGCAGCCCTTTATTTCCCAGCAAAAATACTTGCTATAGCATATTAGATCACAAAATCATTTTCATAAAAATAAGAATTTTTGTTTGAGTTTGATTAAAAAAACCTGAGTGATTCTGAATATATCACTTAATATTTGTTATTCTTATGACATCACCTTACCTAGAAGTCACTTTTGACATTTTGACTCATCAAATACTTGAACAAACTTTTTTCTTTTTTTTTAAAGATTTATTTATTTATTATGTATACAACATTCTGCCTCCATGTATGCCCGCACGCCAGAGGAGGGCGCCAGATCTCAGTACAGATGGTTGTGAGCCACCATGTGGTTGCTGGGAATTGAACTCAGGACCTCTGGAACAGCGGCCACTGCTCTTAACCTCTGAGCCATCTCTCCAGCCCCCCAAACTTTTTTCTTTTATTTATTGAGCATCATAGTGTATCAGTTATCAATGATTATGATTATATATATATATATTATTTTAAAATAACACATAAACTATGTGCCTATGAAGCTGCATCTTACTACCATCAGATATAACAAATCTGGCCTTACTTAATAATGACTTAATCAGAATCCTTTCTGATGAGATTTATTTAAGCACTACTTTGCTCTTATTTCTACTTTGCTGCATACTTTCTTATCTTTAATCAGTGTACTTTTTTTCTTGATATTTGACACATTCACACATTCATGACTATTTGATAAATGTCTGAAATAAAAAATCTATTCAGAGAATAAATACAAGATTGGGTGTGCATTGAACAATGCATTGCGGATTGTGAACTAATAGAAGCATTCTCTAATTCTTATAATTTCTACCCCTTCTGTTCCTTCAAACATACCTCCACATATATGTATGGGTTTGTGCATATTATGTATATATACATTCACATGTATATGAATGTATGTATATGTGCATGTCTCCAGAATGTTAGACTGATGTTGCTAATTTGATTTTCAGTCAAAAAAGTCATCATTTTACTGCTTCTTTGTATAAATTCATTATAACAAAATTGCCTACAAATTACCTACCACTACTTCTACAGCAGTGTACCCTTAGAAGTTGACTCAATGTTTGTTCAAGTAAGAGTATTAAAGTAAGTTAAATAATATGATTTAAACAATTACCTAAATTAATTCAGACATTAGTAGATGTTAAGAAAACACAAACCAGCCCTTTCTTATGGTAGTACAAGCTTTCTTGGACTGCCAGTGACCCAAATCATGACATGGACCCTTATTATTAGTTAAAAATATTGGGCCTTAGTTTCAGCTGATCCCATGAACTCCTTTGCATTAATTTTACCTACTTCTCTTTATCTACATTTTTCTCAGATCTTTTATCTTCCCTTCATTTTGTATGTCCTGCTCTCCTGCTTCCTTCATGTCAGGCTGGCTGTCAGGCTTTTGGTTGCTTGGCTGACTGACCCTAGGTGTCTCTCTGTCTTCTCCTTAGGTCTTTCTCAAGTCTAGATTCCTCTTCCAATTTATTCTCTCTGTCAACCATCCCTTCCTATCTCTCTATTGCCTAGCTATTGACCATTCATTTTTTTTTATTAGACCAATCATGTGCCTTAAGCAGGTAATGTTAAATAGTAGTAATCTTTACATAGTTAAACTAATGGTCCCTAAACAAAAGCAACACACCTGTACATAGTTAAACAAATACAGCATAAATTAATACAACACATTTTACATAGTTAAATATTTATTCTACAACACAAACAAATGTAACACATATTTGCTTAGTTAAAGAAACATTCTATTCCACAACAGGGGAATTAATTTAATAACTTATGCAATGTTAGTGTTTCTATTCCATTCTTCTAATACTTCTCTGCAGAGGACATAAACAAAATCAATTCCTAACTGAAGAAAAAGGGATATTAGAAAAGGGAAAACTTTGTGCAAGGCTGTTTTTTTTTGGGGGGGGGTGTTTTCGAGACAGTGTTTCTCTGTGGCTTTGGAGCCTGTCCTGGAACTAGCTCTGTAGACCAGGCTGGTCTCGAACTCACAGAGATCCGCCTGCCACTGCCTCCCGAGTGCTGGGATTAAAGGCATGCACCACCATCGCCCGGCTTGTGCAAGGCTGTTTATCTTCTCTCTCAATTTACAGCAATTATTGTCAATAGTAATCTAACTTAAAGCAATGATATCATAATTATTATTAATACCTAAGGACCATTAGCATAGAAACTTAGATTGTTTCTGCAGTGTATTGAGATTTCTTTGGTATAAAAGACACCTGTAGTGCCAAGCACATGATAAAAATATCATATAGTATATAAATTATCAAACTTCATATCAATATTTTGTGAACTGAGGAAGTCAACCTTGACATAATATCAAAAATAAACCTGAAAACAAACTATTTGAATAAACAGTAGATAATGTTTCCATGATCTGTATTTATATTATATTAGAGAATAGAAGAGATTATACATATTTATAAAAGTTAAATCATACCTTCTTAATAGCAAGATAATTGTTAACAAATGAGAATTATGTAACAATGCTGCTTTAGAACACCAGTAAGCACATGAGGTCTTTTATCAATCAAGCATAGTCAAAAATTAGTATATCAAGATTAATGATAAAGTACTTTGAACAAAATGAAATAAGTTGAAATTAATATTAGTGAATGAAACATTCATTAAAAATCCAAAATAACTAAATAATTGATTACAATTGGTATAAGAAATTTATCAATAAGTGATATAACTTACCCTGATACAGTTTATTTTTACTACAAAGGGAAAATTAGGTACCTTGCCATAGAAACCTATGGTCAAAAGTTAACAAGATACCTTATCCCAACAATGACAAATTAGGAGAATTTTAGGTTTCTAATATATGTTAAAAAGTGTTGAAAAATTTATCCAGAAGGAAATAGAAACACCAAGAGAGAGGTTAAAATAATGATTTACTACACATATAAACATGCAACTTTGTTAAACAAAGACACAGAGATCCTTCAAGTGAAAGGAAGCTAAAAACTATACTATAATGAAATTAATATGATATTCTGGATTACACTACAGTTCTAGTTTGAAAGAAAATGTTCTACAATGACTTAGATACTTGAAGACTTCAGTGTTGTTTAGGAAGCTTCAACATTGCTAGATCAAGTATCACAGTAGGAGGGCTTTGAGAATAAACAGCCTGTCCTATATCCAATTCTCTCTTTCTTTCTGCTTTGTCCTTGTGAGAGAAGATGTGATCTCTAACTATCTGGCTCCGGCCACATGGCCTCCACTTGCTGTCATTCTACATGTCACAATGGACTCTTTTTTCCCTCTGGAAGCTGGAGCCAAAACAAACTCTGATTTCAACAAGCTACCTGGACCCAAACTGTGAGTCAAAGCAGAAAATGCTTTCATCTGTAAGCTACCTAGCTCATAGTATTTTATCATACTCCCTTTAAAATAAGGGAGTACATAATACAGCAAATGCCTTCGGTTGCTTCCACAGATGTCCCCGCCCTTTGGTATGTGGAATATAACACAGTACAAATACTCATCTGCCCACCTCTTGTATTAATGAATTTTGCTTTATTTGGATAACATTAAGGAAAAAGCTTTGAAGTTCAGACTTAAAAAAAGAAAACTATGTGATTCATTGAACCAAATGATTCTGACTGCAAATTACTCATACACAGATTTTTTTTTAATCAAAGCAAAACAAAAACAATCCTATATGGCACTACATCTTATCTCTTTGACCAAACATGCTTGTTTGTTATGAAGAACTATGAAAAGTCACCCAAAGAGCAGCAAATAAGAAAAATATAAAACCAACATGTATATACATATATATAAAGTATTTAATAATCATAACTTAAAAATTATGATTTATTATTCAATTGAGATTATCATTCCATTGTTAAAAGTAAAAACAAGTAATTTCTCTAACTACAAACAGATATCAAATATGTGATTAAATTATAAAGACAAAATTTTTGCTTCATGTGTACCTTTCTTTAATATAATTTTCATAATTTAATGTTTTTCTTGAATTTTTATTTTAAGTATTTATATTAGTGTTTCTTTTGGAAAAGATGTTTTTCAAGTTAGCTGGGTAGTTGTGGACCATGACTTTTATTACAGAACGTGGGAGGCAGAGGCAGGAATATCTCAGTGAGTTCAAGGCCAGGCTGGTTTACAAGAACTAGTTCCAGGACATACTCCAAAATTACCCAGAGAAACCCTCTCTCTAAAAACAAAGCAAAACAAAACAAAACAATATCTTCAGGTTGTCTTCTTCCTACAAATGGTTTTCTTGCTAATATTTTTGTATTAAATAATTTTTAAATTTAGCTTTTTAACTCATATATTTATTAATTTTTTTCAATCATAACATTAAAATTTCCATTAAGGGCATTTTAGCTTCTTTCAATTTTGCTAATCATTTATTCCACAGTCATTATTCTCTTCTTTTTATTTAGACATAATTTGTATTATTTTTGAAGATATGGTTAAGACTTTAATAATGCTAATATTCTAAACTTTTCTTTTTATTGAAAAGTTTTTACATGTGCCTGCTTGTTTGTGAATGAACCATGTGATCAAGGCATCCATGGAGTCCAGAAGAAGTTTGGAAATCCTGAACCTGGATCTACAGGTAATTATGTTCCTCCTGATATTCAATTTTGGACTACAACTTAGGTTCTCGGCAAAAGTAGTAGATGTTCTTAATCGCTAGATACTCTCTTCATCCTCTTAAATATCGGTTTAATTATTAAATTAGCTTAACTTTTCTTTATTTTTATGTTCCTTAAAATTTCAGTCATATTGTGTATAGGTGTAGCCCTTTTAAAGGTAGATCTCTATGAGTTCAAGGCCAGCCGGAACTACAGCATGAGTTCCAGAACAGCAAGAGCTACAGAATGAAATCTTGTTTCAAGACACACCCTCTCCCAAAATTGTATTTCACATCTCAAAGGAGCTTATTTTGACACACATTGCATATTTCTGTCACCTGAAGCTTCTACCTCCAAATATTTCATTGTGAGCACATAAACATAAGTAATTGTAGAAACCAGAGAAGTATAAAGGGACCACTGTCAAAATAGGTAGAGAGAAATAAAGAAGAAAATAGCTGGGTACAAGTGATCTGATCCATGTAATGGGATAAAAAGGGGTGCCACTAGTTTGGAGGGGGAAGAGATAAATACAGGAAATACCAATCAGGATTTGTGGAGAAGTCATAAGGAGTCATAATATTAATTATTTGCCCTTCAATATATGTAAGTCTGTGTATAAATATACATTACATATATAGTTTAAATGAAAATTTCTAATCTAGTCTGATGACTCTTCATTCAAGAGCTAACGATCATCTAGCTAACCCTAATAGCAGGTATAACAAAGTGTCTTTTGATTTGTTGTCCAAGGTTCTTCAGGACTCTTCTAATATATACACATTATTTTTACTGCCTTTGTTGCCCCCTAGAGGTAGTTTAGTCCCTATTGCTGAAGACATGCACTTCAGGTATAGGACTCAGAGGGGTGTGAATTGGAACTGACCTAAATATCCCCTCCCTGAGTCTATCTTTCCTGATAAAAGAAGGCATCATGGAAACTTTCAAAGGAGGGAAGCAACCAACAGTGCTACCTACCTAAGATGCCTACGAACCTCAATAATGAATAGCATAGCACAATGACAAGACACAGTTAGGTAAGTGGCACCATACCTTCATGGTAATCAACAACTCTCTAATTGGATCCTTTCAGACGATTCAACAAGAGAAAACATAAACCTAGCCAAGTACTCAGGATTAGTGAAGCCATGGATCTAAGAGCATTTATAACCACCACTATACTAAAACAGCATACCCCTAAATACTTTCTAAATATCTGTCCTTTTTCTCATAATTAGATGGAGTTTTCACCCCTTAAGGAACTTCTCTTTGCAACAGATAGAGATGATCACAGAAAACTCTAACTGATAAAAGCATAGAGTTGCAAGCCCAGTCCCGCTGGATAAATTCATAAAGCACTTAGGCTCTGGGAACTCTGAAAGAGGGCCAGAAAGATTTAATATGAAACTGTGTCTCTTTTTTCATGTAGGAAATACATTCATAAAGTCTCTACAGTATGACTGCATTAACAAGAGCTGAAAAAGGGCAACGAACATTCTAAAACAATGCGGAATAGTTCACAGGCCTCAGCCAACATAAAGAATTATTAAAGTATGCTGAGAGTGAAAGAACGGCTTTTCAATTATACATTTCTAAATGTTCAGCTCTGAAAAAGTAGGAATATGTGTATGTCACAACAAGTATTGAAAAATGTGGCCATGAAATTGGAAGAGAGGAATAAATGGGTGGGCTTAGATGGAGGAAAGGGAAATGCGTACTGATATATTATAATCTCTAAAATAAAAAATTAAATAAATATATCTGGTTTATTTTTCTCTGTATATGATTGATTATTTAACCCTATTTTATTTTATACTTAAGCTCTGTTAATGTTTATCATTTTAAGTTCTAAAATTTAAAAAAAAATAATTAAAGGAAAGAACTTTAGCTTCCTTAACTTTTGCATTAAAATGTTACTATAATTTCCCATTTATTAATTTGATTATTTTAAAATTTGTCTTCTTTAATTTAAATAATATTTACCTTGGACATTTAATTTCTTTTAAACTCAATATTTAATCATCAATATTTTGCCAATTTTTCAAAATTTTCTTCATTTCTCATCTGGCTATATTCAGCATAGAAAAAAAAGGATTTATTTAAACTGTGTTCAAAAGAGAATGCATGGTATATTTTTGTCATATTTAAGAAAGATTTTATGCACCATAATGACAATAGATTTAAGGATATTCTATTTCATCACCTCAAGAAACTTATCTATCATTCACAATGAAATTGACCCCTCCACTGACATAGAAAAAGCATGGTGGTGGTCACTCAAAAGGTCATTTTTCAAGGCTTTCATGGACACTTCTCAAAAACTTGTAACACTATATGAAAAGCAAAATTATAGTGCCAAAAAAACCTTAGTTCAGTAAGATCAAATTTCTGAAGCTGCTAAAATAATAAAAGAAACTCATATATATATATATATATGAACAATGCAGCCAGTCAGAAGGAAGATTCCAGGTTACCCAGCCCCATTTAGACTTCTGATCTTTAAGAATACAAATAGAAAATTTCTTATGGGTTGAGCCAATAACAATGTGGTATAATTTCAAGTTTTTCAGAAAATATAGTAATCCAAGTTTTTGGTTATTCCTACATAACAATTATCCATATCCCATTTTTTTCTGAGGAAAAGTACATTTATATAACACAAGTCTGAATAATTGAAGCAGAAGATAAACTTGCTGAAGTAATACTTGTGTAAGTGTGGAGAGAATGAATGAAGCACATACTTCATAGTAACTTTGAAAAGAGAAGAATTTTATTCAATGGTATACACTGACACATTAATAGTCATTAGTCATATGCAAAATAAAACTTAGTAACACAACATAAATATGGCAGTTACAATACAAAACATTAGGGAGTTAAAAATCCTTAAATGATGCATAAGGTTATATTTATATATAATGAAATATACTTTTTGTAAACCTAATGTCAAAAATTTTAGAAGGAAATATGACATTCATCTTTCTCTTCTACTTATACTGATGCTTTGAAACTTTCTCCCAAACATGTTCTATCAACAAACAAAGAATATAATTAAATATATATCACATATTATCTGGATTTACATGTATATTATTTGGGTGAAAATAGTATTGCTGATTTGTTATTAAATTCCCTATAACTTTCTTCACGTATATAAAACCTGAGTTTTGTTTTATGATGGTTGTCTTTGGTGTAAAACACAATGTTCAACTCTAGTGGTCTGAAGGCAAAGTTTTCTACCTAGTCCTTTCCCCCCTAGGACTGAATGTCCAAGTTTGAAGACTATAAATTTTCCTTATGTGATAATTAAGTGCCGAACCTTAGGAAATATGTTCAATGACAAATAAATTTATCATTGTGGCATACAGACAGTATTGCATGAATGAGGATGGACTGGGACATTGTGCAGAGAACCACACTATAAGTGTGGCTTGGAAAAAATTTCTCCCCACAGGTAATAACATCTGTTTTCACTTGGGAATCTTTAAATATTTTACCATATATGAGGCTGGAGAAACATAAGATAAAATGAAAAGAAAATCCAGGGCAAAGTTTGCAAGACCACACAGTTTATGTCCTTCCTTTTCTTGAAACCACACTATTCTGTATTGTTGCACATGCCCTTTTATGGGTCAACACATCTATAGCGCATTTCCTGAAGTGTCAGTAATAAATTGAATGGTATTGCTGCTAGTGTGAAATGGGTTGACTATAATGTAACAAATGAACATCTTAGAAACATTAACCAATTCCCCGTGATGGATATGAAGATAAATAGGTAGACTTAATGCCAGTTTCCTTGCATATAAGTAATCAATGGTATGTGACAGAAAACTATCTACTTTCAGCCAAAAATGGAGAAGAAAAAGAACGAGCAAGTACTAGATTTTCGACTGAAGACAGTGTGATAGGTTTAGTTGAACAAAAATAAAACGCTTTTTAAAAATAATTAGTTGATATTTAAGCAGATAGGTCAAGACACAAATAACTGTTTAATTAAGAGTTGTTTTTTTCTTTTTATTTCTTTCTAAATTGAAAATAGATTCTTTCCTCATGCAATAAATCTCAACCACAGTCTCTTCTCATTTCACTTCTTACCTCTCTTGTCCCCCAGAACCATCCCCCTCAATTTCCTTTTAGAACTGAGCAGTTCTGCTAATTTAATTAAGTCTTGATCATTCTAGTTACCAATAACAACTGAAGTCATATGCTGAGAAGAAAACTCAGACTGGAGATGCCAAGTAGCAACCAGCTGACCTTCTTTTTTGGCTAGTGATCCAGCAACAGAATCTCTCAACTCATCCTAAACCAAAAAGACCCATTAATCTCCAATTTCCTTCGTACTACTTCCTGTGTGTCGCTCTATCCATATATCTGGCTGCTCCATAATCACAATGGCTACTTCTCTCAACTAATCACTAGCTTGGCACCCTGATCAAAGGTTGATTTTATTAACACCATCTTGGGGTGGGGGGGTCACAGTGTGATCAAGTATTCTGCAACATTTCCTCCTTTTGTCTAAGCAAAACAGAAAAGCTTTAACTCTACCACAAGAAAACTATATGCAATAAAAAATTATCATATAAGAGTTTCATACTAGTCTATTTGTATTTTCCAAATTCAGAGAAAATGCTCTATATCTGTCCTATCTTGGTGGGTACAAAGAATTATACCAAACCACTTTCTATCATAACTTATATTACCAGCCTAAAAATGTCCATTTAGATCTTATATTATTTTCTTAAATAAACAATTTAAACTTTTATGCCTCTTAAACTTATAAACTTCACATCTCTCATGTAAGATTATTTTCTGAATGTGATGAGCAAAAAAAAAAAAAAAAAAAAAAAACCAGTGTAACTATCTAGTCTTCAATCACCACCATGGATCTAAGAATAATAAAATATCACCTGACTAGATAGGAAATATATGGCATTAGTAGCTGGCTACGACCCTAACAAATCTGAGAGAGTTTAGCTTCATGCCACCTGTGCCTACCCTCTCCACCTTTGGGAATTTGCTAGCCCTGATTTTCAGAGTCCCCATGAGCCTTAGACAACTTCTGTGCATGCTTGCATAGAGTCCCAATCAGTCACTGCCATGGCACCAACTGGCATGACTTCTCTGTCCTTGTTGGACACCAAACATTGTTTTTAACTACATTGTTCTATTTACCAGCAGAGACTCAAGAGTCAGATGTTGATGAGCGAGGCCAAAAAGCAACCAGTTGACCTTCCTCTTTGGGTGGTGACCCAGCAAGAGAGTATTGCTTTACTTCTTTCAAACCAAAAAGGACTGCAAATCTCTATGTCCTTCCTATGCATCTCTGTATCCGTATTCCTGACTCCTTCCTACTCTCCATGGCTAATTCCTGTCAACTTGTCATTGGCTTCATTCCAAGTTCAGGTCAATTTTATTAATACATTCTTGGAGTTTTTAGTACAATCAAATATTCCACAATACCCATCTCCAAAAGACAACAACAGTCAAACAGAACAAGACAAATTGCAATAAGAAAAGGCAAAAACCAACGAATCTGGTTCTACACTAAGGCTTCTGGGATATCCGGTCTCAGGTTTCTGGCCATCCAGACAGTGTAGTGTGTGGGCTTCCTCTCATAGTGTAATCTTCAAATTAAATAACATTTGTTGGCCACTCTCACAGTTCTGTATAACTATGTTCCCAGTCCATTTTCAAGCAGGACAGATTGATTGTAGGTCAAAGGGTTAGTGGCTGGGTTGGTGTACGTTTCTCTTTCTGTAGCCTGTAGAGTACCTTGACACACAAAAAAGACTAGAAATAGGGATAAAAACTTCACTGAGACACTAGCTCGACATCTTTATGATCAATGAGTTGTATAGGTGTTGTCTTAGCAATCCCCTCCCCCCATTCTTTTTTTTTTTTTTTTTTGGAGAGTGGTTTTCTGTCTTGGCATAAGCTGCTAGCCAGGAGGCTAACAACTTAAAGGAATATAACCTAGATTCACCACTGGAAACCTTGCCTTCCCACAAAAGATGACCAGATCAGACTCCATGTCCTCCATTACTAGAAGTTCTCACTAGGGTAACACTCATAGATTCCAGGAACTTTCCACTGCAGTAAATAAGCATTGCACTCTACCTTGTACCCTGGTGTTTCAAATATGTATTTTCACAATAATATCTTTCTGTTACTTATTTTATAAATTTAGCATTTAATTGATGTGATTGTGCTTAGATTGTTTCATTATTAAAAAATAAATCCACAGAAGTATATTAGTCAGGAGTGACACATTTAATATTCATTTTAACTGTTGGTGAGATTAGGATCATTATTATAATATGTGCATAAAATATACATGTATATATAACAGGTATATTTAAGCATTATATTGAAAAAATCAGTTTTCATGCAACCATTTGGAGTTCTAATTAAAGAAACATGGATATAAATGGACTAAATGCATAAATCCAATTACACAGCATCTTATGAAGACAAGCTAGGTGACCTGTAAATTCTTTGTAGACACAGTATGAGTTAGGAGAAAAGTGACAGGTGATTAGCTCACCAGAGTGTGAAACATGATGCAAGAAGGAGGCTGGTAGGCATGTGGGTTTGTAAGTGACATTGACAGTCTTTACATACAATACCTCTTAACAAACACCAGTGAATGCCTTCTTAAAGGGACTGTGAAAATGGAGATAAGGGTATATGATGCATTATCACAGAAAAGGTATTTAAATTTTAAAATTTGAAAGTTAATTCCCTACCAAGGGTAAATAGAATATTAAAAGCTTAAGGATGCAGATACAAAGATACTAGATATATCATTTACTTACAGAGCTGGGAATAGTGTTACTCAAATGAACCTGATAATGACAGGCCACTAACACTTTCATAGGTTTATTTCAAACAAATCCAATAAGATATGCTAAAAAGAAAAGAAGTCATTTATAATATTCTGTCTTTCTTCTCATTAACTTTACTGTTTATCTATTATCTATCTATTTAGTATATATCTATCATCTATCTATCTATCTATCTATCTATCTATCTATCTATCATCTATCCATTTTGCAATCTCTACCTTTATTGCTCCCCCTTTCAGGTACGTTTTAATCAAATATTCATTTACCTTTTCAAGCCCCTTTCCTTGTGCCATCAATGTATCTCATTATTGTCACATCTACACTAGTAAAATCCTAGAAAATTGATATAAGAGAATGTCCAAGGTGACCATCTGTGTCAAATGAAGCTGAATATCTCCTTCACAGACATTAACTGTTATAAACTGATCAATGTGGGAGATAAATTAATGCTTCTACAGTCTATGAGAAACATATCACAATTGCTGAACATGCCGTGCATGAAAAGTAGAAAAGTTATATGGCTAAATCAATGGTGGAAATTATAAAGTTTACCCATGAAGTAATAAGTTGTCTTGGCCCTCCAGTGGAGTATTGTTGAGTAGAGGATATTACTGCTACAGACCATGGAGAAAAAAAAAAAAAAAAAAAAAAAAAGATACACAAGTGTGTCCGGGAATGTATTGCGGATAAAAATAAAAGTGTTCTAAACTAGGTTGTTGTATAAAAAGAAAAAGAAGATAAGAATAAGAATGATAGATAACAGTAGTTTGGGGTCCCAGGAGTTGGAAGAATCCACAAACTTTTCAGTTTTTCTAAAGGAGATGATTTCCAGCAATATGTTGTCTTTGTAAGCTTAAGCAAGGAAGGTAAAAAGCCGAGAGTCAAAGCATCCAATATCCAGCCTCATGTTACTCCATGTGTCCTGTGAAATAAATACGAACATAGTATTCTGAGGAAACAACACACTAAGAAAAATAAGACGTCAGAATATGATAAACTTGTTCAAGAAAACAAAAAAAAGTCAAAAAAATATCAAAAACAAATTTCCAAAAGATATCAGTAAATCTTATTGAGAGTTTTTATTTCTAAATTGTATCTAGTGCAAACGAAGAAGAGACTGTAAAAGCAGCAACTAAATGATCAAAAGTGAATCTCCAAGAAGAAAAAATAAGCATGAGAATAAGAATGAAAATGAGAATGATAAAAGAAGGTGCATGAGGAAAAGAAAGACAGAAAGAAAAGGCAAAAAAGGTGAGAGAGACATAGAGCTAAATAAGAAGGTGAACCCAAGAAAAAACATATAGTTATCCTCTTGGCTAAGGGAAGTAGATAAAATTGCCGGGGAGAAAATTGGGATCTTGGGGG
>NW_026068023.1:4188762-4239572 GCF_014885135.2 Alexandromys fortis | reverse complement strand
AAAAAAAGAAAAAAAAAGAAGAAAGAAAAGATGTCAGGGTGGAAGGAAGAAAGAAAAAAAAGAATAAGAATGAAGTAGAAGAAAGATTAATTCAAATTCCTTGTTTTCTCAAGTCAGAATTTTTGTTTTAACTACCGAACTTGATAACACAAAAACATTTATTTGCATTAACACTTGCACAACACCAAGAAGTATCAAATAAAGCAGACTTTTTCATGCTTTGTGATTAACTATGAATATTATGTGTTGCGTCTTTTTACTTATTGTTATCTTATGTTCAAATACTTTTGTGACATTAACACTTTTAATAAAACAATATTGACAAATATATACTTAACAATGCCCATTAAACTCTCAGACAAATTATAGATTTTTTCCAACCAGAATAAAAGAGTGATAGATTAGTCGTTTAACATGATATAAGCCTGTCAATTTAAATAAATGAGAATTATTAATTGTGTTGATACAATAGACATGTATTTACATAATATCTTATTTTCAAACATAGAGGAAGAATTATTCATCATCAAACTTGTCTTATTTGACTTCGTTTTTATTTAAATAATATCTTAATAAACTCTAATGTTTATTTCAATGGAAATATTGTATTGAAATCGAAAAATCACATAAAAAGCCTATCTTATTGAGTCTAATACATATTTGAGGTAAGTGAAGATAGGGAGGTGACCTAAGATATCATTACTGTATCATTATTGTAGACTATATGAGACAAATGAAAAAGAGTGTGTGTGAGAGAGAGAGAGACACGAAAAGAGAGAGAGGTGGAGAAAAAGAGAGATCTGTGTAATGAAGCACTGAGTTGTTTGTGTGACAACAGGGTCACATTGCTGCAGACCCTAGGAATATATAAAGCAGCTAAATAGAATCTACTGATTATGATGAAAAAAATCACCATAATAAATAATAGGAACAATAGTAAAAACATAGTGCTGTCAAGATAAAAGCATTTTGAAACTAAGAATGAAATTCTACAAAAAAAAATAGTAGGGAAAATAATGAACATCCAACTCATAGTAGAAGTTTCACATTTTTCTATATCCACCAGGTTTAAGAAGGTTGTAAATAATCAAGTGTTTCTGTGGTGTCAATATCTTACCCTGAAATCTCTCTGGATAACTTCAGTAAAAACTAAAGAGACTTGAAATGAAATCCTATAACTGATATCTTTATCCATAAACACATAGTATCAGATGCCACACTGCTCCTCTAAAGTGACAGTGTCCATCTGAGTCCCCAGGTTTATAAAGTTGAATTCTCAAATATGCAAGAAATTTATCTTTCAGAGACACTGAAAGTGTTGTTTTTGTTTCCAAATCACATTTATTTTTAATGATTTCATCTGTTATAGCTTATAGATCAAATGTTTCCCGAAAAGGGCCACACTTTTAAACTTTGCTCCCCAGGGCAGCTCTGTTGGGAAACAGTGTCACATTTGAGAGGTGTGACATAACAGTGGGTCTCTTAGACATTAGAGCTTTTCCATGAAGGATCTTTTAGGACCCCAATAATTTTCTGTTTTCCATTTTCTTTGCTCCTCTGATTTCTGGGTAAGAAAGCTTCTCCTAATGTCATCCGTATAGTGAGGCATTGTGTGACCACATCCCCATAGCAACAACTTAAGTGTTAATGGTTTAAAGGCTTCAAAATTGTAATTCCAAAAAAAAAGTTGGATTTATTGATTATTAGAAAAAACTGAGAATTATTTACACTAAACTTCTCAGAGACTTCATCAAATATATTCTTACTTTAGTGGTTTTGAGAAGCCATAATTTGTGTTTTTCCAGCTCCGTATTCAGTCATTACAGCATTTAAATCAATACCTATAAATTATTCCTTCTAATTTACTACACATTACTTATATTGTGATTAATTTAATATTTTTAAGTGATACAATTGTTTATATACTTTAGCTTTGATCCTGGTCACCTGGTTGGAAAAAAGATTAACTTAACCATTTGCCTGAACTTGACAGAGGTAAAATTACCTTCCCTGGCTCTTTCCCTAAGACTTGGCCACGCTTTTCCTTTGCCCATAGCAGTGGTTCTCAACTGAGTGTCACGACCACTTTTGGGGTCATATATCAAATATCTGGCCTCTAAGATATTTACATATAAAATTAAAATTCTTAACAGTAGCAAAATTAGTTACAAAGTAGCAATAAAATAATGTTATGGTTGGGGGTGACCACAACATGTATAGGTGTTAGCTTGCTTTGAAGGTCTGGTAGAATTTTGTACTGAACCACCTAGTCCAGGGCTTTTTTTTGCTTGAGAGGCTTTTGATGACTGTTTCTTTTTCTTTGTAGGTTATAGGTCTATTTAAACTGTTAGCTGGTCTTGATTTAATTTTGGTATGTGGTACACATTTGGAAAATTTTCTATTTCTTTTACATTTTCCAATTTTGTGGAGTACAGGGTTTTGTAGTATGACTTAATGATTCTCTGAATTTCCTCTGTTTCTGCTGTTACGCAAGCAGAGGTCAAATCATGATGGGGATACCTACAGAAATAATAATAAGATTAGCTTAATGAACTAATAGGAGCCACCAACTCTGCCCTCACAAAGAAGGAACAAACTAGGCCCTCTGAGTGTGGGTGACAGTTGTATGGCTGGGGCAGACTGAGGGACCACTGGAAGTTGGACCAGGATTTATCCCTACCGCCAGTACTGGCTTTTTGGAACCCATTCTCTCTAGAAAGATACCCTGGTCAGCCTAGATATAGTAGGAAGGGCTTTGGTTCTTCCTGAAGCAATGTGTTAGACTTTGCTGATTCTTTTTAGGAAGGCTTACCCTCTCTGAGGAGTGGATGGGGTGGGCTGGAGTGGTGAAGATGGAGTGAACAGGAGAAGGGGAAAGAGCAGGAACTGGGATTGGTATGTAAAATGGAACAAAAAAAAGATAGTTTAAAAGGAAAAAAAAAGAAAACAAAAATATTTTTTGTTACTTTTCAAATGTTCTGTGATTCAGCTGACAGTATCTGATGGTTACTCAAGTGCATGGTCAAACCCAAATTTGAAGGAAATATAAAGGAAAGACCACATGAATATTTAGTAAGATAGGAAGCCAGATATAAACTTAGATGTAAAATCAGGGTAAAGATGATTTTTCCAACATTGTTAAATTGACTTAATATGCATGGAAATCAAAGCTGCAGAAACACCATGAGCTGTCACTTCTATTAATCAAAATGATACGATTTAGACAAGTTGCTGGAAGGATAAACTTAAAATAGAAAAATGTTGATAGTATTTTTATTTTATAAGTAGTCTGTAGTAATCAGGAATATTGACTTAAATATTTAGAGATTCAAGAATCTTTAAAGAATAAATTGTTTACTAATAAAACTCAGAAGTCAATAATAAAGAAGTAAATGTAAGATATAAGACAATCATGTAAATGAGTAACTTGTGGAAACAAATATTCATGTCTATAATATACAAATATACATATTATATATTATACCCATTTAGTTAATTCTAAAACTACGGCAAGAATTATATTATGAATTTTATACCTTGTGAGGAAAAGAAACTGAGCATTTCAAGCTTTTATTTTCTGTCTTCTGACAGGCTATCAACGACATTTAATTCTGAATGAAAATGTCCCACTGAGATGAAATGGAGTAAGCTTATCTGGCAAATGTTTTCCTGGGGAATGAATGTATGTTTGTTAGATGAGCTGAATCATTATTCTCCTTAGAGTCAGGCATGACATAGCATGGAAGCCATTATTTGCAAATGTCAATTTTATTTGAAATCTCATTTGAAAGAAGTAAAACCCATAAAATAAATGCAGACACAATGAATGTCAATAAAATGAGTTATGGTAAAGGAAACAGCTCTTTTTAAATGGTTATCCAATATACAGGAAATCTACAGGATTTTTATGGTGATAAATATAAAATGCTTTTCTTAAATTAATAGAAACACAAAGATTATTCTCATTTATTTTGGTGGAAATACACTGGTCTGTTTGATGTTCCATAGAAAATTAGGTTTCCTAGCTCTGAAAATGTCAATAATATGAATGAAAAAAAAACTTATTTACAGGTTCTTGGCTCTGTGCACTTGGTTTTATAAAGATACTCTTTCTTTTATCTGATGTTTTTGAATTAGGAGAAGAAAATATTTCTTTTATAAATTACTTCCAAAATAACCTTACTTGTTAAAAAATTTGGCTCTTTTCCTTAGTAAAATGGAACTATTGAGGAACGTTCCTCTTGAAACAAATATAAATTTAAGACGCAAAAGAGATAATTGGAGTTAGCAACATGGTAATGATCCTGGACAAACTAATGTCCTGGATGACAACAAAAAAAATAAAATAAAATAAAATATATTGAGTGGTTATTACAATCAACTAAAGAACTAAGGGCTTGTCACATTTTGGCCTATTCTCTGCTTTTTATATGCATCTATTTTTACATAGTATTTTAATTCCTCTCCCAATTCTTTAATTGCTTTAAAATTCACTTTCTTGAGACATTTTCAATCTACAATCTAGCTTACATTTTGTTTAATTCATATTGATGATTAGTGTATTTGTGAAGTAACTAGTGTAGATAAAGACAAATACAATGATAAGTGAGACTTGTTATCATTATCTCATCATGATGGGAAAGGTGGGTCGTTTCATCCTTATACAAAGAATAATTATAAACCTTAAGATGTTAGTAGAGAGATACTTCTAAGGAAATTAAAATGTTTTATAATTGTACATATGGAAACTACTGCCCACACACTCTGTGACAATTATGAACTTACTGACTTTCATCTGCAGATCACTTTTTATCAATGAATCAAAAAATATTTAGCATTATTTCTTGAACCCTGAATTGATATTGGAGGTCTCTTTTGAACCAGCTTGGAATAAACCTTTGAAGTAAATCCACCTACACTTGGGTACCATGTATGGATGATGAGCATCAGACTTAGACATCTTCAAGACAATTCCAGTTTTTATTAATCATTTGAAAATGCTTATTTCTATCTTAATTTATTTAGAGCATACAGAGCATGCAATTAATTTCCTGGGAGTCAGCTTGTCTCTTCCTATTTCCAGTCATAATTTCTTATCAAATATATCATATAATCTCCAGAAAATTTCAGCTTTAAATAATGCTGTTATTTTATAAAGCCTCAAAAAATATTTTCAAAACTTTTTGAACCTATGATATCCCATATTCCATTACTAACAAGACATGAACAAATAAAATTTTCAATGTTCTTAGCTATGTTGATTTTATTCTTGGTTAATGCTTTCTTCCCCTGTTAACTTTGGGCCTGGGAAGTATCACTTGACCATTCAGTGTTTATTTAAAGATTATGAAGAGAAAATAAAGAGGAGAGATTAAAGATCCAGTTAGTTGCAAAAATAAAGGTTGTGTTGTTTTGAAAACACATGCTGTGCAGCGGAAAAGGACGTCTGCTCATGTTCATTCCAAAGACTTCAAGAATTAGACATGAGCCTCAGGGAAGTCCAAGTACAGGTAACTTTCAAAGTTCTGTAGTGACTACTGTTTTAAGACACCTGCCTTCCATAACCATGGAAGTTTCTCTATCATCTAGAAGGAAAGAAGGAACACTGATACTCTGCAGGAAACCTACTGGACAAAATCAGCCTGATTGTTCTGGGGCAGGTCTTCCTTTTCCAAATAAACATCAATCCCAGTTTCTGGGTCTTCCCCATCTTCGTCATTTTCTATTGCCATGAAAGAGCACCAGGACCTCGTAAACATACAGAAGAACAGGTTTTATTGGGTACTTATTGTATAGAGGTTGATTTCATTACAACCATGACTGGGAGCCTGGCAACAGACAGGCTGGTACTGGAGCAGTAGCTGAAGCTTATATCTTCATACAAAGACTACCAGGCAAGAAGATAGAGATAATTGGGACTGGCTCAGGCTTTTGAAACCTTAAGCTCATCTCAAGTAATATGCCTTTTCCAACAAGGCCGTACCTCCTAAATTTTCCTAAACAGTTCTACCAACTGGGGTCCTATGTTCAAATATATGATCCAATAGGACCATTCTCTTCAAACGACAAACCCATATTATAAATTCATATTTATCTTATTCAAAGCCATTCAGAAATTGAGATAATATCTTTGTGGCATGTTTTCTACCTCTGTGTCTCCTATAAGTCTTTGTCCCACATAACAACTAATCTAATCATATTTTAAGTTAACAGATCTTTCTTATGCCTTCTTATTCTTTAATTATAATTGATAAATATGTTGATAGTACACACACACACACATACATACATATGAGATAATTTAATGTTGTTCATGTGTGTTTAGGGCTGACCTCTGGGGACTGATTAAGTTACCAGGTGTCTCATCTCTAGAAAAGACAGAATTTTAAATGCACACTCAGGAACCATCAGTTGCCTATGCCTCTTTTTCTAGGATTGAAGCTCTTATGTAGTTTTGCCATTTATTCAGCGTGTCATCTGATGTTGTACCTCCTTAGGTCTTGTGTAAGCAACCACATTGTTGAGATTCCTTGGTTCAGTTCCCTTATCACACACAGGAAAAAAAAAATGTTTCAAAACAGAAGTTGAGTCTTGGTCCTTGGGTGCAGGGAGCCGATTTGAATGGCTGCCATTACAAGATGGCATTTGGCCCCAGCCTCGCTTGATACCATAATAATGGTTGCAGTTCTTCCACTAGAAAACAGGATGAGTTGTTGTGATCTAGCTGCCCACACTTCCCCTGACCAGCAGGGGAACTTACTTGTGGTCTGTAATTGACAGGGATGTTCCCCTGCTTTCTTTCCTGCCGGTGGGTCTCCAGAAAAGCAGTCAAAGTATCAAAGGTTGTTAGGCAGACTCGCTATATAAGCAGCTACAGCTCAGAGCTCGGGGCTCCTTGCTTTCTGCTCTCCCTTCAACCAAGAGGCTCCAATAAAGCGTGATTTGAGAAGAATCCTCGTCTGGTGGCTGTTCTTTCCTGCTGGTCAGGGAGTTCTCCGCACTTGGGCCTATATAATCTTCTGAAATCCTTTTCCACAATATGCTCTGAACCTAAGTTATAGGGATGTGTTGTATGTGTATCAATTGGAACTAGACATCACATGATTCGTTCCCTGAATTCTGACAAGATGAAGCTTTCATTAAAGGTCTCTGTCTGCTGCTAAGCAAGCTTCTTTGGTGAGAGGTAAAAAATACAGTTATTTGTAGGAATAAGAAAATTTGTTAAATTACTGATTGTTTCTGCTGTCTGACTTGCCCCCAAATACCGTTGCTTCTTATTCCACATTGTACTTTATCTTGACATTTTGTTTGTTCCTTTTTTGTTATCATCCACTCCATTTATTATTTTCTTCAAGTTTAAATTAAAATTTTTGAGGCATTTTTTGAATACTGTGCATTTATTTAAACAAAGAGAAAATAAGTATTGCCATTAATTCTATTAAGCAAATATGGTGTTTAGAAATTAGTTACATTTACTTGCCTATATGACACAGGTCTTGGACTGTGGATTGCTTGAAGCCAAAGTTCAAGTTTATGTTCAAAATATTTGTATCCCCTATATCCACCATCTCATTAAATCCAATGATTTTCATCAGTTTCCTCTCATGTACATAATATTTTGGGATGATTGGAGAACAGACTATGAAAAAATTAATTCCTATGACAAATCATATCATTGTGAGCTAAGGAAGAGGAAATACTAATCAATAAATATAATTTAGGCTAGTATGTAAAGGACAGATTAGGTGACATTTATCTTAATATTGTCTCCTAGATCACTACATACAGCACCAATACCAAGGTTTCTAGGGATGACTTACTTGAGTATTTATGAAGAACAGAGTTAGGACCACAGCCCTAATTTATTAAATAATTAATAAACCATTGTTGCACCAATACATGCAGCTTTAGCACTAAAAGGGTCTGACAACCTCTTTGGAACTCTCTGCATACAGCCACATATGCATGGATAGAACACATACATAGATACATACACTCACAGCCACATACACATGAATATATACACTTACAGCCATAATTATTTGGATACATATACTCATAGTCACAAACACATGGATATATACACTCTCAGAAACATATACATAGATACATATGCTCAAAGCCACATACACATGAATACATACACTCACAGCTGCATACACATGAATACATACACTCACAGCTTCATACACATGAATACATACCTTCATAGCTGTACATGAATAGATACATAGGCTCGCAATCACAAACACATGGATATTACACTCACAGTCTCACAAACATAGATGAAATAAATCTTTAAAGGTAACTACAAATAAGAGCATTTTAAGTGGTTACATTAAAATCAAGGAGATAATACTGTTGTAAATGGTTACTACATTTTTAATAATTATTTTGTGCAGATATGACTTTTGTTTGGTTCATACTTATTTTTCTGGTTGTCTGTTGTCCATTTGTAACTTCATTTACTGTAAAAGTCAAACAACTAAAAGTAGAGAAATTTCAAAACGGAATGAAGGAGACAAAAATATAATTAATATCACAAAAATCTGTTTCAGGAACTGAAGGAGAGCTGTAATTTTACTTTCATGTTTTCACAAAGTGGTAGATATTAGACAACTTTGATAGCTCTTGTCAACTACAATACAAGTTACATTAGGAAAATTAGAGTTATCAAATATTCTAGAATGTTATTTGTTCCTTATATCACCATAGAACAAGTAAAATTCAATTTTAAAATAATCTTATTAGTATTAGTCTCCATTGATATTTTAATCACATTGAATGTGTAGTCATAATTAGGGTTTTTAGTGGTATGAAGGGACTCCATGTTGACTGAAATTCTTATAAAGGAAAACATTTGATTTGGTGTCTTACAGTTTCATAAGTTTAGTACATTATCACCATTGCATGGAGGCATGCAGACAGACAGGGATGGAGAAAAAGCTGAGAGTTCAGGAGCTATATCTTGATCCCATTGGTAACAGGAAGTGGTCTGAGACACTGGACATAGCTTGAGCATATATGAAACCTCAAAGCCCACCCCAAAGTGACATACTTCCTCCAATACAGTAATACTTCCTCTAACAAAACCACATCATCCAAAGGGCCACTTTCTATGAGTTTAAGGGGTCAATTACATTCAGATTACCACAGTGTTTAATCTTCTTTTCCAGAGGCTTATTAGATCAGAAGAGGGGAATTTGTGGATGGGATATATTGTAGGAGAGAAGAATCTATTTTCAATTAAAAGAATAAATAAATTAAAATTAGAAATTATATATTTATTTAAATCACAGCGAATACGGCTAATCCTCTTCTCCATGTCTTAAATTTGTTTTTAGATTACTGCTGTACCTTTCAAGATGAGGGTATTTTACTTGCCACAGACAGAACTGATTGAAGACCTGTAGAACAGCTGAAGGTCCAGTTAGGACTCATTCCTTACAGGGTAAAATCTGTCAGAGAATCTATACAAATTGTAATTCACAACTTCATGTGGTATCCATTTGTGACTGCTTGGTAACAAGCTTTGTTGTCATACTGAAAACTGCATTCTGTAAATGTCTACTTGTCATGTTTTAAATGTTCCGTAAAACAAAAACAAATTAGGCTGAAGGATCATAGGGGGATAATATCCAGGAATGTACATAAGATGTCTTAACAAGAACCTTCAGGCAAAACTTCATATGCTTTCTAGTCTGAACATATGTGAAAAATAGAGTTATCTATTAAAAATTGACTTTTTACTTTCTTATTATTATAAACAGATCTTTTATGAACAGGGATCCAAAACTATAATCTTAGGTGTATTCTTTTTTAAAGGTCTGGTATTTTGCTGAGAGAAGGAAAATGTGTGTTGATAACTGACAAATCAATCAGTTTTCAAAAGGTAAAATTTGTAATATTAAGAAAAGCTTAAAATTTTATATTTTTTGATTGATTTTTCCCACCCATCTTTCTTTTGTTTTAAAACAATCTTAATCTGAAAATTAATTATTTTATCTTGTAAATAATATTGCTTGAGGCTGTGTTTTGTTGTGTTTGAAAATAATACAACCAAAAAAATTTAGTCCTTCATACATAGTTGTGAAAATGTATAATAGATTGACTTCATAATTGTTTTGACAGTTTTACAATATTGAAAGAAAACTTAGTATTAATACCCATTTATATAAAAGTAACATTAAAAATAAGGAATATGAAATATCTGTCCAATGTCTAAAGCACTAAAAACTTTCAAAGGCCAATTATGCAAAGAACAACTAATGGTTAGCTTTCAAATTACATTTTTGAAGAAATGGACTAATGTAATAGTTTACTGATGAAAGTAATTTGAGGAGATCTATTTCAGCTTAAAGACAAGAGTAAACTCTTGGAAGATATTGGAGAAGGACAAGTAGATACTGAGTTGTGAACTCTTACCTTGCTCCCTTCTATTATATTTTTGAAAATTATAATTATAAAATCTCTTCCTTTCTATTTTATTTTTGAAAATTATAATTATAATATCTATCTCTTCTTTTTTTCTACCTAAACTCTCCCATATATCTCATTATATTCTTCAAATTCATAGCCTCTGCTTTATTAATTGATATTACATGCCTATAAGTATAAATGTACATAATACTAAATATATCCTGTTCTGTCTGTATAATGTTACTTAGAGGTAAGTTTTCAAGACCAATACTTTGGCAGTGGACAGCAAATTGCTGTTCTCTTCCCAGGCGAAGACTACTTCTTTTAGCCCCTGCTTTCTTTATCAGCTGGTGGCTCTTTATGTAGGGTTAATATTCTGTGGATTTTTCTCTGTTAGTTTAGGCATGTCCTTTAGTATAGTTCCTGTTCAGTTCATGTTTGGACAGTCATTTTGGTGAGAGTTTATGAGTGTAAACTCTGATATTAATAGGAGACACAGTCTCACAGCAAACACCCTGGTTCTTTACTGTTAGCAATTTTTAATGTTAAGAGCCTCCAAATATCTGCTGATATTTGTGCTCCTGGTTGTATGTGTCTGACTTGAGTGGAATTCCTTTCCTACTTAATAACTATCTTGGTCCCATTTGCCCATAAATGAATTTGTTTATTATCTCTACAATCCATAACAATATTATTTTATTCCCCCATTGAATATTATTTTAAGCTAAATAATCCAGTCTTCCTTATATAAGTTTAAATTTTCTAAGAAGTATAACTGGTAGGGTTTTCTTCACTGGAGATCTAGAGGTTTCTATTAGGTGAATGTGTGTGTGTGTGTGTGTGTGTGCGTCCACACGTGTGTGTGTGTGTGTGTGTGTGTGTGCATGTGTATTGATGAACGATGCTTAATTCTGTTTAGTACATTATAAAAATGATTTCATTTCTGTTGAAAGCATGGTCTTATTTATTATTTCCAGGCAGATTTCTTCTTTCAATTCATCCAGTATTCCATATTTAATACTGTTACGATGTAATTTGTCACAGTTTGTTTTCCCTTCCCAGACTTGGAACATTTTAACATACCATCCCATTTACAGTGTATTACATTATCTAGCTACATATTCACAGAATTCCTAAAGTTACATTGCTCTTTGAACATGCTTCTTTCTAGCCTTATCTAAATAATCTTCGAAATTGGCAATTAAAATCTGATGCTGATGTGGGATTCCCCTCTGTATGCTGTGAATATGTTTTATTACCATTGGTTAATGAATAAAGCTGTTTCAGCCAATGGTTTAGCAGAACAAACCAGGCCAAAAATCTGAACAGAGATACAGAGAGAAATGAGGCCAAATCTAAGAGATTCCATGTAGCTGCCGAAAGAGATATCCCAGATCCTTACCAGTAAGCCACAGCCTGTTGCTGATACATAGATTAAGAGAAATGAGTTAATTTAAGATGTAAGAGTTAGTTAATAAGAAGCCTGAGCTAATGGGCCAAACAGTATTGTAATTAATATCGTTTCTTTGAGAAATCTTTAGGTTCTGAGCATCTAGGAAATAAAAGAGCAGTCTCCACTTACATGACACTAATTTCTTAGAGCCAAAGTAGAATGAATATTCATTCTCTCTAAAGTCTAAAAGAGGGTTAAAATAGAAATTAAAGCTGGGTTCATAAAAAGTGTGTATTTATATTATAGAAAGCATTATGTTAACCTTGTGCTAGAATGATTATAAAGTATATCTTCATCTTCTTACAATCATTAAAAAACTATGTGTATTATTTTGAATTTTATCTCCTGGAAATTTAAGAAAAAATCAGAGACAAATATTCAAGAAAGCAAATCACCTATTGAATAAATAATGAACTAAGAAGTTTTCAGTTACATGTACAGTAGTCCAAAAACAAGTGTCATTATATACCTAAAACTAGATTGTATGTTTTCTTTAAATTTCTCATATTTTAGAATTTTTTTATTTTAATAGAAAGTGTACACACAGTGAAATAGTATGTGTATCCAAGAATACTTAGTATGGGGTCAAAATATCCAAGAAAGTAAGTTTTCAACATTTTCGAATTAAAAATTAGAAGAGGAAATTTTATGGGCATAAGAGGGGTATAAGAGGGACATGGAGCAGGGAGATGAGGGCAAGAAACGGATGAGAAGGAAGGTCAGAAAAAGCTAAGTATGAATGAAAATGCAACAAGCTTATCCACTATCTTATATCCTACTTTAAAATGGAATAAAAGAATATACATAAAGAATTCATTAGTTCCTGATTTTAAAATGTAATGTCATGAAAAGTAGAACCAAATAGAAAATGAGGAAGTTCTAGTTATATAGTGCAGGATTTGTTTTTTTTTTTTTCCCTCTGTGACAAATGTGTTAACCAAAAGCAAATCAGAAAAATGGGTTTATTTCATTTAACAATGTAAAGTCTATCATTTCACCCAGGAACACTCAGGACAGAGATTTAAGCAGAAATCATAAAGGAACACTGTTTATTGGCTTACTCCAAACCTCAAGCTCAACTCATTTTCTTAGAAACCATAGGCCCACCTGCTTAAAGATGGCACAGTCCATAGAGGGTAGGATCCTGCTATCTCAGTGAATAGGCAAGGAAATGTCCTACAGACAGGTTACAGGTCACTCTGATGGAGGCAGCTTTTCAGTTGAGGTTCATTTTTACTTGTATTTAAAAGGACAAACAAAGTGAACTCAAAGGAAGAAAACAAGAAGAAGAGGAGGAGAAAGAAAATAATAGATGTTTAGTTAATAATAATAAAAAATAAGTTATGTTTTGGAAAAAACTAACAAGTTGTAGAACAGTTCATTTCCTTATATCTGTTAATAATGAATAGTAAAGTTGGTGATGAATAATGATTAACTCAAACACTGAATCCTTATACAAATTTAATACTGTTTTTAGAAAGAGATAAAATAAATACAGATTTATTGATATGAAACTCCTATCTGTAATTTTCATATAAATATTAAGTACAATAATTTATGGTTTTGCTTCCCTCTAACTATATATTGCCTTCAAGTTCATTAATGATTTTATGGGTATAGTTTTTTCATTGAAAGCTGTTAGAGATTTTCAATGAAAAAACTATACCCATAAAATCTTATTGTCTGTGCTTCCTAGTGTGAAGTGCTCTGATGCCTCTGTGATTTGTACAGGCCCTTTATTGTGTTACCATGGATTATAGGTTTCTGCTTTTGTCAAAATAACAAATACACATGACCATGTCTCCTTTATTACCACAAATTCATCAATCTTCATCTTCAGATCCCCCAAACTAGTTAGGCCCATAAAGAAATTGAACCCAATGGCCCATTGAGACTCTTAAGTTTTATGTTTTTCCCTTTTTGTTTGGTGACATTATGGATTTTTGCCTATTTTGTTTCGAGACATAAGCACTCTGTCTATCATGTACTCACTTGTAATGCTGAAAAATACTGTCTTATGTGATTTGTTGGTGGGGCTAATGAAAGTATTTTAAGGCCCCTTTTATATTACAGTGCTATAAGACAGTAATATGACATCTTTCTATCAGACATCAGGGCTTTTGATCAAAGCAGCATGGTGAGGTTGGGATAGCCAGATACAATTAAAATAAAGCTCAGTTAGCTGCTTAGCATATTTGATGTATACAAACAATCTCTGTGTTTCACTGTAATTTTCCACATGCCAATGATTTATAAAACTTGATCTCTATGGTGTAAGTGAAGTTTCCCAACTAAGCACTATATGTTCTTCAAAACAAAGCAAATAAAACAAAACAGTTTTCTTCTCTAACTTTACTTCATCATGTGCGATCACCTCCACACATTTTTTTTCTAAATATACATCAATACCAGCAGCTAAACATTCCTGATTCTTTTATAATTCCCTCCCAAGAAGGGCTGAAAACCTTATTGCTAAGATCCACTGTAGCATTTCTTTCCCTTGAGAGATCTTTTACTTCTTATACAGTTGTACGAAAATATTAGCAGGCTTCTTATCCATTTATGAAAACATAACGCATGTTGATTAGCCAGTGTCAAATATCCATATGAATAAAACTATCATAAGAATCACTTTGTTTGTGCAGCCAATTATAAGAACTATGCTCATCATGCTTTTGGTGATTTAGTTCTGCCATTGGGCTACTGCTACTCCAGGACCAAACTAAGCCCTTCACATTTAATTAATTCACCAAATGCGCAGCTATTTCTTCACATTTAACATCTGGCATAAGAAGACCATTGACTAAGCACCTCAAAATCGTGTATACTTTTCTGTCTTATTCTACTAATGAAGCACATGCTTTCCTGACTTTCCCATTGTGAAGAATTAGGTTTTATGTAGCTTACCTACACTGGCCTTGACATTTCCGAGTTTGAAGATATCTTTGTCAACAGCAAATCAAAGGAATCAGGCATCTCTAAATCCTTTTCACCATAGGCCATCTTTCTCAGATACTTCAGACAAGCAACCAAATCAATTGTGACACTTTTTAATCTGTGCAGATTTTATATTAAAACAAGAATCGCTCCTCAGTGGGTCCATATCCATACACTCAGCATACTAGTATCATACTCATTCCACAATTCCACCCTTGTTCCTCACCCTCAAAATTCACTCCCACACATATTATCCAGACTTCTGCTTGAATGAATTAGTAAATGCATTAAGTTCTTCAGTGATCCAGCACACATTCTCACAGAATATACTTCTTTTTTAATCTTCCCCATAGTAGCCTGCTTGACCTTAAGTCTATATTAGGGAGACCTAGAGGTAATAAATGGTGAGACAGAAGGACATCAGTATTGTCTTCTCCTTTATAGTCCATCACTACAGGATAGGCAGATAATGTAGGATTATTTCTCTCAAACCGAGTGGAGAGAGTAATGCTAAAGAAGACAAAGAGTAGTCATACATCCTCTGCGATGAGTGAAGAGATTTATTCCTTATATGAAATGAAACTTTCAGAATCTGAGGGCCAAAAATCCTTAGGTTAATTGAGTTCCTTGCACAATCAGTCAGGTCCTCTTAACTGCTGAGCTTTCTTATAGTCCCTGTGCCATAACTTAGTTCAATGGTACATTGATCACCTGCATTTTCTTCAAAATATCACATACTTCTACTACCTTTGTGACATAGTGCTGCCGGGACAGAGTGAACAGGAAGTAGTAACCGCATTGGGCTCGCTGGTGAGATATATGTGCCTCAGAGGATGGAAAGTTAATCTAACCAAAATTTTCCAGTGGGATGAAGCATAAAGAGAAATTCCTTTCAAGTTTATGGGTAAGTTGTAGCACCTTGCCCTTCCCACCACCAAGAAAGAAGCAAATGATTTATTAGGCCTATTTGGGTGCTGGAAGAATTACATTCTTCATTCAGATGTGTTATTCAAGTCCATATGTCAAGTGACTTGAAAAGCTTTTAGTTTGAAGTATGGCCTGAAAACATGAGAAGGTGACTCAGCAAGTACACACTGCTGTGAAGGCTGCTTTATCACTCAGACCATACCAATCAGCATAAGGTATAGTTCCTAAGGTATCAGTGGTAGACAAGAAAGCTGCTTGAAGCCTTTGGCAGGCTCATGTCATTGAATCACAGTATAAATCCTTGGGGTTTGGGATCAGTACACTACCATGATCTGCAAACAACTATTTTTTGAATAGCTCTTGGCCTGCTACTGGATCTTAGTGGAAGTTGAACTTTTGACAATTGTTCATCAAGTTACCATGTGATATGAGCTGCTCATCATGACCTGAATATTACCTGGCCATCATCCCATAAATTGGGACATGCACTTCAGCAATGTATTATCATATGAGACTGATATATATGTGATCAGAACCAAACAGTTCTTGAGAACACATGCTAAATGAAAATTCCCATAGTTTTTTGCTACTTTTACAATGCCTTTGGTTCCCCAAAATGCACATGTTGCTTAACAGGGTGTGCCTAGAAACAGTTGACTTCAGAGATTGAGACTAGACCCTCATTTATCCATGGTTATGCAAAATACAATAGGAAGTTGACAATTGCAGTTTTCCAACCCTTTTCTGAGCAACTCAAAACATACACATGCAAGGTAATCTTCATAATGGGTATATCAGGTAGTGAACATCGTCATACATTTTATTCAGAAGGAGACATGGCCAAATGTGCTATTGTTTATTTGTTTATGTGCTGTAGTCAATGTTTTGGCTGAATGGTCAGGGAATTGGAAAGAAAATTATTATATAATTTCTGAGAAGAGTCCGTTGGAGATGTGAATAGGTCTCTGTAAATGAGCAAATGATGTTAATATTCTTATGTCTCGTGTTAAGTGGTCATCTAAAGGTAATTTCAGTAGAGGAGGATTTCAATTAAAAAAAAATTGAATAGTGGGACCAGTCCTGTTCTATCGATAATAAGCCTCTTTCCCTGGCCATTCCTTTCATTTCCCTATTTCTTCATGAGAAAAGTAGCCATTATGGCAGAGAAGGAGGCTAATGGGATCTCCACCAAATGGACTTCCACTCAGAAAGGCTGTTCTGGCTACAGCTTCTGTGTGTGATGGATCTGCAAAAGCAGAAAAAGAAAAAAAAAAAAACACAATGAGATTAAGCAGAAATAGTCTCAGCTACAAATTCTTTCAATAACTATTAACACTTTGCTATATTATCTCTAATTAAACTGGTCTTGTCTTCTATAGCTCATGAGTGACACCTATCCATAGAGATTTAGACTTCTTACTGGATCTCTTCTAAGATAAGCACATCACTATAGTTATTTCTTTTGGGGATACAAACCATACAACTCTGTTACATGATACTGGCTTTTTGCATAGTTTCTAGACAGTTTCTGTTTCAGAAATTTGAGATATAATTATTTCCATTGTTTTGTCACTTTACCTGTGTTATTTTTTCCCCTGATACTTAGGTGAAGGAAAATAAGCCAGTAATAAAATATTACTTCTGTTCTATCTTGATAGCTTATTCAAACAGGTTTTTTCAAAAAAATTACATTTATACAAACTATGACTAAAACATTATTGTTTCTGGGAGCTGCTTAGAAAATATTGACTGGCAGTCGGAACAGGATTTGTTCCCAGTACATAAACTGGTATTTTGAAACCCATTTCCTATGGTGGGATACCTTGCTCAGCCTTGATGCAGTGGATAGGGACTTGGTCCTTCTTCAACTTACTGTGCTAGGCCTTGTTGGCTCCCCATTTCTGAGGAATGGATGAGTGTGGTGGAAAGGTAAGAAAAGGGGAGGGAGAGGGAACTGTGGTTGCTATGTAAAATAAATAAAATTTTAAAAATAAGAAATTAAATAAAATAAAAAAATCTTGTGTTTCAAGTCAACTCAGAATATGTAGAGTCCTTTTAGATTTTTCCATGCATACTGAACACAGAAAAAAAAAAAACAAACAAAAACCTACATATAGATAACTCAGAAAACTCCCAATCAAATCCAACAAAATTTATTCGCCTGCAAATCATTATTTGCAGGGATCACATTTTCTAAGGTAGTGTGAAATTTACTTATTAGGGAAACATTTTATGGGCACTCCTGAATTTTATGAGATTTATAGCATTTGTTTCTTATTGGATAAAAAGTTTGTTTAACCTTTCATTATATGTTAAAAGAAAAATAAGTTTTTTTTCATTTGCTTTTGAGTTGGTTCCTGTCCTGGAACTAGATCTTGTAGACCAGGCTGGTCTCTAACTCACAGAGATCCTCCTGCCTCTCCCTCCCGAGTGCTGGGATTAAAGGCGTGCACCACCACTGCCCGGCCCATAGCGTTTTAAATAGAAAAGCATTTAAAATAGGATTTTTGTAGGCATTTTATTTCTGAACAAGAATGGTACACCAGCCACAACTGTATATAGATTTAACAGAGAGAAATGACATCAAATGTTTTTTTTTGAAAGTGACATTTCTATGTTTTATGAAAGTATATGTTCTTTTTATTTTTTATTTTTTATTTTTTTTTTTGCTACTATCACTTTTCTCTCTCCAAAATTACTCTTAGTATCACAGTCATAGACTTTCTCAGATATAATACATGGGGGATGTCATGGGGGCTTGGTCCTTCCTCAACTTGATTTCTCAGACTTTGTAGACTCCTCATGGGAGGCATTACCTTTTCTATAGGTTGGATGGGGGAACTGGGAGACATAGGTGGGTAATAGGGGTAGTGGGAGAAGCAGTGGAAGGGAGAACTGATGATAGTTTGTTTGGTTCATAAAATGAAAAAAAAACTTTAAATAAAAATTTTAAAATAGTAAAAATAGAAAAAAAAGAAAGAAATAGTGGTCACTTTCTTGTGAGTCTAAGCAGAGAACAAATAAGGTGACATTCAGGGACAGATAAATTAGGCATAAAACAGTGAAGATGAGGAGAAAGAGTTGGTGAATGAATTTAGTTGAAATCACTAAATTTTAGGTCTATAAATAATTTGAATATTCTGTTCTATAAATAATTTCAATATTTTGTTTTCTCTTGCTTTTCAAAAATAAAGAAATGCAAATAGAAAAAATAAGAAAAGTAAAAACTGACTGGTGATCACTAGCAGGTTTTCCTATTTGTTTGTTTTGTTTTTCCTGTGCTATTTCTGTTTTTATTTTGTTTTTAATTGTTTTATATATTTGTATTTTATAATTTTATTTTACATTCAAACCATAGTCTGCCTCCATTCCCTCCTTCTGTCCCCCTTGTCTCCCTTCCCCAGTACATCCCCCATCCACTCCTCCCAAAGGAGGAAGTAATAGGCCCTCCCCTCTGCATTAAGGTTGAACATGACACCCCACCATTGGGCTCTAACAAGTTAGCTCATGCCCCAGGGACAGATCCTGGTCCTATTGCCAGGAGTTCTTCAGATAGACTGTCTCCCACATTTGGAGAACCCAGTTTGGTCCCATGTTGGCTTCACAGCTCTCAGAACTCTAGAAGTCTAGAGTCCATAAGTTCCTATGAACTTGGTTCAGCTTTCTCTGTAGATTTCCCCTTCATGACCTTGACCTCCAGTTGAGCTTTTTACTTAAAATTCTTATGGGAGAAACAGAACAACTTCTAAACAAAGATGATAATTCATCTCAACCAAACTTCCCATATATCAGTAACTCTGCTGAACCCTTAGGACACTTTTCACTGTATTTTCTAAATTTTATGCCATTGATAATGTTTTCTTCAAAATGTGTCTTGCTGAGAAAATTAATAAACAATAAAAGAAAATTATCCTCTGGTTCAAATAGAATTTTTATGCAAATTCAATTTGAAAGACTTTCATATAACTGTTAGTAACATCCTAAAACATGCCAAAGAGATATGTTCAATGGTTGTATGGTAAAAGATAATCATAGGAGAGTATGAATTCTGAATTTGCTCATGGTGAGAGTGGTAATTTTAAATATTAAAATACATCCTTAAAAATCTTAAATGATATATTGTATTATAAATACTTCTAGTAACATATAGACATATTACGTTACTGAAAATGGCAGAATTGCTCATTGGCTTGATCGGTGTGCAAATTTACACAGTCTGACTCTTGAAATTTGATTATTAAGTTAGATACAAAACTTATTGCCTCCATAATTCATAGACATATTTGTAATGGTTATTACATGTAGCATCATCTTTTACGGGACAGAAAATCATGAACACATTAGGGCATATTTAACCATGCATTCCTGTGATTATCTTGATTACCATAAGCTTTGATTCCACATGAGCTATGCTAAAATCATAAGTTTTCAACCAAATAGAAATGTTCTGAAGTGGAAATATGATGATTTAAATTCTAGTGCTTGCTTCCTATTAACTTTTCTAGAACCTTGGTCATAAGTCTTTCCAATATGTTAAATTGTGAAACCATACTAAATTATACAATAAAGGTATTATCCTCTATATCATAACTAATTCAAAGACAGATGATTGCATGCTACATGTATTAATGCAAAGATTAAGAAGACACTGTCAAATTCACTAATATCTCAAAGATATGACTGAAAAGGAAATATTATTAATTTGAGAAAATGAAATATATATTTTTCAAAATATTTGACACCTGAAACTGAAATTCTACCCTCAAAATTAAGCAAAAAAAAAAAAAAGGAAAGAAAGTTTCCTTAATACTGTACTTTATCCATAGGCTAGTTATAATGCTAAAACAGCACAGTTCCTTGAGGGGCAGGAGCGGGTCATTGAGGGTGGTTTAGGGTAGCAGCAGTGGGAGATCATGTTGGGCCACAAGGGCCAGTAAGTTCCACCACCTGAGACCTCTGTGGGTCCCAGATGGATGGGAGGGTAGGAGTTGGTGGGTAAAAGTGGGAGTTGGGGGGCTGGAGAGATGGCTCAGAGGTTAAGAGCACTGCCTGCTCTTCCAAAGGTCCTGAATTCAATTCCCAGCAACCACATGGTGGCTCACAACCATCTGTAATGGGGTCTAGTGCCCTCTTCTGGTCCGCTGGCATACACACAGACAGAATATTATATACATAATAAATAAATAAATATTAAAAAAAAGTGGGAGTTGGTGGGTGAGAGACTGGTCTTACAAGGAGCCATGGCAGTGAGAAACAGAGACAGACAGGCACACAATACAGAGAAAGTGGGTATTTATTTACTGGGTTATAGATAGGAAAGGGAAAGAAGGAAAGGGGAGAAAGTGGAAGAGCAGACAGGGGAGGGAGAGGAGAAGTTATCTCTTCAAGAGAGAGACTATAAAGAAAGAGCTCAGGCTGTAAGCAGAAGAAAGCTCTACTTGTCACAGTGGACTGGGGGGGTTAGGTGGGGCTTGTCTCTTAAAAGGACAGGACAGACCATTATGCTAGTTTTCATAGGTATTATTAACATATAACTTAAACAAAATATATATTTATATATGACAATATACTATTATATGACAATTTAATTAAATGTCTATATATGAAATCCTTGAAAATAACTTTTATTAATTTTTAATTTAGGAGTTAAGAATTACTAAAATTGTACCTAAGCATAAACTCAACAAGTTGTATACCCTACTATTTCAATCACTATTATGCCCAGATCACAGAGTCCTCCAAAGACCTCCCAAGGAGTTCAAATTTGTATGCAAAAGAAAAGAGCCTTTTTCAAGCTTGAGCTTGGACCCTGGATGTGCCTGACACAGTGGTATGAGATGAGAGAGCCTTAAGCTTAGGTGGGGTGAGGTTTTTATTATAGCTGAGACTAAGGTGAAGGGATATCTAGGTTCATGACCCCTAATTGACGGACTTTTGTCTAGGGGTGTCTGGGTGAAAGGGGATAGGTGTGTGGTGGGCTAAGGGGCATCTACTAATATTATCTACAATGGTTAGAACTTTAGCTATTTCCTTCTAAATGTTAGGTATTTTCTGTTGGATACTGCTTGGTCCCTTCCTTCATGGTGCCTGGGTGGTCTCAGTTGGTGGTCTTAGTTTATTGACTTAGGATAAACCAAAACTCTTGTGTGCTCTACTTTCAGATGGTTTCTTTTGAGCCTGTCATAGCAGTATTATAGCCAAACTGTCATGGGCCCTATATTACAAATCCTTTCAATGCAAAATATAATAATTAATCAACAAGTTATATTCTTAAAATATTAGTCTGACAAAAGTAAAAATGGCAAAAGTCAGAAAGCAAGGGCAGACATTGAAATCTACAAAGTCAGGCTTCCAATTTTGCTTAAACATTTGCTTCCTACTGAGTTCCTATTGCCCCCTTGTTTGAAAGGTTGTCAGGAGGTATTGTGCCTTCTTTTATTTAAAACTCAATGGAATGCAGTTTTTCTTTGTTCTAGATAGAGTTTCCCCATGGTATGTTGGTCTTTGTTAACTCCCAGTTGGATAGGTAGTACACATGACGCTTTTCTTGAAAAATCTCCAGACATTTCATACTGTCTGAAACACAACAGCTTGGTTCCAAGCCTAGTGAGCAACTTTGACATTTGCAGAGTGAGGACACTGCTCGACACTGGACATCTGGCTGCAGAAATATTTCTAATTATTTTTCTCAATTGTTTCCAAAGACAGAAAGTTCCTTTCTGCATCATTACTCTAAGCTTCCTTTCCTCTTATCCACAAATTGTAGATATAGCCCATTGTCAGATGGAGGTCAGGGTCTCTTTCAGGCATTAGAGGGGTTGAATTCAAGATTTAGTTTTGTCATATTGACATTCACTTAATCAATATCTCCATTCTTCACAAATGACCTAGTTTCATGTTTCTTTGTTAAAGAGGTACTACATATACAAAAGCCTTGCTTAAACAATCTTACCAGGAGTGAGTTTAATAAGGGTTATATCTTATGTCTCTTCCAACTTAAAACTATTAGAACTAGGCTCCTACTAAAAATTTAGTATTAATTTTTGTACTATTTTTATGCAAAAATTTAAAGCAAAGCAACATTTTCTTATTCTTTTACTTTCATTAGATATATAAGTAAATCTATAGTTATGCATGTTTACATATGTGTGATTCTCTGCCTAATTATCATATTTTAAGGGTTTTTTTGGATGGTTTTAGATTTTGAATTATTCCTCTTCTGATAATGGTGCTAATGTCATCATGAGAGCACAACTCCAGGATCTCATCGAATCTTAGTCGTTTCCAAAAGATCTTCTTTTTAAATACTAACACATATGGCTTAGTATCAATATATTCTTCCAATACACCTGTAAGATACACCTGTAAGATATAAATGATATGATAAGCAGTAGATCAGATGTGGTAGTTGACAGGGCCATAATAATATAATAGACATCAGGAGGTATCAATGGTCATACCCAGTTGTGATCATTCTCATCTACAAAAATAACTAGCCTGACAAGATATTCCTATCAGTGTAGTATTATCATAATTGTTCCATAGGTAAGCAATGGCCTTCTGATGGAATGAAAGTTCACTCCACAGGAGGGAACTTATCTCTGGTACTGTAAACCTGTCCAAAGTCCCATAGCTATTGATACCATGCACCCTAATTTTAGATTCTATTTCTGATTTTTCCTAAATACACATAACATCAAATCACCCTCTAAATATTTAACATTTATCAGTTAGTTAGTGCAAGTTTCATACTTTATCAGATAAGTCACAACTTAAGGCAGTCAACACAGAGACACCCAACTACTTCAAAGAGCAGATTATAAGTGATGTGGCTTGCTCAGTCCCACATTGTTCTTCTTTATCTCCTTATACCCTCAAGGCTCAGGGAACACTGTAGAAGAGGGGGCAGAAGCATTGTAACATCTAGAGATCAAAGAGGATTGCTGAAAATAGTGCTTATAGATATGACAGGGTTGTTGTACTCATGAACTCAGCAAGGATGTGGAAATCTGTACTATACCTGAACAATATCAAGTCAGTCCACTTTCCAGCCCAGATGGAGGGTGGCCTTCTAAGGCTCTGATCCTAGCTATAACCTGGTATCCACTGATGACTAGTGAGTAAATGCTTAAACGCTTTCGTTGGGGATGACAACTCTCCCAGGTTCCTCGTGCTGCAGTGGACAGTATTAATTGGATTCAGTTTTTTAGGAAGAGTCTAAAAATTTTGGAATTGGAAATAGGCCAATCTATTATAAGTTGTATAAGATGAAGCAGGTATAGATATGATCAAAATACATTGTTTTTATGTATAAAATTCTCAAAGAATAGATATATAAAACAAAATATGATGAAAGAAATTTGGTTTTATCATATTGTCCGTAGGCATCAATTTGAATAATATGGGAAAATAGAAACAATAATTATGGTATTAAGCCATATGGTTCTATTACTAGCAAAATGCCATCATTATAAGTTTAACATTGAGGAAAAATACTAAATATGTTTTATGATTTAAAAACACTTTCAAAAAGAAGAAATTTCTGTGAGATGACAGCAATATATAACCTAATTTTTTTCTATCATTTCTTAATTCCTGAAGTCAACTTCAGAATATCTTGTGTGGAAAATGTTCACATTTTAATAGTTCATCTTTAATATCCCATAGCAGCAAAAGATGAGTTCAATGTACACAATTATTTTGCAGGAGGAAGTGGTGTGTCTATTAATTCTTGAAGAAACTGGTACAACACATTCTAACATAAAGTCAGATACTTCTCTCTTGCCACCCTTACTTTTCAGATGTAATGTCAGCATAAGTTACAGCCAAAGATAAATGAGATCAAAGCAGTTCCTGTTGATTAGGTACAGCCAGGTCTCCTTTAATTAGATTCTCTGGCTCCATTTTAAAATTTCATCACCTGTTAAACTCTAGCAATCAAAGTTTTTAATGTGGACACATTATTCATTTTAACCACCATCAATGTACATTCCCCTTGAATTTGGAAAGTGTTATCTGTGATCTATTTCCAGTAAAGAATATGTAGACAATGATGGGAAAAAATATTTTTTAAAATCATTTTCAGACAATGATAATTATTGAAAATTTTATTTCTATATAGAGAAAATTACTGCTCATTATTTTGATTGGATCAGATACATTTACATCTTATAATTTCTTAAGTAAAAGTTGCTCTCCATACAACAGTTCTACCAGACGTCATTTGCTCTTATAGGTTTTTTTTTCATTGCTACTTTAAAATGTCTAAATATACAGGAAATCAATGTTAAGAATTGAAGTAGTGAAGGTTTAAGTGTCATGCAGTTCACAATTCCTCATCTGGATGCTATTTTGCACTTGAGAATTCTTATAGCTCCAAGTGGCTACTGTGTTATAATATTATAATTGTGCTTTATGTTCTTGACAAAATGGGAATTTTATGATCTCGTAATTGGTAGAATGAGAACAGCTCCTATATTATATGTTCAGTTTTAATGTTAACCTTATCAGGTAAATCAAAAAGAAAAAAGAGTTTAAATTATTAATTTGTATTTAAGCAACCAAATAACTTCCAAGTGAATTTAAATATTTTGGGGGTATTAAAAACACTACATATTACAAGGTAGTATGAGAAATTTTAACTGTATTCAAATGTTTTTTACATATACACCTTTTGTCTTACCTATGAAAATTTAACACAAAGGAAAAGACAGTACAATAATACCTTCAGATATTTGGAACATGTTAATAAGAACTGATGTATGTTGTGATTAACTTCACAGGTATTAATGTCCAAACAGAAAATTTTTTCTTGCTTCCTGCTTTATGACAAACTTCTGGATATCATAGAAGTTAGAACATAGGGAGAAGGGATGTAGACAATTCATTAAACCAGTATACTGGTTTGGACCTAGTAATTCATGCATGATAGTTTGAAAAGTAGAAGGAACATGATGATAAAGTTATACAAACCTTGAGATCTGCATGTTTAGTGGCAACCTTCCCATATTAATGATGTTTGGTTTTCTGTACAAAATAGACTCTGAGTGAAAAACTTAACAGAGCCCAAGAAATGAACATGTCTAGCATTTGCCCCTTGTCTTAAATTGTTAAGAAAACACCTTGACAAAGCTAGGCATGGTGGACCCACACATTAATCCTGGCACTTCGGGGGTAAAGTCAGGCAGATCATTTTAGTTCCAGAGAAGACTCTTTTACATGAGTTCCCAGCCAGGCAAGGCTAAACGAGGAGATCCTTACTTCAAAATAAATTAATTAATAAAATAAATAAATATTTTAAAAGCACACCAAAACCAAAAAAACTTAGTAAAAAGAACCTAAGTAAGAACAAGTAAACTTGAGCTTAATGTTCCCGGGTACAGCCTATCATTTCAGGGGCATCATTATTATGTTGAGTTTGCAGTCAGAATCAAAAGGAATGAATGCTAGTACTCATTTTCCCCCATTTATGTTTGTTCAGTAGTGATGTGGTTCTTCCCACTTCTATTAATCCAATATAAGTATTCCCACACAGGCATGTCCAGGAGCTTGTCTCCTAGGATATTCAAGATCCTATCAGGTTGGCAACATTAACCATCAAAGCATCCTGATCCACAGAACACATGGCCATATTCATTACCTTGTGAGATTGCTATAGATACAAAAGAGAAAACTGTCTTGATTTATTTGTTGGGGACCAAGGACTCACAGTATTTCTTTTATGTAAAGGAGGTGGCAAGAATTAGAGTTGGGATAGAATATGTAATAATAGAAACATAATTTAGAGCGAACCTCCTTGCTGACGTTGGAGACAGAGAAGAACCAGTATGAAGAATGTAGGAGACCTCTCCTAAATTAAAAAGGCAAGAAACCCATTGGTCCTATGAGATTCAAAAAGAAATTCCATCATCCCAACATCTTAATTTTAGCTTATAAGACTAATATTGTACTTATGACCCTAAGAACTTTAAAGCAATAAATATGCAAACCACAAGACTCACTGCAATTTTTATCAGTAGCAATTGAAAGCTAATGCACTTACCAGTATAAGATGTTATGAGGATTGAGTTTTCCCAGCTCATGATAAGGTCTCAAGGAACATTAGTTTGTTGTTTGTTTGTTTTATATTGCATATGACATAAAGGGTATTTAAGTACAGATTTTCTGGAAGAAAATTTTAAGGGGATACATCTTTCAAAGTTATTGAATACAAATATTTTTAGTTTGGGGGAGGAATCCATGAAAGGACTCAGGTAAAGTAATAAGTATGGTTGCTTTTTTTTTTTTTAAAGATTAAGTAGGAGCTGTACAGTGTTACCTGGGTTTTAAAGTATAGTGATGTTTTTTTGTGTTATAAATACTCAGTCAACTCTTTCATTTACTCTGTGCTCTCCTTCTGTCATTGGCACATTATCAACTGTTATGTTTTCCTCTCTAGCCTGTGGAGTTCAATCACAGGTTAGAAGTTTCAATTGTTTTATGGCCTCAAGATGCATTTAGGTCCCTTGAGTTGGCCAAAGAAATCTAACCTGACAGGATGAAAAAACAAACACTGGTGACTCTTGGGATGCATATGATTATGTGTTACTGGTTAGAAATGTATTCTCAAAATTAGAGCAAGAGACTGCCACAGGAGTCATTGCGTCTTGTAGATTTGAAACACATACTGGACTGAGATGTTCTTAGGAGTTCTAGATAAACACACACATATCCCCGGGCTCATGTTTCAGTGTTGAGCATCTGGTTCTTATAACCCTCCCTATTGTACCCAGCCTCAATGAGAAAACACACTTATTGTATATAAACAGACTGGAAGGAGTTGTATAGAGCCTAACAGCATGTTTCATCTGTCCTACTGTGTCTTGGATTATTAGTTAGTTCATATACACTTAAATGCAACAAATGTCTCATAAACCTTTGATATTTCAGAAGAAGAAAGTCACCATTAGGATTTGAATAAATTTTTGTAACCAGCGAAAGCCTGGAGGTAGAAGTGACCCTTGAGATCATGGAATTTAAAACAGAAATGCATGTTTAATTAGAAAATAAATAAACACCATTTTTTCTTTTTTTAATGTATAAACACACATGAATCATTCAAGATAATTTCACCTGGAGATACGCACATTTTAATTGCTCTTTTCATGATAACTACATATTTTGCTCTTTGACACTAAAGCATAGTTAGAACAGCTTTCTTATTCAAAACTGTGTAGATATTCAACATATTTTCCTAGTTTTTTAAAATTCAACAAGACCTATTAAAGTAATTAGACACCAGATATGACCTTTTTAGCTTTCAGTAATTCTAGCATAAGAAGACACATATGCAGGAAAGTTTTAGAATAGAAAAAAATATATTATTACAAGTTGCAGTGATATGAGATCTCTGTGGAGAAAAGCAACCATTTTCAGGTAGAGAAAAACTAGAAAGAGATGTGTAAAGACAACCCTTCGTGATGGGAAGGATGCAAATGATGTACAATCTGATATTGGACAGCCTGTGTGCTATGATGTCAATAACCCATCTTACAACAAGTGAATCGTTACATAAAAATTAATAGTAAAAATGTAAAGAACTCTACTTCTGTCTTTGGTTTTAAATAAAATTTAGATAAAAGTTCATGCAGAATCATTATCTTTGACAAATTAGTTTAATACATGGTAGATTTCCACTATCTTCCACTTTACTCCTAAACTTGTTCATTTAACTCTCCACTTATGTAGTAAAACCAGTCATTAAAGTACTCTAGCTCATCGGGAAAGTCATCAAACTTAGTTCTCATGAAAGTCTAGAAATGGTATCTTCCTTGATTTATAGGTTATAAATAGAAAACCATTTTGCTCAAATGTAACAAGGAGGACCATAAGAGAGACATACATGTATCCCCCTGGGAAGGAGAAATAGACAAGGTCTCCTGAGTAATTTGGAGCCTGGAGAAGAGGGGGAGAATGGAAGGGTAGAGTGGAGGGGAGACGGGGAGAACATGAAGGAATGGGATGAGGGAATCAGGAAGAAGGAAGGGAGGGAGAACTAGGATTGGTATGTGAAATAAAACCTTTTTTCCCCAAGGCAAATGTATCCCCATAAACTGAGAAATACAAGAAGCAAAATTTTATCTTACAAGTGAATACAAATTGAACATATACATATTTTATTCTTTTTATTAAAAGTTTACTTTGTATTAATGTGTGTGTTTGTGTGTATGTGTGTGTGTGTGTGTGTCTGAGTCTATGTCTCTGTCTCTGTCTGTGTGTCTGTATGTATTGGCACATAAGTGCTAGAGATCAGAGGCACTGGATTTCTTGGTGGCTATGGGTGGCCAAATATTGGAGTTGGTGACTTGGGGGCTCTATAATAGCTGGACACATTCTTAACTGCGAAACAATCTTTCTCGTCCCCCTGGTTATACTGTATATAAATTACTGTGAAACTATAAAAAAAAACAAGGTTAGGAGAGTTTACATAATAGACAAATATGTTTCAGACAAACATTACTTATGGTAAGAAGTAAATTTACTAGTAATTGCTAAGAATAAGATGTATTAAATAAACCATGTGTAATGAATAAAAACCATTCCTATATACAAAATCAAGATTTAAAGAATTAAATAATCACTATTTTCATTTTTAAATAGTATTTCTGAAATCTTTCTACTATGTAGAAAATAAAAAGCATTGAAAGAGAATATGGTAGATTTTGAAATTTTCATCACTGGAATATACTTATTGAATTAATTACAATAAATAAAAGAAGAAGAAAATTGTCTATCTTAATCTACATAAGGTGTTCATATTCTTTGCTAAGAAAAATGTTAAGACATAAAACAATAACTTAAAAGAGTAAGATTCTCGTTAACAGATTTGATTTAGTAAGGAATGCGATAACCTTCAATGTCACTGAAAAGCAAATAATGAAGAATTGTAATCTAACTGTCCCTAAAATTGTCATGCATTTAATGAAAATAATTATTGTCAACACAAATGTGTGAAATGAGGTAAAAATGATTTAAAACACCTTCTGGGTCACCAGCATCACATCAGCAGTATCCAATATGTTGAGAGAGATCCAGCTCCTCCAGCTTCACCTTAAACTCCAGGTGTTTTTCTACCATTTCTATCATATAGCTTTTTAACCAAGCAGATTCTATACCCAGCTATCCTAAGAAATTAGATATAAATATTCACAGTGGTGTGAATTCAAATGCTTCAACAATGTAGGAGAGTTTTGTCTATTGCAATGTGCCATGTAAAGAAAAGGTACTAAGCACACACACCAAAGAGAGAAAAGAAAGAGGTTAGGGAAACATACAGAGCTATAAAAAACAAAAAATAAAAGACAGAGTAAAGTCACGTGTAAAACATCCTGAAGCTTTTGGTCCTCACTTCCATTACTCCTTGGCACTCATCCAGTTAGAAGCTGTGCTCTTAAACCATAACAATCACATAAATAGCATGGTGTGGGCAGACATCCGCTGAAATGGTTAAGGGCAGAGACAAAGTAAAAAGAGAATGAGATGAGGATTGACTTTTAGGGTCAAACTAGCAGTATTTCACTGCTAAATGTATGTGACACTAAGTTCACATCCCCCTTGCTCCTTCTACTCAAAGCTAAACTTTTGATTGCTGATATATGACCCAAACCTCTGACCAAAGTATAGCTTATGTTGGTCAATAAATCTTGAAAGAGACATTTAGCCTTCCCAAAATCACTTTCTCCAAGGATCCACCAATAGTAAAAGCAATATAATGTTTGAATGTTATTTTTTCTAGTACTGTTTATTATTTTAATAATAAATATAAGTATAAATTGATAAACAGATCTATAAACTTTAGTTAAGTCCTATGTTTAGATGATAAATCTATCTTTTACTGCACAATCTATTTTTAACTCTTAAGAACATAATCAATAGAGGGAGATCATCAAAAATTACTAACATAAATTAGTATTTAAAATATGTTCTAGATAGAAAACAGGTAGACCAGAGTAGCAGGTATGAGATCTTCAGTTCTTCACTCTCCCTCCTCTCCTCCAAAATTAATCTTACAGTTCCATACCCATCTCTGTAATAGAATGTGTGCTGGACGTCTTCCCTGATTCTTTGTTTCATCACCAGCAGATCACATGTTTTCTCTTACAAACTTCCTTACCAAGTCATCCCTGTGTCTTAGCTACCAACCTCCACAGGCATTGCTTAGAAATCTTCTTGAGTGTATCTGTTGTCTTAATTTCTGTCCATTTATTTGTTTTTTTCTGCTACAACTTGTTCCAGCTGTATGCACACACCCATGCACACACATACAAGCACAGTTACATACATACACATTAAATGTATATAAGTCTATTACTCATGATGTATTGCATATAATATAGAGTTGTATGTAATTTTTGAAAGCAACTATTGACAGTTACTATCTTCAAAATATGGATCATTCTTAATTATTAAAAGCAGAGTTTACATTTTGTATAGAAATTATTTCTCATTTGTTGATGATAGAGTTAAGTTTATTAATGAGTCCAGAATTATTAATTACCAGACAATGATTAGATATGACTTTCTTTAAGTCTACTGTACACTATATTTTATTATTTATCATTTTATGTCAGGATTATTTCCTGAAAAAAATGAACTTTATATACTTTATGCTATCATAAACTTTGAATTCTAATTTGTATCCCTATCTATTTATATCCTTCTTTAGAGACACTGAAATACATTTGCAACCAAATGATGAGTTCTCTTAACATTATATGTAATGTAAACATTCTAAGAATAAATGTTATGACCACTTTCTCCTTTCCAAAATTCTCCTATTCTGACACACTAAATCCACTTTCCTTGATTCTTATAAGGTACCCTTTGCCCCTTGATTTCTTTTATGCTTTTCTTCATTATCCTCAAAGACCTATCATTTCTGTGTCTGTTCAATGATGTCTTTTGAACGTGAATTAAAATATTACAACTGAGCTATTATATGTATTAAGTAACTCATTATTTCTCTCTCCTCATTACTTGGAGCATCAATACTGAATTTGTCTGTAGAGTGAGTTCTACTTAGTAATCTAGAAAAGAGAAGTTGAATTAAAAGCAAATAAAAAAAGTAATTTAAAACATTTTGGAGAAATCATAAAATTATATTTTACCTAAATTGATAGTATTTTAAAAACAAAACCAAAAAAAAATACATCAGTTACATCAGTGTTGATAAAGTCAGCAGAGAGAAAAGCCAACTACATCTGCTTACACAGAATATGAGGCCAGATGTCAAAGATTTTAATCCAGGATGCACAGAAGCAGAAGTCTGAAGACCATTTGTAACAGCCACTGAACAACAGAACATAGTTTCACACATCATTGCTCATGATATTGGACATAAGATGCCACTGGTGCATATGATAACTTAACAGTTATCACACAGAGTGGGAAGGAGAGCGGCCATCAACATGGCTGAGCAAATATATTTGGAGTAGAATATAAAGTTTATTGGATTTTTGTCCAAGAGTTGTATAGCAATCTAGATGTCCAACAACAGATGAAAGGATATGAAAATATGGCACATGCAAGCAATGAGAGTGAATTACACTACAGATAAAAATGAAATCATAAAATTTGTGAGGAAGTGGGTAGGACTACAAAATATACATTATGAAATAACCCAGAACCCCAAAGAAAAGTGCTATATACTCTCTCATTCCTTAAGGGGGAATTCTTGTTCTGAAGCTTTACGTTTGAGCGTAGTGTGTAGATTGGAATAAGTACAAAATTAAATGACGACTGATTAACTTACATATCCATACTGTCCATGTAAAATACTTGACTTGAATATAATAATTAGATTATTGAATTACATTGAGTTAAATATAATTTGAATTTCCTAAATGAAGTTAGATTATATCAATAAGAATCCATTTAAAATTACATAATCAAAATGAAATTTATACTAATTCTGATAATTTTCCAATGTTATGAAAGAACAGGTGTCAAAATTAAAAAAATATAAATAATTTTACCTATATGACACATTATTGCTGATAATGAATCAATGAAATCTATGATGCATTACTAGCTCCACATTATTCATAAACATATTTTTGAAAATTCAAAATGTTTAAAAGTTCTGACATCTTATTTGATTTAATTATTTTGGTATCTACAATAATATGTGGCAATTTTCAAGAACATTATTTTCTCAATCCTTAAATTTAAAGTCAACCCATATTTGTATAACTAGTTGTGGGTAGAGTTAGACCTTATATTCTAAAATGTTGGTTGTGACCATTTCATATATACATACAACGTTTTTGAACATATTTCCCACCATCACTCTCTTTACGAAGCACTGCCTGTTTCTGTAGATTACCAACTACTTTTTCTCAAAAGTTTCATTTGCTTGCTTTGCTGCCTTTTTCTGGTTGTAACCCACTGCAGTTAATTGGGGTTACTTGTATGGGTACAGACACATGGTGTTTTTGCTGGAGTATGGACAACTGAAGCACTGACCTTTTATCATCTGCGGTGCTTGCTCGCCACTATCGCATGTTCTCCGATTGTTAATGCCACAGGAGACAGATTATGCAGTGTGGTTTCTCAGACAGTTTTCAGTATTACACAAATAATTGCAAGAGAAGAATTCAAGGACCAAATCAGAGTTCAGTATACAGCAATAGTCAATTTATGAGGCAGATAGTAATTCGAACCATGGACAATTTTAAATATTTTTACATATCTTGATGACAAGGAGCTATCTTCTTTTTCAATTCTTATTGGTAAGTAGAATTTTTGATATGGTTCAGCAACTTGCCTTGTGCCTTTTAATTGAATTAATTACAACATTCAACACTTTTATTACTAAGACCTTACTTTGATCAAAATCTGATTTCTTTTTGAAGCTTCCCAAGAGATTTTAACGCATAATGGAAGTTAAATGCCATTTCTTTGGCTAGAGGACAGAACAAAACAGAGTCGACGCTCTCAAACATGGCTGCACAATGGAACTGCCTTGGGAGCTTTAAAAGGTTCCCATGGGCAGACTTTATTCCACAGCAATTAAGGCAGAATCCTTATTCTTAGAACCAGCCATCTGTGGTTTTACTTTTTTTTCTGGTGATTTCAATGTGCTTCTACATTTGCACTGGAGATCACTGGGTTTTCATTAATTTACCTACCACTATGTGAAGATTTCAAAATAAATAACATGATTTACTTCAAAACACTCTTCAACACTTAGCAAATTAGTTAGACCTGTGCAGTGCAGTCCTCTATGGCTACTCTTGTTCTGAAGGATGCTCGAATTATCTTCTCTTCATCAGTTATGTACTGCGTGTAGTCTATTGTGGCTCCCTTCAAGACATGTTTTCTATCTTCCTAGCTCCACAGGACTCTGCCAAGACTTTGCAAGTGCTGACTAATTAATTAGCGCAGTGGGACCTGTGATGCTGCAAGCTGCCACTCCATTTACCTTTCGAGCTGCTGATCCAGAATGAGCCGTTGTTTGCAGTCCAGTGTGTCACAAGAAATGTTGTCGCTAATGATGACCACAGTCAGCACTCCCCACATCGCAGTGTACCGCCGTTCCTCTCCATCATTCTTCTGCATTGTGAGGGTCTCCATCTATTAAAGCAATCCTTGTGTGACACAGCACAATTACTTTTTACAAAGGGCAAACTGAACACAGGTCTCGTAATTGCATGCTAGTCACCAGTCATGTCAGTAAACAAAATCACTCACTCTCTTATTGCCTCCTTTACCTTCGTGGATAATTCACTGCCTGTAGACTGTGGGTCTTTCCTTATGTTTGATTTCCTTTTTTAAAGTCCGCCCATAGTTGTGCACTTTCAGCCAATGTCCTAAAACCTTCCAAAATGCCTGGGATGTTTCCATACCTCATGCTTGCTTGCCTGTATTGAGAGCTAATGTAGGAAAGTCATTACAGGGGCAATGAACATCAGGGCCGAATTATGTTGCTAATTAGTAGGCTCAGATGCTGGGAAAAGAGTCAGTCTTTAACTTTACTACTGCAAGGACTGGGAAGGAAGGAATTAGAGCAGTTATTCCCAACAGAACCACATCTTTCTTTTATTATTCTCACAATTGGCCTCTTTTGGCTGGTACTCTGTATCCTTATTTTACATATAGCATATAATTTATATGGATGCATGTTGACTCTACAACTTAAAATTTTGACTTTAAATGAACTGTAGTTATCCATATTTGTTGCTTTCCTTCTTGAAATAACCCTGTGGCCATTGAATATTATCTGTACTATAACATTGATGTCTTTGTTTCTGAACTGTATTCAGTCATATGGCCTAATGTCCTTTATTTTGACTCTGGATATCTTGGTTACACTTTCTGAGGCTGTCAGAAGTGGTTTTTTTCCCACTCTTTAGGTGAGGTTAAGAAAGCTGATTTTCCTACTAAAGTGTGAGCTCTCACAAGGACAGCTGTAGAAACAGGCTGAACATTGATTCCACAATCCCACAGAGACTTTGTAACAACAAACTCTACCCCCCAAAAAAGAACAAGTAAACACAATCACAAAACCATCAATTTGAAGCCTCTCCTGCTCTTCCTCTAGTGTTCTGTTCGATGACCAAATCAAAGAACTCTGCTGAGGACAGTTCTAAACACAACTCAACCCCTCTTGGTCACAGACTGATTGCCTGGTTCTTAGGATGTGGAGTTTTCTTTAGGCCTTAAATGTGGCTGTTGAAGAGGAGAAATATCCTCTGACTAAGATGTACGACCATGATGTCCAAAGTTGGGGAAGAAAGTGCAGCATGGTGCATGAATCCTCAGAATTAGATCTGAGTGATAGTTCTTCTTGGAAAACGTTCCTTACTATGAGTAAGTCTTCATCACCATTATTTCTACCTATAGCTTTCATATACTCTAAATAGACATGAAGTACTTATTAAATTTTGTTTCAAATAACACTTAATTTGACTCTTATGGCAGAGCATATTTATTAACAAGACTAAATCATTTTTGCTTGTTTGGTTTATTGATTGGATAAAATGGATATTTTGAAGAAACATGTGCTAGTGGTAAATATTTTGGGATTTTCATATCTAAGCACCAGAATTATACTACAACCTTGTAATGAAAGAAATGGATGTTTTCTTAGCTAATGTATACAAATAAAATAATAGGTGTTTAATGTTTTATTTTCCTTTGTTTCATTTAGGAAAGATTTTTCTTTTTTCTGTCGTGATTTTTTTATTACTTTTACGTTTTACAGATTAAGGTATAATTATAACATTTTTCATCTCTTGCCTCCTTCTAAACTGTCCTATATAACCATCTTTGTGCTCTCTCTAATTCTTTACCTCTTCTTTCATTAATTACTACTACATGCATGTTAAGTGCATATGTGTTTTCAGAAGTCACCTTTAGGTATTCAATAACCAATTGGTATGCTCTCCCTTAGTGAAGGCTATTTCTCCTGTTTTCAGCATTTGTCTGTTGCCTATAGTTACTTGTGCAGGTTTGAATTCTGGAGGGATTTGGGTTTCCTAGTCATCTTTCAAATGTCCAGTGGTATCATTCTTGTTCAGCTCACAACTGAGCAGACTTTCTGAGTATAGATTCTGATATTACTAGAAGACAGAGTCTCACAGAAAACTCCCTGATCTTCTGGTTCTTATAATCATCCTGTTCCTTCTTCTGCAACATTCCTTGAGACACAGTGCTGAAGTTATTTTGTAAATGTATCCTCTGGGACTAGACTTGACAATCCTGGACTTTGATTGGCTATGATTTCTATAATGGTCTTTGAATGTTACAAAGATAAGCTTCCTAGATGAGGGGTGATAATTACATATCTGCAGATATAAGGACAAGTGTAATGTAGGAAGGGATTGTGCTGGTTTAGTAGAGGACTATTTGTAGATTATCTTCCAATATCCATGTCTTTACTATCACAGAGTGGTTGGCTAGGTTTCTAGTAACATGCATAGTTTCATTCTTATTGACAATTAAGTCTAATTAGAAAGCTGTTGGTTATCAACCTTACCTTTAGAGTTGTCTTGGTGTGTTGATTATGGATGTGATTAATATCATCATAAAGGGGTAGGACTGTTGGATGCCTCTCTCATTTGTAAGCTTTCATGATGCCTTCTGAGACCATTAAAGCTCAGGAAGGAGGCTATCAGGTCAATTCCTCCTCAGGGGTCTCTGAACCCTGCTTGTGAAGTGCAGAGTGTTTGGTCTTCTCAAGGTCACTGGAGGGAGAAGTTGTTCCATCTTTGAGTGTGTGGTAACCTTTTACAAGAGGATTTCCATATTTGGATTGACTGGAAGTGTTTTGATGGAGAATATATGGGTTGAGGTAAGTAATCTGTGGTTTAGTACATTTGGGAACCAAGATATCAAAGACTGCACTGTTGGGTCAGTTCCAGGACACATTGTGCAGTTGTTATTGCCTTGTGCGTATTTTATTAATATATTTTCACAGCATGCTTTTTAACTATTAGCAGTTACTCTCCATGTATGTCATGTCAATTTGGGAATGGCCTGTATTTTCATCCTCAGAGAGAAGTTATCCAGTAGAAATACATTTCAGGAAGCAGCCACTATTTTACTTATTGTTAAAATGTCACCCTTACCCTGAAGGGACAGATTGTGTTTATTTTCTTAAAGTACTGCCATGTAGCAAATTACTGACAGTTATTGTCATCAAAGAAAAGGTCAGCAAATTTGGAAATGCATAATTCATCACAGCTTAAATAACTGCTTCAAAAACTTTGCACAGAACCACCAATTGCCACTAAACAATACAAACACCACTCACATTGGTGACCTTCTTTGGTCCAGAATGTTCTGTTTTATAACATATTTTAAGGCCCTCTTTTCTAAAGTACTCTGAATTCTCATATATCTTGTGCATATAGGAGACCTGAAGCACTACCAATATAAATACCAATCTTTTTATTTTCCTCTCCTTCTTTTGAAAAAAAAAATCTTTTTAATTCTTTATATTTAGTGTTTCCAAGTTTTTTAATTCTTCAGCTAATTTCAATTAGGTTTTTGATATTACAAATATATTAAGGCTGCTTTCTTTTACTGTAATAAATAACCTTTTAACACTTATACCCAGAGTTATATCTTGTTAAAATTCAGAGAAAATTGGTTAACATCTTGCTTCAATTAGTTTTATTGTGTTCTTTAATTATTTTACATATGTATGTAATACATGATAATTGCTATCTCCTTCCAGTTTTTTTTTTAATCTCTTTATTCCATCTCTGGATATGTAGTACATTCAATTGTATCCTTTTCTTCCATAGCTCTGGATACTAAAATTTCTCAATGCTTTTATCTTGTGCTCTGTTTATGGTTGTTGTTTATACATATCTGTTGCTAAGCTTGTCCAAAGACATGCCTTAAAAAAATAACCAAGCTCATGGCTTCTGTAGTTGGAATTTTGGGGGGCCACCAACTAGCTCCCACACAAAGAAATGCAAACTTATTATTAATTACTAATGTTTAGCCTTAGCAAGGCTTGTTCTACTAGGATTTTAATTTAATTTATCCTGTTTTTATTCATCTAAGTTTTGCATTGGAGCATTTTACTTTTCATTCCTTCTGTATGTCCTACTTCCTTGCTTTCTCTGCTTTTGTCTGGCTGGTGTCTGGCATCTCCCCATTGTCTCCTTTTCTTTCATCCTGAGTCAAAATTCCTTTTTATACTACTTTTCCTACCAGGAAGTTCCAATTATGTTTTTGGTTAGTTAAACAAATAGTCTGCAATAGAGAGCTCAATGCATTATTTGACATAGGTGACATTCCTAAGATTATGATAAACACACACACACACACACACACACACACAAACATCATTAAATATCTACCTGATTAAATAGCAGAAATATCCAAAACTTAAAGTTTTCTTCTGCTGAGTATCTGTTACTACACAAGCTAGTCACTCCTTAGTTTATGTTTAACTTATATTACCTGTATTATTCCAGGTACTAAAGGCAAAAACCTTTATTTCACTTCTTCTTCCTTTCTATTTTCTTCTTCATCATCTACACCCAACTATTCTTGAAAATTATGAACTCTCTAAAATCAAATGCATCCCTGTTGTTGTTTAATGTGTACAATACTTCAGTTTTAGAAGATANTCTACACCCAACTATTCTTGAAAATTATGAACTCTCTAAAATCAAATGCATCCCTGTTGTTGTTTAATGTGTACAATACTTCAGTTTTAGAAGATACACGGGTACATAGATTGCCCACTGATGTGATTGCAGAAAACATCACTAAGTCATTGTGGACGCGGTTCTTCTGTCTATGTGTTGCTATCATTGGTTAAAAAAGGAACTGCTTTGGGCCCATAGCAGAGCTGTAGGGAAACAAAGCTAGTGAGGAAAACTAAACGGAATTCTGGGAAGACGAAGGCAGAATGGGAGAGGGACACCATGGATTCACTGCCAGAGAGATAGACATGCTAGAACTTTGCTAGTAGGCAACAACCTTATAATGATACATAAATTAATAGGAATGGGTTAAATTAAGATATGAGTTAGCCAATAAGAAACTAGAGCTAATGGGCCTAGCAGTGATTTAATTAATACAATTTCTGTGTGATTATTTTGGTTCTGGGCAGCCAGGATGAACATGCGGCCCCCTTCTTTCTACAAAGTTACATTATGCAAGTGACAAAAATACACACTTATGTCTATTTCATTGAAATTAAAAACAATACAAAACAAAAGCAAAGAAAATAATACACAAAGAGTCCATGCCTTATTAGTCCCATTTTAAATACTACTGTCCAGGTGATAAGTCATTATCTGTGGAAAGAATTCTTACAAGTTAGAGAGAGTTAAATGGGGGCAATTCTGTCCTATTGCTTCTCAAATCTTTTCTGACCACAACTGAAATGATGTGGTTAAGAAAGAATCAGATCAGATCTTCCCTCTGATGGAGTCTCTTCATCCACAGTACAGTTTAGTTATTGGTTTGACTTTTCACTATGCATTATTCAAGGATTTTATTATTCTATTTTATTCACTTACTGAAAGCAATCTGTTATTTCCTCTGGCCTCCCTGCAGGTTATAGGAACCTCTTACATAAGCTTCCCATTCTTATGTTCCTGCTTGTCTAGTGTTGCTCAGCACAACTCTGACACTTTCTTAAGGTCTTTACTTAAAAATAAATGTCTCCTCATATTGGATTGCCTATCATAGCCTTAATAAAATACGTAGGGGAGTGTTTAGTCTTATGGAAACAAGATATGCCATGTTTTATTGTTATTCATGGGAAACTTGAGGTTTCCTAAATAGAAATGAAGGAGGAGTGGATTGGGAGATGTGAACAAATGGGCAGTGGGCAAAGGGACTGGAAAAAGATGATGGAGGAAAAACTGTGGCTGTAATGGAAAATATTTAAAGAAATTTATTAAAAATTGATAATCACCTCCATGTAACCATCCTGCTTCAGTCTCCATAATACTCAAAATTCACGCATGTCTTTGCACACCTATCTTGACATTAATCCTGAAGAATGCGTCAGTTTCTATTTCTTTCTCTTCTCTTAGCATTCTCTTCAAGATTTATGTATGTAATTCAATTAGGCCAATATTTCCATGAAACAAAACAAAACCCAAAATCAAAGCCTAGTAGTAACTCAAGAAATAAACAATCAATAAAGTAATAAATATCAGCAAAAATGTAAGCCACACAGATCCTTCCAATTTTGTTATCAGAATTAACCAAGGAATTGAAAAACAGTATTTTTCAAAAAGGTCCTGATTATTGTATTTTCCCATCCTATAATCCTCTGGTAATGTGATGCTAGCCTTTCTGCCATTAAGAGGTAAATCCTTACCAATTTGGTCTGTTTTCCTTAGGATGCTCTTATAGCTATGCTATGAAGAATGCTGATGTCACAGCCAATATTAGCAAAGGAGTCACAGTGTAGTGAGCGCTCAGCTATAGTCCTCACAATCATCAAGTTTTGCTGGCTAAGCACAAAGATACTTAAAACTGAAGATAATCAAACCCTCATGTTCAGGTGCATTTTCAGTTTATGGGCTTTATGATGTAATAAAATTCTTATTTCAGACTATTGCCCATTGACTATTAATTTTTGATATTATAATTTTAATTATGAAAAATATATATTTCCTTTGCTCCTTCCACGCCCTTTCAGATATCCCTCCACATACTTCTTCAACTTAATGGCCTCTTTATTCACTAATTATTATTGCATGCACATATGTATTTGTATGCACCTATATATTCCTAAACATAACTTGTTAATTCCATATAAGTTATTTGTATGCATGTTTTCAGGGCTGATCATTTGGCACTGAACAAACTTGAGGTAAATTTTTGTGTCGGATACAGGAAATTTATAGAAGTCATAATTAGTTTTTACCATTTGTCATTGCAACTAAAACCATATACATTAAATTTTGATTTTCCTTTGATATGAAATTAACCAGTTGGTCAGATGTAACTTATGTTGCTCCTGTTATAATGAGAGACTAGAAATGTAGCCATAATTGTGGCTTGGGATATACAAATGTATAGATTTAGTATTATGCTTTAGCACTGCCCTGAACAGTCTAAATTTTAACTATCTTCCTTGTCTGACTTCCAGGTTAGAAAATAGCATACACAGTCATAATTTAGGGTACTAGACGAAATGATTTCAATGCAATTTATGTTCTTCACTATTGAGGGAATCAGTTTCCAGCTGTTATATTTTCTGTAAGTTTATTCAGTAATCCTCTTAGTATTTTATTCAAAGTAATCTCATATCTGCTATGACTAGATATTTTTATAGAAATATTTTTATTTTTAATATTGTTCTAAGTTCATATTAACTCTTATTCATCTTCCCTTTAATGATGAGAAAAATTACTTTTGTGGTTAATTTATTCAAAGTAATCCTGAAAATACCATAAACTGAGGTATGTTAATATAAAAAAGTACCATAAGACATAATTTTATGATACTTCCTAGAAAATTTAACAATATTTGATGGACTTTTTAATAAGAGCTGCTGATTTTTTAAAAAATACCTTTTGTCTTGTAATTTTATATAGTTTTTAAATGTGTTTATAGTGTGATTGTCTAATACTTCAAATACAGCATACAAGCTCAGAGAAGTTTATCATTAATAAATATAGGTGGATTTTGAAGGATGCTGAAGTCTATTTCAATAGCCCATTTGAATTTTATATTTTTTATCAGGTAGAATTAGAGTACAGTTATTTTCAACTTGTGTGTGGTAGCAGACATTTTATGTCAGAGTCCTTGTTATTACAACAATAATTCTAAATATATTTTATGTTATCTTCGTTGTTATCACTTCAATTAACACTTCTATCTCTAACCCAATTATTTGGTTAAGAATATTTTAGTTGAACTAATATGGATTAATCCATTATTCCTTTTAAACCAGCATGAATAGAATGGTTAACATATCTATTTTTTTCTTTGTGGTATATGGCTAAAACTAGACTGTTGTCATAATTCTTGACTCTTATGAAGCCATTCATCAATCAATCCCCCTGAAGTGATTCATTACATCCTGCAAAGAAACTCCTTAAGTCTCTATATGCTCTAGGAATGTTAAAACTTAGGACAGTCTTTCTCAACCAGTGGGTCGCTGTCCCTTTGGTGGTCACAGGGGTCAACTAAGACCATCAGAAAATACAGTTATTTTCATTGCAGTTCTTAACAGTAGCAGAATTACAATTATGAGAATTTTACAATTATTAGAATTTTACTATTTCCTTTAGGAAACGATCAAAATCTCTGACGTTTCTTTTCTTTCATTATTTAAAACATTAAATTAGCAGAACAAGACATTAGATATGGATGTAATCAAAGAATTTTTGGGACCAAGTCTCTTTTTGTAGATTATCTTTTCCATTCATCTCCTGATATACTTGTAAGCACTATTCTCATTTGTAATATCCCATAGTCAGTAAAATGCTACTTTTTCAATGCTGAGCCTAAAGTTATTTATGAAAGACATTAAAGTATTCAAAGAATTGCCAAAAGAATATTTTCAAGAGAATATATTTCTCAGATTTTCAAATACCATAGTTTGAAGAAAAAAAAAAGCACAGAGGTAGTTGCTGAACTTTGGAATGTTTCAAATTCTTGGCCATGTTTCTGAACCATTCATATCCCTTCTAGCAAATAATGTGCTGCTTTTATGAAACTTGCAAAGGATGAAGTATCTACCTCTATCAAATTGTTCATAATTTCTCTCAGTCATAGGAACTATTTTTGAGTACATAATGTTTACATTATTTAACAGTTTTACAGAAGAAATAAGCTGTGCAGTGTTGCAATGTCTAAAACTTAACAGGGCATATCAAACACTCGTAGGACTCTTTACCAAAATGATAAGATATTACTTCTCTGTAAGTATGAAGATTATTAAACTTCTACTATCATAAAGAAAATCAATTGTGCTTAATATTTTTAGATAAAATCAATTTATAATGTAAAAGTCTATTTCAAAAGAAGCAAAAACGTATAAAACCATTATAACTTCTTTAACTTTGAATCCTACTTATTAAAACTAGTGCTTACAATTAAGAATCAAACATAATTTATCAAGCCAGATTTTTAAATATAGATGATTATATTAAATAAAATTATTTGAAGAATTCTAAAGTCTTCATTACCCAGTGTTTTCCTCTTTCATCTTCATAAGTATTTAATATGCCTACTAGCATGTGAATGATTTTGATCATTATCGGTGTACTACAGTAACTAGGGATCAGCTCAGCAGATTATTTACTAGTGTGTTGTTGTTTATGTTTTTGAACATTCATTTATACATATACTTATTATCTGCAGTTTTCACTTTTATTTGTTCTTTTCAAAGCTCTTCCATAGAGCAGCTTAGACGTCCCTAGAGCATAGTGACCTTAAAAGAGTGGTTCTCAGTGTATGGGTCATGACCCTTTTGGCAGTCAGATGATCCTTTCGCAGGGGTCACATATGAGATGGAAATTGTATTAAAGGGTCACAATATTAGGAAATTTGAGGACCACTGCCTTAGAGTAAGCATGTATGTTACCTGTTAGTTCAAGGAAAGGAAAATAAGTATCAATTCTGATAAAGCTTGATATCAAAATTGACATAAATCTAACAATCTCATTAGAGGAGAGCTTAGGTTCAGAAAAGAGTCTGGAAAAGATTAGATGGTATGGTATCCCAATTTTCCCAAATTGACTACTCTTACCAAGCCTCAATCACAGTCACTAAGAAAACAGATATTGAACAAACAAAACTTCACTTGAAAAAGTCCAGCATAGTCATTTTGACAAGGAAATGACTGCTCTAAATCCCCGTTTTCCTGTTGTTATATGTGGGCACATATTGTTTTGTTGTCAGAAACATCATAAGCAGCAAAATAAAATGCAAACACTATAGCTGATTTTGAAGAAAAGACTCAAAGTTATAGGACAAAAAATGAGAATTTCAAATAACTTCTCATAAAACAAAGGTTAACTGATAAGCCAGTGTGCAGAGTCCCACTGCCCTTGCCTAAAGGTTCCATAGAGCCCCTTTAGTGAAGTTTTGTCACTCTGAATAACCACACACCCTTTGCCTGCTGTATGCTGTTTTTTCGCCATAATCTCACCATCTATGACCAAAGACTAAAAAGTACCAGACCATGAAGAATGCTATATTGTAAGAGTAACAACTTCTCTTTGCTATTTTATTAATTTTCTTTTTTTTGGCTTTCTTTATTTTCTTCTTCAAAATGAAGACTGAATCAGTTGTTGCTGCATAGAGAGTACATCACTGATAGGAACATCATGGAAAGTGTGATTTAGCAAATTAATAATGCATTGAACTCTTTTGACACTATTCCTCACAACCTTCCTTGAACATTAATGACTCTCAGGCTTCCTCATTAGGGTAGTGAGTGCTCTCTGTTTCACAGCATGAAAATTCAACCAACTAGCAACATGAGTCAAAATTTGTCAAATTTATTGAAAGACAAAATGAAACCATCCACAATATCACAGGAATATCTTCTGCAATCTAACCAGAGATCATACTTAGGAACAGATTTGTGAGTGGGGCTAAAAAGTCAGAAAACCACAAAATATTTGCTATGTTTTGATATGGATATCTGTAGGAAAGTACTTTTTTTTTTTTTTGTTTTCAGAGGTCAATACATTCTTACTTATGTTAGTTTGTATATTTCCATGGGGGATGTTAAGCTAGTGATACATTTCAGAACTGAGAAAAATTATAACTATAACTATCTATTCAACTCCATCAAAGACTCCAGAAGGATATAATATTACCTAAGTAAAGAGGAAGTACATTATAAACAACTTCCAAAACTCTAGAATTGACAGAGACATCTCACTGCCTAGACAGTCACCCAAAGTTTTTTTGTATCATGGGGGCATCCATCTTTAGCTTACAGGCCATAGTATCCAGCAGACTTTTCCATGAAGCAGGAAAATTCAAAGACAGTTCAGTCACTTTCTTCTATATCTTGCAGAATACCTCACAGACTCTTTCATGAATCAGGAATCCAGAAGGACCATCTCACTTTTAGGCAAGTTTAACAGTCATCTCTCTGAGGGTTCTTCATGTCCAGTTTATGCATCAGTCTAGGCAAGAGCAACTTCTTACTCAAATAGATAACTAACTCCATAAGGATTCTCTTCAATGCCCATCTTTCTCTCAAAGTAGCTTTGTGCTGCCAGAAGCAGACATGTCTCATTGTCATGAAAAGCCCTAACTTATTAAAACATTTAAATGCCATATTCTGTAGTCTTTAAAAGATATGAAGAATGCCTTTCTAATTGTAATATACATCTATATAGCTAGAAAATCTGGCTAACATGACTACAAGCTTGATTATTATCAATGACTATTCATTAGCAACCTATATTTACTAATTATACATTACATTTTAAATGAACTACAAAATCACAATACCTTAATCAAGAACAGAAATATACATATTACAAGATTGACCTTAAATTTATATCAATAAAGCAAAATCCATACCAATGCAAATTATGCATATCTATATCATATCTACCTTTAAGTGTAAAAGAACATTTATAAACAATATTTGGGAATATGGGTGCAGTTTTTTTTCTCTCCAAACTGCTTCATGCTGTATGGGGATGCTGTTAATCAGATCTTTCATGGTCTATCCTGTGTGCTAGATTCATCTCAGTCAGCAATTGAGGAAATTAAATTTTGGAGGGTGTTCACAGCAAACGTTCTGGAGGGTGTGGTCTATGAAACCATATTTATGTAGAAATAATCCATAGGTTTTTATCTTCTGTGAAAACAAAAGAAGAACCTCTTTTCAAAAGCACAATATCCTTAGACCCAAATTCTGAAGTCATAATACTTTTATAATATACATGGTAGTTTAGCCTAGCAGCTCATACAATGAAAAGTCTCTCTGTACTTAGCACCTTCACAGTCAAAAAATAAAAAAAAATGACACAGTAACATACATAATCCAGATTCTCTGCAATTTTTTTTCTATTTTTACGTGGCTTATTATTTTTTACTTCTTTTAATCCACGACTATCTGTAGTGTTTCTTTGAAGACTTTAACTTTTTAAAAAAATCATTAACTTTATTTTATGACTTTCTATACTTTTTCTTCTCTCTCCCAAGCCTACGTATGTTTATCTAACACTATGACCCATTTAGAGGTCTTTTATGTCTGATCTGTCCTATTGCATTGTCTTTAATGCTCTACTGTCTTGAAGAGCTTTTAAAATGCTAAGCAACTATGTTGCAGCTGCTCTGGATGTTGGCTCCAAGTTTCTCTAATTTCAAAATGGTGGGTGTACCATTTCTGCTAGCTCCTGGGTCTCCAGTTAAGAGCTGCACTCAGCACTTTAACTCTGAGAATGAGCATGCAGCACATAAACTCTTTTTATCTGAGTTACAGCTAAATCTGCCATGCAGACCACTGTGCAGCCTGGAAACTTCTCTCTATATGACAGCAGGAGTCCTCCATGTTCTCTTGCCTGCCCAAGTCTAGTAGACCAAATCCTGCAGTCTGTCCAGACAGGAAGAGGCACCACATGGTCTCAGCTACTTTCCTATGAACCCTGAGTGGGCACACATACACCCAGGCCCACAAATACTCCATAGTCGGAGTTCGCACAGACAGCAGGGCCAAGGAAGCCTTGTTTTAAAATGGCGTGGCTTTTTTTCTGTGTCTATTGCTGAGTATGGAAAAATCTCTCTGTGGCACGCCTCCAGCAAACAGCAAAAGTCTGTGTTAAACTTTGTTTTTTTCTGTGTGTCTAGAATTCCTTTTCAAGTCCTCTCAGGTTTTACATGGCATTAGTTAACCATGTTGACTCGCCAATTGTTACAGGGAGTGTGGGGCTCCTTGTTCTGGCCACTGTAGAAGGAGCTGCGGGCTGCTTTTCATCCTGCCTGGCTCCAGCATGGCTAGCTTATGCCCCCAAAATAAAAACACACAAACTGTATTCATATAAACACTGTTTGGCCCATTAGCTCTAGTCTCTTACTGGCTAACTCTCATATCTTGCTTTTAACCCATTTCTAATAATCTGTGTAGCACCACGAGATGGTGTCTTACCAGGAAGAGTCTAGTGTATGTCCAACTTGGGCTGGAGCTTCATTGCATCTGCCATGGAGAGGCGAGGCATGGCATCTGGTTCACTTCCCTTCTTCCCAGCATTCTGTTCTGTCTATTCCACCTACCTAATTTTCTGACCTATCAGGCCAAGCAGTTTTCTTTATTGATTAACCAATGAAACAACAGATTGACAAATGACCTTCCCACATCAGGCCACCCAGCTAGTTTACCGCTGAAATAATCACACAGAAATTGTATTAATTAAATTACTTCTTGGCCCATTATCACTAGCCTCTTATTGGTTAACTCTTACATCTTGATTTAAGCCATTTCTATTAATCTGTATCACCACGTGGCAGTGGCCTGCTGGGAAAGAGTCAACATGTCTGATCTGGCAGCTCCAAGGTATCTCTCTCTGACTCTGCTTCCTTCCTCCCAGAATTCAGTACAATCTTCTCTGCCATCCTAAGTTCTGCCCTATCAGGCCAAGCAGTTTCTTTATTGATTAACCAATAAAAGCAATATATAAACAGAAGGACCTCCTACTCCAAGACTTCTCCCAACAATATACTTCCTCCAGAAAGCTCCCATTTTAGAACACACATTTCATGTGAAAACAGTGTGCTCTATTACAATTCTACAAATGTAAAGCAAAGATTAAATAGTGCATAGTAAACTACAGTGTCCCTCTTATATTGAAATCTGAAAAACATCAACACAAAGTGAGAACAGATTCTCAGCTCATCAATTTTTCAACTGGTTTTTATTTCCCTGATGGAGTGAAATAAAAAAGGTTTAAATATATGAAAATATCCTTAAGAGAAATAATTCAATTGTGTCAGGTGAGGGAAGACAATTACAAGCTAGGTTGGAGTATACAGCAAGTGTCAGAAAGATGTTTGTATTGAACTTTCATGTTGGGATTTGTGCTTATTCTATGGTGCTAATCAGGGACACACACACACAGAATGTTATATTTATTAACACATACACAAACATATACACAAAGTTATACTTATTAGGATATTTTCCATAGTACTGGTTAGAAATATTGTTTAGGAATTTGTAATTTAGAATTTGTAAAAGTATATTTATTTAAATACAATGCTAAATAGCAAAACAGAGAAAAATATTAAATCATTAAAGAAAATGTGGATGTGTCTGGGAGGGGAAATATAGACAACAGTGCACATGGATAAACTCAGGAAACTGAGTTGAATGTTTTAGCCAACACAAACTAAGAAAAGATGAAGTGGGCAGGGAAATTTTAGAAACACTTCAAAGAAATAACATAACTAAGAGTAAAACAAATAAAGCCCCTGAAAGGTGAAAAAGAAAACTACAAAATACTTGAGTGAGTCTTTAGAAATGATTATAGAACCTCTATTTAATCACAATCTCCAAGAAATAAAAGACATTCACAAACATAAAGGAAAATAAAATATATTGCCATTGTATTTGACTAAATAAGAATATAGAGCAAGGGTTTCAAAAATCAAAGAAAAATAATTTAAACCACCCATAGTTAATTAAGTAACTTGTTGCTCAAATAAGGAAATGATGCAATTATCTGAATTTGATAAAAATGCTGAAGTTGAATTGAGTGAATAATTTTAAGGAAAATATCCTTAATAAAACATTCTAATTTTACTGGATTAAATCCAAGAAAAGATTTCAGGACTGGAAGGCAGTATTCCCAACTGTATCAGGAGAGTTTCAATACCCAGGAAATGATCAATGGCTGATTTTCATGTGGAGAATTTAGAGCAGTTTACCTGGCTGCAGCTGGGCAGCCTCTGCTGCTCTGTGTGTCCATTCAATAGCTACTACTCATTTAAGAAAGAGTATGTGCATGCACATGTTTGTGTGCATTTATGTGTGTGTGTGTGTGAGTGTGTGTGTATGTGTGTGAGAGAGGGAAGGAGGGAGGGAGGGAGGGAGGGAGGGAGGGAGAAGGAGGGGGAGGAGAAAGAGAGAAAGTTGGATAACACAGAGACCAAGAGAACATTATACTTTTCAGATTTCCCAAAATACATGAATGATTTCTAATGAAGAAAAACTTCAAAGATAAAGAAAAACTTACCCTTCTTAATGGTGAAACTTATTCATAAATTTCAAAAATATCCCACTAATTAAACGTGACTATTTCAATGAGGTCTAGGTTCACACTTGGAGCGAAAAGAATCTAACTGCTATTAATAGTACTCAGTGATGCTGGACTAAGTGGTTAAACTCACACCTTATTGTCATTTTCCTGCCTATTCAACTTAAAAAAAAAAAAAAAACTTTTAAAGTTAGTTTCAATTTAACTTGCTTTTTCATTTTAAATTTGAATTGTTTAAATTATTTTTATCATGTTTTTAATAATGTTACAGGCATTTATTACTGGTGTTAAGCTGTCACAAGAAAGACATAAAAATGTTTCGAAAAAACATTCCCACGGAAAGAAAAAAGTTACTGATTCTTAGATAAATATTGGAACAAATAAAATAACTTGGAAAGTATTAATCTTCTGATTTTACACAAAACTCTTTTCTTCATACAGCATCTGCAAGGACTGTCTCTTAATAGGCCTACATTATCCGAATCTCAAAGTTACTGTCTAAAGGATGATATGGAAGCTTTTTGAAGTTTTACTGATAAGTTTTAGAAGAGTTTCAACCATTTCATATTTCCACTATGTGATTTACAGAAGGACAAATTTCCAAGTGTCTCATCTCACACTTTCTATCTCCCATTGTTGAGAATATTTTTATTTTTCCAGATTGTCGTCTCTGATCACATGGAAGATCAGGAGATTTGTGTTTAAGAAAAAGCTCTTCATAAACTGCACTCTAGTAACAATGGCTGTTGTTGGACACACAGAGGGAACCCAGAGCCCTTTTCAAATTTTGACATTTAAAAGGTCCTGACACTAGTCAGAGCCTCAAAATCAGCCCTGGGCCAGGGAAGTTCATTCTTACAAGAGAATTATTATGCTGCCTCCTAACACATGTTGCAGATGGTTTCCTGTTTCTTGTGACAGAATGCCTGCTAAGGTCCAGAGTTCACTATTTGACTTTCACTCTACAATTTTCAACTGTTTATTATGATTATTCATTAGACATACTTTATGTTATTGCAAAGATTTGTCTCAATTAAAAATTGAGACACTAGTTATTCATTGTGACCACTAGACTTCACATTATTTTATTGATGTTTAAAAGTGTATCTCTTAATATTTACATGATTTATCATTTTAAATTGAGGTCTTAAAAATAATTCTTTGACTTGTTCTCAGCAACTTCTAACCATCACTAAAAAGGGAGTTTTTTTTTAGATTGCATCATAAGCATTTAGTGTTTTTTTTTGTTTTTTGTTTTTAAGAATTTTTGCTTTTAATATTTTTTTAAATATAATTTTTTTATTGAAAAAAAGATTTCCGCCTCCTCCCCGCCTCCCATTTCCCTCCCCGCCTCCCTTTTCCCCTTTCCTCCCTCT